>NW_026889769.1:707500-1307500 GCF_033153115.1 Saccostrea echinata
CTTAAATATTTAAGAATTCATGAAGGATTTATAAACATTAGAGGAATACCCCGCAGTGCAATGCATTACCACTTCTGGGGGCGTTTCCGTGGGCCTTTCCTTTGTTTAACATATACATATACCAATTATTTAATAAATGAGTTTATAAGTCCAATTAAAAATCCGCCAAAATGGTCGCGGTTTTTAATAACCACTTAAACTGTAACTGTAACCACTTAAACTTCATTGCCACGCATGGTCACCGATTTTGATGAAACAAGTAGACTGCACTGAGATACATAATTGTCGTTATTGTTTTGTTTATTTTGTTGAATGATATTGCCATGGTTACTTAAATCGAAATTTCTGAAAAAATTGTTTTAAAAGGCTACTCCTCCTACAGTTTTAGTCTGATTGCAATAAATCTTGCCACAAAAAGAGACTAAACCAAGGATCATTATTCTATTTATTGCTGTTGCAAAGTTTCAAGTCCAAGATGCTAGTCCAAGTCCAAGTGGAATTCTTGATAACATTAAAGAGGGAGAAATCGATTTAAAATTTATTGACAAAATTGTAAACGATACATGTAGCATTCTCACATCGAGTGCAAAAGAAACATTTGGGATAAAAAATAATAATCGTAGTAAAACAAACATAGAATTTCGCAAACCATGGTTTACAATGGAATGTAAAAACGCACGACAAATATTTCGTAAAGCTAAAAGACTCTATCAGAAATATAGAAGTAAAGATCTTAAAGACGATATGTATGGTAAAGAAAAAAAAATATAAAAAAGTGTTGAAAAAACCATAAAAATCAAACAAAAGAAAAAATGAAAAAACTCAGATCAACAAATCCGAAAGAGTACTAGAAAATAATAAACTCAGGGCAAAATAATAGAAAAAATGTTGTGTTGGAAAGCTATTTACATCCATTTTAAATAATAGACTTAATAAATACTCAGAAGAATTCAAACTAATACAAGAAAATCAAGCTGGATTTCGTAAAAATTATGGTACGACTTATCATATATTTACTTTGCATACAATCATCGAAATATTCAAAAAGATAAAAAGAAGAATTTTTTGTGCGTTTATTGATTTCGAAAAAGTTTTTGATTCTGTGTGGAGAATAGGACTCTGGAACAAAATATTATTTGATTGTAATATAGATGGAAAATGTTTTAGCATTATCAAGAAAATATATGAAGGTATCAAGGAAAAACTAAAAGTAAATGGTATACTATCTGACACCTTCCCTTGTCAGCTTGGTGTAAGACAGGGTGAAAATTTATCCCCTTTTCTGTTTTCTCTCTATTTAATGATTTAGAATCATTCTCACCATGAATAATATAACTGGTCTGGAGAAACTATCTGAAATGATTGAGAATGAACTTCATGTATATATCAAGCTTTTTGCTCTGTTGTATGCTGATGACACTGTTTTATTTGCTGAAAACCCTGAGTCACTACAAAATATGTTGAATTGTTTTCATGAATATTGTATAAGATGGCGGTTAAAAGTGAATGTTGACAAGACAAAAATAATGATTTTTGGAAGAGGCCGAAAAACACAGGATTTATATTTTACTTATAATGGTTTAAGTCTAGAGATCGTTGACAGTTATAAGTATTTAGGAATATATTTTTCTAAATCGGGATCTTTTAATCAAAATATAAAAGAACAATACAATAAATCTGTTAAAGCTATGTATGGAGTGATATCAAAGTGTAAACAACATAATCTTCCTATGGATTGTCAGATAGATATGTTTGATAGAATTGTTCAACCAGTTTTATTATATGGATGTGAAGTATGGGGATTTACAAAAAATAATTTGACCGAAAAACTTCACTTAAAATATTGTAAATATATCCTAGGTTTGAACACTAAAACGCTAAAATTCATGGTATATGGGGAACTTGGCCGATTCCCACTTATCATTAATATTAAGGTGAGAATGATTACTTTTTGGGCAAAACTTTATTTTTCACAAACGATGGATAAATTTGCTACAAAAATTTATGCATTGGCATCAAGACATAATTTGTCTTGGGCCAACTATGTTAAAAATATTTTAGATGAATGTGGATTATCTTATTTATGGACAACACAGCAGATGTACAGTGTAGCATGGGTTAAAAATGAAGTAAAAAGAATACTTGTTGACCAAAATATCCAAAACTGGAAAAGTAATGTTTATAATTCATCCAAGGGTATTAATTATCGAATTTATAAAGAAATACTTGAACCAGAAAGATATCTTGTTAATATGCCTCGAAAATTATCAACTTTGCTATGTAAATTTAGATGTAACAATTTTAAACTCCCTATTGAAACTGGGAGATGGAATGGTCTCCCAAGAGAACAAAGGATTTGTACTTTATGTGATCTTATTAAGATTGGTGATGAATTTCATTATGTTTTTGAATGCACATGAAAAGAAATTAAAGAGGCTAGATTAAAATATATTTCAAAATATCTCATATGCAGACCAAATATAGAGAAATTTAAAGAACTTTTTTCAACAACAAACTGTTCAATATTGAAAAAATTATGCAAAGTTTTGTTGATTGTTAAACAAATTATAGATGGAAATAATTGATTTGAATCTTAACATGATATTTTGTACTGTTTATTTTAAATGTATTATATTCTTTTTCCTGTGTTTGTATCTTATCCTACCTCCTCTCTACAATGTATGTTTGTACATTTATGAGAATAAAATCATTGTCATTGTCATACTTTTATCTTCCTTTATAAGTACAACCAGTAGAACTACATTCTCGTCAGAGACTTCTGGTTTAAATTCTTAATTATTATATTCAATAAATAATTAACCGATCATATTGTGGGAAATCAAAAATGGCGTCAGAAGTTGAATGAAAAGGATAGCACAAACTATAGTTTTGCTATACGTGAAAATTTTCAAACTATAAAAAATAGTAACAGTAATAGTAATGGATGTATAATAATTGTGCATACTGTTTCTTCATAAATACAGCGAAAAAAACTATCGCAAAGCAAGTATAAATTGTACCGAAAATATTAATTTGGAGTACAACATACATTTACGATTTTTATATCTTTCACCTGTTTTAATACTTTTTTTATAATTTAAATCAAGCTTAGCTATCTGTACACTTTTCAGTACTTTAATCATTTTTATGTTTCTTTTTTCTTTTTTACTGATGCATAAGAAACAAAGGATCTTTATATATATATAGAGAGAGAGAGAGAGAGCACATTTTTCAACAACTCTTAAACTAACATAACTGCCCTAAGTGAAGAAATATTAATATAGAAAGCACAAAGAAATTCACTTATATATAGATACCCACTTCGATCCCATCCCGGCGTTGAACTCTCGACCCACGGAATCTGTCTCCTAGCAGTACAGGTACAGCGCGCTACACCGCTCGGCCATCTAGGAGTCAAAAAAACTTGCTTTCGATACCGATGGAATTCTCGCGGCGCTGTTCTACACTACACGGTCATTGAGAATGGAAGAGAGATATATAAAAATCATGTTCAGTTTATGAATTCAGTATTTAGAGTAAAGTTCTCATTATTGATATTTATGAAATTATGATAAACAAAACTTTTCTGAGGAAAATTTTCTCGACAAAATTTATTCTTTTATTCAAAAAATAATGTCTTATTCGTGGTGTTCGAACCCTAGCAATAAAAATCCTGAGTATAATTTTCTTTCGAGACTAGCACGCTAACCACTAGACTACACAAGTCCTGATAAATAATGGCATTCAAATCATGTTTGTGGTATGACCCTTGACTTAATGGAATTAATGGACTTCAAGTATTTCTCGAAAAGATGCGAATTATATGTCATAAAAGTATATTTTTAAGGTATAGTTGGTTTTTGCTCCATATTTTTGAAAACCAAAAAATGGATATTTTTATGTAATTTTCGATGATTAACTTTCAAAAAAAATGAAGCAAAGACCCACTCATATCGAAAAATAGTATTATACACGTAGTTTGAGAAAATGACTCTTTTTTTCCCTCTTTAGTTTGTGTACAATATTTCATAAGCAAATAATTTCAATCTTTGTGAGATTTTTGCAAATTGTAAAGATTTTTCATAAAGTATATTTTAATGTTAGATGAAATATCAAGGAAAATTTTGATATAATTGAGATTTAATTTTTCACCTTCATGTTTGTCACACTATAGGCTTTTCGCTCGTCATGTTCGCCCATCTTCCTTGCCTAGTAGGAATCTTTGCGTTAAACTTTTTCATTTTTTTTCAGGAAAAAAAGTCCTCACTTGTTTGATGTGCCTTCAAAATAAGAGTTCTTCCTGAGATTGACTGAACCTCTAATCCGAAAATTTTACATTATATTTTAGTTATAACAAAATACTTGAATTCTAGGATGCCAATTACATTATATTCAATGGAAAACCTATGATTAAATTGAATACAAAAAGCAGTAAGTGAGGAAATATATTTTGTGGCGGAATGTTTTCTAGACGAAAATGATCCTTTTTTTTAAGCTCACTAAGCTCAAGTGAGCATTTCTGATCACCTGTTGTCCGTCGTCCGTCTGTCTGTTTGTATATCCGTCTGTAACCTTTTCACATTTTTAACTTCTCAAGAACCACTGAACCAATTTTAAAAAAAGCTGAAACTTGTGTGGAAGCATCCTTGGGTAGTGTAGATTCTAAATTGTTCAAATCATGCCCCCCGGGAGTAGGGTGGGGCCACAGAAGGGAATCAAAGTTTAACATTGAAATATATAGGCAAAATCTTTGAAAATCTTCTTCTCAAGAACCACTGGACCAGAAAAGCTGAAATTTATGAGGAAGCATCCTGGGGTAGTGTAGATTCTAAATTGTTCAAATCATGGCCCCCTGGGTAGGGTGGTGCCACAATAAGTATTACAAAGGAGGGGGAATCTGGTGAAGAACAGCAGGGCCAAAGTAACTCAGGTGAGCGTTGTTGCCGATGGGCCTCTTGAAACAATGTCCAGTGCATTTTGGGTTGTATACGGAAATGAGTTCATCTGAGCTACTTTAATAAGCCTGAAATTATATTTTGAATTTTTTATGCAAGTTAGCGGCAGCAGAGTCGATCAAAATTACTCGTCTGCAAAAATGAACTTCAACTAGCGCGGCTTATCTCCCTTTGCTTATGACGTCAGTAAGACCCAGTCGTACATTTAGTTCTAACATTTATACAACCGATCATGTGTTTTGCAGCGTAAATTTTAAGAAATATCATTATTTAGGCTAAAACGTCGCATAAATATACGATATTCAAACAAGACAGTATTTGTCTTTTAACGTCCTACTGCATATTTGCAAGATATTAGTATGTTTTATCTGTGTAATTTATTGTCGTCCTTCGAGACTTCAATCGACAAAGAGAGAGATGATACTACAAAGAGAGGGGGTCTGTACTCGAGTAAGTGAATATAGACGCTGTCAAATAATTTACAATTGAATAAATTTCTTGCATAAGAATACTGATGATTTGTTTTCTGATTAAATTTTTAAGCCATGATTAGATGATGCTATCTAGGTACTCGGTAGCACGCGCATTTATAAAGCTGAATTCAATTGACCGCGCTGTGTGTGAAAGTGAAACTAAACCTGCATATAAATGATTTCATTTATTTATGGGAAATGATATGATTCTACTGCTTTCTCCCGTTCTCAATTACTTTTCTCTCTTTGGTTTTCCCTGTCTCGATGACCCCCCCCCCTCTCTCTCTCCGTATTTTTTTCTTACCAAAAAGTCGGTACATATACGCATAACACCGTAACTATATTATCGTAATAATCTTAAAAAGTCAGACATTAAACTTAATTCTATCTGTGTAATCCTACTTTTCTGTATGTATATATTTACAGACCGAATTGTTCAAATTTGTATCAGTTTATTTTAATACCGATTATCATATAGTCTGATTAAAAAAAAATGTTGAACTGTAAAAGTATTAATTTTGAAAATTATCGGTAATTGTTCAGGTTCAGTCTCGCAAATAATGGGGGCATGGATTTTTTTTAACTGATCAATTAATGCACAAAGTTTATGAGTATTTTCAAACTGCAATTGCTCAGCCAAACTGTAAGAAGTATCAGCACCGTAACATTACAGTGTATTTATATACATTCTCGTAATGCAGGTAAGTTTTGAGCAATTTTTTTTAAAATCATGCATCTTGTGACAGCAAAATTACGGTGATGTCATAAACCCCTATTTCTATATCGTTTTTACATTAGTCCTCGTGTTTCAGATTGCAGAAAGCGTACATTCAAATACGCCGACTTTTCGTTGATCCATGTTTATCATGAACTTCAATATCCCCGTGTTTATTTGGGAAAAAGGGGGGTTACGCTTGAGCTACATATTTTTCCCTCTCAATATATGACACAACTTTACAGATTTTGCATGCCCATTAAATTTTTTATTGTAAGAAGTTTCAGGTCAGTGTTAATTAATTACGCTGTTTTTGTTGTTAATTATACAATTTTACTGGGAATGGAAAAAAATATATCATATACGTATCAAACAGAAATAAGAAGATTTTAAATTGTTTCTAAAGTATTAATTTAAAATAAGTAATCATAGTTGGAGGAGAAAAATCTTGATTTCTACGGGGTATTCATCAGGATCATCCTACGATTAAAAGCTCTCGTTTTCAGTTGCTGTGTCTAATTAACGATTAGTTCAAATAGAGTAAACTGTACTTTAGAATCAGATAGCTCATCTGAATACATAATCACATTTATACCCACAAAAATGACTAAAATTAACTCAATAAAATACGGTAAAATTACACTGTCTAGATCTAATGCGTTATTTACATCAGTGGGTCTTTGTGACGTCATAAAAACACAAAATCAAGAACGATAAGCGGGTAACAAATTTATCAAGTGGACACGTTTAGGCCTTCGTTTTTCAGTTAAGCAAAGGCAAAATTTTTTACTAAACGTGATTTGACATTCTTTCATACCAGTCTTTATGTTTAAAAAGTAAAATCCTAGTGTTAAGGTGGTATGGGATACCAAACGAAACTTCTCCTACATATTTATGTACCCAAATTAGAAGGATTTGAAATACCCCCACCTTTCAGTATATTAAAGTGTAATTTTAATAATTTTTTTATTATTTTAATGAGAAATGCAAAAACGATTTTTTTTCTTGCATAATTCTTTTTTCATAAGCTTAATATTATAGGCAGGCGTTTGCTAATATAAAGTGTTTATAAAAACAAAAATGACAAGAAATATGTCTTAGTATTTTTTTAATTTTCAACAAAAAATAAGCGTAAAAAACTGGGAAAACTTTATTTCTTGAAAACAGACGGATAACATTTCATGAGAGTCTACAATAAGAATGTTTCTTAATATGTTAGCAAAGTGAAATAAACAAATTGAAAATATATATATAAATGGAAAATATAAAATGCATTTAAAATTTTTTGAATTAAAAGATCCGAGCGGAAGAGTTATCCTTCTTTATTTTCCAAGGGTTGAAAAAACCTGGGTGCTATTTTAGAAATGATGAGCATTTTTTCCCAAACATAAAAAAATCGCACTTTGTAGTTTTCAACTTTGAGCGGTTTTGAAAACAATGCATGGACAATCGCTTTCCAGGACGTGTCTTGTTCAGAGCAATTGCATTCATTTGAACGTTTTGGGACTATATACAACAGCTAGCTGATTTGTGACCAAACAGTTACTTCTTGAATTAAATAACAAAAAAGTCCAGCTCTGGTTAACGTGATAATTGATTGGTGATAATTCAGCACAATGTGAAGTAATCGCACTTATCCATGCCTCACCGCACACAAGGTGCTGTACAGTTACTCAAACAATTGAAATACAGCTTTTGCTTAAAAGTGTTCAAAAGCAGCAATGTTGAAACTACCTTTTACAGGGGTTTGCTTTTTTAAATGTCCGTTGTACAATTATAAGTAAATTTATATACTTGCGATTTTTTTGTCTGTTTTTACTTAAAATGCCGACTTGTGAGAACTTGCATTGAAATAGGCTTCAGAGTGTTCTTTTCAACGGTGTATCTACAAATTTTGACCCGATAATAAGCACTCATGCAAATCAAAACAATACTTCAAACGGAAATACGTCATAACGTGGAGGTATCCCATACTACCTTAAGAATCGTTTCATATGACCTTTAAGTTTGGATTCGTACATTTCCATGCAGACCACACTTAGAGTTATCTTGTGCAGTGGTATTATTTTTGTTGGTCCCGAATTACATATTAGATGAATCGTTAAACTGTTTACACTACGTATTACTCCGTCTACCTCAGAGGCTCACGACGGGGAGGACTGGTCGACAGGGGATGCTTATTCCTCGTAAGCACTTGATCCCACCTTGAATTATGAACTCTGATATGTTGTAATTTTGTCCCTTTATTAGCCGATCTTATGAAGCAGAATTTATTTAAATCTTTAGTACATAAAAGAAAACAGATGTATTTTTGTGATGGCCTTCGATTCGACATTAAGGTCAGATGATATGTTCCTCAATAACATACATATTTTTTTTCACAATTATTTGTGATTGAAGTATTGCTCACAAAAAATTGAGGTAAATTACGAGGCATATGTGCTAAATTCCAAAGGGTAGTATTTCCCATATATTCCTACTGGAAATCATTTGAATCGCTGATATCACATCTTTTGGTAAAAATTTTATTTCAGCCAATTTGAAAACAGTTTAGAAATAAGAAAATAATAATACATGTGTATTACGAAGAGATGCAAAAACAAATATTGAAGGAAACTTCAAAGACAGTTAAATCAGATATTTTTTCTTGGTTTAGTAATATAAGTGGAAAATTACATTACATAGTGGAAATAAATTCGTGGGTCTCTTCATACTTTGGAAACAACGGAAATTAAACCCCCACGAAAATTAGTGATTTCACAGTAATCTTATCAAGTTACAATCTTTATTTTCACTCTTGTACGTTGATCCGATGTATATGAAAGCGAAATTATAGTCACCACAAACATGGGTCTCTTCATACTTTGGAAACAACGGAAATTAAACCCCCACGAAAATTAGTGATTTCACAGTAATCTTATCAAGTTACAATCTTTATTTTCACTCTTGTACGTTGATCCGATGTATATGAAAGCGAAATTATAGTCACCACAAACTCTTACAGAACTGTTTCATGTATGTATATTTTACTAGCCATTATAGCATTGATGGCAAACCAACAGCTAAACTTCCTGATAATGGGATGACTTCAACTTTTCTATCTTCAACTTATTCAGGTAGTAATATATCACCATTACAACCTGCATTTGTTGTTTATATACCGGTATTTCCCATTTTATTCAAGACGCAAGAACATTCCTCAAACGATCAATTCTGAACCGAGCAGGCTAGTGAAAAAAGCGAAGATAACGAACAGTGATCGATCTTAAAAAAAAAAAAAGACAAATGATTTGTTGTTACAGATGTAGCATTAGTCCCGTCTCAAGTCAAACATTTATCAAATTCTTCAGTTATTATGATGATCTTGTTTGAAAATATTACATATACGTGTATATCTTTGGGTTGAATGTTGACTGGTGTTTTACATAAAAAATTTAAGGTCATTGTTTTTACACGTAAAATTTGTTTGTCGATTATTTCATTCACATGACCAATACAATAGACTTAAAGGGAGTGTAAAGGTCGACAGGGGATGTTTACTTCTCCATGGCATATGATCCCACCTCTGGTATTTCCACGGCTCCGTATATGTTCTGTCTCCAGTTTTAATTCAATTATTGAATTTTGAGCTTGATAACTGTTTGTTGTCTACATTTTTTTTAATTCTATTTCCCTGACAATCTGTTACATTATTTTAAGCAATATTTTAATATATCAAACTTTTACATGATATACAATTGAGCAAGGGGACAGAGTTATACTAGTCCCCTCCATAAGCCTTGTACATATCTCTTCCTAAAGAGGTTTTTCCATTACTGCAACATAAAAAGAAGTGAAAGTCACGTTAATTAGTAAAACAAAATAATGCAAAGCCCTTCAGTAATGAAATGTTCACGTCTTGACGATTAATCAAAACATGCATTGAATAATTTTACAGTCGCACAAATTTATACATCGGTTCCACACCATTGAATCACGAGTCCTGTTTGGCACACAGTCCCTTCTGGCATTTGTAGCCTTTGGGACATTGACTACATCGATGCCCGGGAATGTAAGGTTTCTTTCCCCTCCAGTTACCCCTACAACACATAATTATTATTATTCTACTAAATGTCATAAAGAAAATAACAAACTCTTCAACTCAGTGTCAATAACTGTTCATTTTATATCTGATTTTGCATATCCTGTGCTTTGGGTTATGCTGCTGGGCGAATACTTAATCATTTGTGGGATCTAATGGTTCTCCACTGAAACAGATTATAAACGTTTGTGATACTACTAAGTATTTCATCGTAAACAGCACGAGTAAAATCCGAAACTTCATCCAATGTTAAAAGAGATTTACAATGATTATTGCACTATAGAGTTCAAAACCTTGACATTTACAATGGTTATTGCAGTATAGCGTACAAAACCCTGACATTTACAATGTTCATGCAGTAAAGAATACAGAACCTAAACATTTACAATGGCCATTGCAGTAAAGAATACAGAACCTAAACATTTACCATGGCCATTGCAGCAAAGAATACAGAACCTAAACATTTACAATATGCAGATATTTGTGTAAATCAAAGCAGACTATAACTGTCCCACTAAATAAAGAAATCGCCTTTATATGGAATCCGGATATGGCCACGTAGTTCACTATCGCAATATCAAGCATCGACTACTTGTATTAGGTCGATAGCGCAATAACGCTGATGCGCTGGTGAACTACATGGCCCTATCCTATGGAATCATCGCACCAAAGGTTTGGTTCGATAGTGCGGATTTCATACTATCCGAATTCCATTACCTTTATGCATATTTTCACTCCAATAGATTTTTCAATCGAGGATAAATCGGGAAATAATCTATCATTACTACTTGCCTTGGTCCATAGTTACATACATAGTTGTAACCACCTCTCCCGCGAAAGAAATGAGGACAAAATGCTACAGCACAACCGAGATATTCCGATTCAGCCCATACTGCCTACGGTAAGAAAATTTCTACACTTATTAGTTTGCATCCAGAATGAACAAACTTGTATTTTTGTTATGGGTTCTATATTTGTTTTTGCATCAAACCTGTGTATAATGGCCACATACACCAGTACAAGAGTCCTTATCAAAATTATAATGAGCCCTCTCCTTGCACCAGCTGGCTACTGCTTCAAAACCTGTTTTTTGACCTGAAAAGTTGGGTTGTTGATAATGATTGGTAGTCAGTTACAAACATTCTCTTCATTTATATTGTTTTGGTAATAAAATGAAGATAACTTCAATCTTGTGACAAAGCATGGGGGTCAAGCATATGTAATGGAAGCTTCTAATCAAGACACGATTCTGTCCCTTTAAACATTACTTTATGTTAAATATATTGGTAAAGTGTGAATTCAATACGATGCTTTTTAAATACAAAATATGTAGAAAGAAAACCCACATACGTACGGGTACTTCTGTGTATATTTTCGCCAATCTTCCTGAAATGTCGAGTCTTTCTGTTACGATTGTGTCCCCTTATGCAAGCATTTGCCCAATCTTGGGCGAGAGAGGCTAATTCGTCATTCCATTTCTAAGAAGATTTTTTTTTTCATTTTCAGAGTTCATTTTATTGTAAAATTGCTATCAATTCACTTTCATATTCAAATCTCGTCTGCGTTTTACACTACATGTATTAAAAAATTATAAAGATTAAAAAAAGTGAAAAAAGGCATTTGATTTATTAATCATTTACAGTTATTTGAACATCTAACCGCAGAATAAACTCATCAACTACTGGTACATCAATAATCCAATGATTGGGTAGTTAAATAGATACTTGCAAATTCATGACAAATACATTATGTAAAGAATATTTTGCTGTCAAGAAAACATTTTGTTTAATTCATCTCAGTCAAGGAAAAATAATTTATGTATCTTACCATTTCTTTCATGTTGGCAGCATTTTCATACCGCCTTACAAGGTTATGGGCCTAAAACAAATCCACATCTTATGATAAATGATTATGAAATGATTCCAAAACGGCTTAGTATTCATCGTCATCTTCACTAGTACAATATATTGTCATTGTCATGCTTTGTTATTTGAATTCAATGGTGAAAATAGAAAAATGAATAAATATTTAAAATTGATAAAGATGCGTATTACTCTTAAAGTTTAAAAAAAAATGTATATTGTAATCAGACATTATCATTTCACATTATGAATTGTGATGTATGTGACCCTTAACTTAACATTAAGAGTTACTTTGGAATCATTAAAATTCATGGGGGCCAATTTTCATGGATTGCTTAATTCTTACAGGCTCGTTGAAACATAATCTCGTGTATTCTCTTATCCTTACAAAAGGAAATGTGACTTTGTAACCCTAATTGATTAATTCGTGGAGGATGCTAATTCGTTGATGAGAGGTACCCACGAATTCCACGAAAATTGAGCCACCACGAAATCTAATGATTCCACAGTATTTGCATTAGCTCTTTTGGGTTTACAGATTGCGAAATCTAACTAGGAACATTTTCTTATAAAATGCCCAATATTTTTATGCGATCTTTCTCGAGAACTTACCGATACATTCACTAATTGACATTCCACTATAAAGATAATTAGAGTAAATTAAAAAAAAAAAATCAAACCTCTAAAAATTCGTGCTGTTCCAAAGATTGTACTCCAATGCTACATCCCAGAATTAGAAGGACATATATAGCAGCATCCATAATCAGTTTATAGAGAATCAATGTTTACACGAAATAGAAGCTTTTACTGTATATATGTTTTCCTTTTATGTTAATATTTGTTCCTAAAAATCAAATTTGATGCAAGTAGTCGGACATGAAACCACAAAAAGACTCTTGTTGTATAATTTATTCTTACACCTCGAGACCTCATTGAATTAACATCTTATTTATGCTGTAAAATAAAGAACAAAGTAATAAACATTCATTTTGATGAAGTTTATATTCCTTTGTTTCTTTCAATTTCAGGATTGGTTCGTAGATTTAGCTGTGGATGGTTTAATACTTGGTTGGAAGGCAACGTATCCTTTACTGGTATCGTGATATATACACTCTCCACCCAGTATATTCAAAATTTACAGGATATACTGGTTTTACACTTTACGTAAATCGGGTTTTTTTTTTTTGGGGGGGGGGGGGTGTTTATCCCTTAGTTCCACATTGCCACGGTAAAATTTACTTTTTCTTCTTAGACTGATAGGAAAAAACGATGGGTCTCTAGGCAAAATAACAAGAAGTGTTACAATACTATATAATTAGAGAGTAAATCCTCGAAGAATATCAGGTTAAATATTTTTTTAATACAAAAACAATTAAGATCTTTCCCTTGAAAATATTTTTATTTTTCCCCGGGATATATATACCTCTGGTACTGGGGGAGAGACAAATTCTAACTCATCATTATTAATCATTCAAAAATTACGCGGACTTGTTGCACAGAAAAAAATATTTGAAGACATTATCAGGCAAAAGTCAAACTTGATATAATAGAATCTTCAATTATATGATCATCAAAATTCCATATCAAAATGTTGTAAATTGATACCAATTTTGGGTGATTTAACAGGACATATCATGAAGTCACGGTGCAGAGAAATCTTTGACGTCACGGGCAGTTTAAAAAATATGAGCTTTCATTTTCTCAGCATTTTCCCTCAGAGTTTGATACTGTACAGTTTGGGTTACCTTATCCACTCAGCATTTATATAAACATCCATATACCATTGCTGGTCAAGCTTAAAATCTATAAAACAAGTGTAGTATATTCTTTTCTGTTTTAAACCCCCAAACTGCCGATAGTTCTGAAATGTTGTGTGACGTCTGCATGTGACTCTCAATCACGTTCCAAACAGTCCAGATAGAGTTTTCGTCAGTGATCTTCACCCCGTCCCCTCCTGGACTGCCTTTTACTGAGGTCTAACCGTCTAAAATTCCACTTTGCTTTTTGTAGACATATGTCGGGAATACCCTGGTTTACTACATGTTTCATCAAGCATATTTTTGGTTTATGTTGGCGTTTTCTCGAGCATTACACATAATTTGATAAAAGTGTGCTGCTCCGTCAATTCACGAGACGTCATTTTTGCAGGTATTTTCACAGGAATGGCATCGGAGAAAATCACTATATTTCTGATAGTACTTCAAATATTACGTCAGAAATCTAAATACATGATAATAGAGAAAAAAAAAGATACCTTTGAGAAAATTGTCGAATAATATCACGAATTATAGAAAATAAATGAGTAAAATTTTAGATTTTAGCACGTTTGTTTTTCAAATTTTTGTCATGCTCCGTACATCACGATCAGCGATACATAAAAACAGCAATAATTTTAAGAGAAATTAATTAAAATCCAAAAAAAATACCAAAAATTTAATGGAATCTTTAAGAAATATGTTTCTGTGAAATTCCATTGCTATTTGACGTCCGTAAGAGTAAATAATAGCAGAGTCCGCGTAATTTTTGAATGGTACAATAATATTCATTTCATTTAATTTTTTTAACTTAAAAGTTTTTTTTTTATCTAAAAGTTGATACATGTATATAGTTTTATAATCATCCAGATTTGAAAGTTTCAGAAAATTATCCAAAAATGGGATTAGATTTTATATAACAATCGGTGATGCTTTGATTTTTAAAAGAATGAACCAATTATAGGATAAAGTATGTTATGACATACTTTTAAAATATATCCTTTAGTGTAATGTACTTTAATACAAGGTTTAAGGCACTGGAATTTAGATGTTTATCAATTAAGTAAATATGTTTATTTTCAAACAGAAAGATGGTACTTTAGATCGAATATCAAATAGGTATTTTTAAAGGTTAGACAGGAGATTTATGTATACAGTAAGTAATTATGAAAGCAAAAATTCACATTAATTTAGAGGAAAATATAGGAAATAAAAAATCTTTCCAGTTCTAAAAGACATAGAAATATGAAACGAAAACTTAAATATGAGCTTGACGTAATACAAAATAAAATCGTCAAAGATATCAAGACCAGACCAATAACAAACTTATTGATTGATTATATGTTGTTTTACGTCCCATTCGAGAATTTTTCACTCATATAGAGACGTCACCAAATACCAGTGAAGGCTTCAAATTTCCTTTACTCGGAACTTAAGGCCATTGAGCAGTGAGGGATCTTTATCGTGCCAACGCCTGCCGTGACACGGGACCTCGGTTTTTAAGGTCTCATCCGAAGGACACGCAACTTTCACTTCAAAGTGCCGAGGTGCCATGGCGACGGAACAGTTGCTACCCATTTTTTATTGACTTAGGTCAGTCGCGGCCGAGATTCGAACTCACGACCTCCCGATCACGGAGCTAACACTCTACCGACTGGGCTACCGTGAACGGTTAATAACAAAATGAACGTGCATTCTGGGAGTATTGCTGAGCATTATAATTCCCCTGTTGGGACCTGTTGTCTGATTCCCTTCAGAAAAATTAGAAACCAAGTCCAAAGACATGATGAACTCACGATATCGACGGTAGATTTTAAAAATGTTATATATTTTTTTTAATGTCTTTCTTAATGCTTGTATGTATGATTAAATACTTTTCCATTTACGATGTTTTCCTTACTGTCGATAATGGAATCGATATCGAATATTGATCGTTGAATACTAGTAAGAGATGGTTATCTCCCTTAATACTGTTTCTTTTAACGTGTGTTTTACTTGAATACTTTCATTCTTAGTTTTCATTAACTTAGATATCGTCGATATCGAATCGGTTGTTATCTTACTATTGTGTTTCTTTATACTTGTGTGTATGTTTCAATACTGTCCGTGTAAGATGTTTCTCTTGCTGTTGATATTGTCGAAATCGACGATACCGTATCGATATTGAATCATGATCGTTTAGGAGTGGGTTATGATTAATACTTACTGATGTATTTTACAATACTTTGTGTATATTTGAATATTTCCTCTTACGTGGTTTGCACTACTATCGATTATTATATTGTTATATTGACGATATCAATACTATCAACAAAACGCTTAATCTTGTATATAGTATCATTAACACAATATACATATTAGGAACACGATATAGTCGATATATAGCACTTGATCATTGAGGTGTATATTCCAGTTTGTTAAAATAACCTTTCTCTTCCTTCAAGAGGTTGACATTTTTTTTGTGACTAAGTCTAATGTCCATAAGACTAATGTGTCCTTTTAAATTTTCTTTCTCTGTGTGGAGTTGGTCAAATAATTATGTCGTACATTCGTTTGAATAGGTAACTATAGTTTACATTTCAAACTATTTTAATATTTCCACCCGTTCCTGGATGATCTCATTATAATTCAGTTATCAGGTACAGATAAAACATTAAAACCTTTTACATAAGGCGTTATATCTTGCCTCGTCGCAGATCGTGTCCCACCTCAAAATGTTAATGGACTTTGTATTTTTTTCATATTGTTGCATTTGATGACTTATGAAGTTTAATGAAGAGTTACCTATTTGAATTATAAAAATATGAATTTATAAAAAGAAAATTAAAGTCTAGGCCATAAACCGGAATAAAAAGCGAAGAGCGTTGAGATTTTATTTGCTGAATAAATTAAGGACATTGTCGGTAATTTGATACCAAAAGTTTAAGCTTGTTTGTAATACCAGAAAACATTAAAATTTAAACTTTGTGCACTACAAACAGTTCTTAGAAGGTAGGGAATATTTTTTTGCGATTCAGTCTTGAGCGTCAGGAAAACGAGGTCTAGATTTAAAAAAAATTATATCATATGATCTTTTGTTATCGAATATGAGGTTGAATATATATTTTATTAGATTGCCATCCATAATACTCAGTATATACCCTAGTACATGTATAATCAATATTTTTCATAGCTCAATCTTATTTTTTAGTTCTGAACGCCTATCTGTGTCTCTTCTTTTAGGTTGAAATGGGTGAATTCAAAAAAAATGCCCGGCAAATTGATTTTTTTAAAATAATAATTGAACTTACCATATCATATATTTCAATTATAACATCATATTATATATACATTCTATTTAAAAATTCTGAAGTGACAATAAAATCGACAAATGCATTAAAGAGTTTCAGAATTTTTTTTTAGTAGAACTTCATTTGAAAAAAGAAAATATTACTACATTACATTACATTACTACATTACTTTCTGAAATACATACTCAAAAGGAATTGTAGGTTTATATCTTTCAGAGATATAAGATCTAAACCTAGTTTAGTTTCCTCTCCTGAATATGTATATATAAAAATGGCTTTTTGATTGTTATCAAACATTAATTGTTTCTATTCAGTTCAGGTTTGAAAAGTTTTAATAAGAAGGAAATCTGACTACTATTTTGTGCATTTAGTAACTCTTCAATTCTAAGCCAAAAAAGAAGTTTGATAAAGAACGTTTTCTTATTTAAAAAAATACTAGATTTTGAAGTGCTCCTATTTTACCATATTTTGTTACTCGTACTCTCGAAACATCCGATATGTATTTTATTAAACATTGTTTTAATAATTGTAACACACAATATCCCATTTAAAATTTTGTAAAGCAGTTCATTGTTGACATTGTTTATCATCTAGGGAAATGTTTTCATATTTTCTTGACCAAGAAAAAAAAACTTATTTGCTTATGTTAATATATGAAAAAAAATATTTTAGTGATGAAAACTATTCTGTGAATTGACTTTAAATGTCCAAAAAAGCTGTGATTTGTTAATTTATACATACTTTTTATGTCTCTTCATGGCTAGAAGTCATTTAATCATTGAATGTGAATCTTTATAAAAATGTGTTGCCCTCCTGACCATGGAAATATGGATCTGAAACACAGACAGATCCTGTAAATGATAGATTTATTTGGTAAAAATGTTCTTTATTTTCCAAAACAGAGAGCAAAAAATTATATATTGACAAAAGTTTTTTTTTTCCACGTGTGGGAGCAAAACATGAAATGTAACACTCCTGACATAAATCGGTATGCACAGATACTTGGCTCTCATTTATACTGCTTGCGATACATGTAGCATTTTCAGTTATTGTTTTACATTTTGACTTACTTGTCATACAGATTTTTATAATCATTTTTTTTTTATCATCCTTATATTTTTTATGCTGCACTCATGACATGGTATAATAACATTTTTTAAGAATCAGCCATGACCATAACTTGGTCAAGCAAATGTTACTAAAAGCTCAATATATTGAATTTTATCAGGAAAATCGTCATTTCCAACATAAATCGTTATTATTTATTTAACAGATTTTCAAAAAATATGAAATTTTAAAAATGTCACAAAAGGTGTTACACTTCCTACATTTTTAGCATCATTTTTAGGCATAACTTTTTTTTGTGTCTTAAAATATTAATGGGATATTTGGTAGGCATTTAGCCAGCAACAAAAGACATGTGCTGAGCTACAGAAATTCATTCACATAGCCTGATTTCTTAGTGCATGTTGATAATTATGTGTCCGGTCATTTTTTTTTTAAATTCACCTAAATTTGGAATGTGAAGATAACAAAAAAGTTCGATTAAACAATAAACTTTGAGATCAGAGCTAAAAGCGACCCTGAAAAAGAAATCAAAGGTGGGATACTGTACTTTTGAAAAGTAAGCATCAGTTCGAGTACGAATTGTTGATTAAAACATTGTCGATATATAAAAATGTCGAATTGAAAGCCACGGCAAGGGAAATCTTTTTTCATGTCGAAGTTTTTAAAGTAAATTCTGCTCAATAAGAAAAAAATAGGAAATTATGTTTTAGTTGTATTTACTTACAGTCAATATATTTCTATAGAACTTTGACAAACATCAAATAAAGATACTTTATTGTAAACCTACAAATTCGACATGAAAATTTACTCCCTAATACTAACGCAAAATGTGTACTTAGTCTAGTTGAGGGTAGGACGATGGACATAAAATATAAAGCAGTACTTAATTATTCTTTGTTTGGAAATACAACCTATCGTTGGTTTGTAATTTGACTGACACGTTACCCATAGGTAAGCCATTAATTTGTTTTATACCAATTTTGACTACGGATTACTCCGTTACTTGAGTAAATTAGAAAGCTCACGGTGGGTGTGTCCGGTAGAAAGGGATGCTTACTCCTTTTAGGCACCTGATCCCACCTCTTGCGTGTCCAGGTGTCCGTGTTTTTGTCTGATCACGTTTCGTATTTTTTTTTTACATGATTTATGAGATTGATTACAGTTCGTTATCTTGAACTTTTTATATTGAGGAAATATATTGAGAGACTGACAATTTCAAACTTTGTATGCATACGTATTTAAAAATATTTCCCCAGCATTAAAAAATAACAAAAGGAAAAATTTACCAAAATGAAAGGATTTCAGATCGCTTTAACCCATGTGACACATTGTGGGTATACCTTGCTCCATATTGCCTTACACTATTTCGGCCTATGTCTATGCCAGTTTTTTTCAGGGTGAAACTTTATAGAATGTGTTAAAAAGACGCCCCTTTCTCTTTTGGCGTCATTTTAACCCCTTAATTGTTTGGGCATTCCATGAAAAAAATTAGGATAAGATTTCATAGAACTTACTGAATGAGGTAAAAATTGTCAGTTGGAACAATTGTGTCATATAACATAGGGGTGAATTAAAAAAAATGGCCTGACACATATTTATCAACATGCACTAAAATACAGGCAATGGGAATAAATTTACTTCTATGTCTCAGCATATGTCCTTTGATATTGTTTAACTATGTCAAATATTTCATTGATTTTCTCAAGTCACAAGACAGTTATGCCCAAAAATGATGTTAAAAATGTCAGGAGTGCAACACCTTTTTGTGAACATTCTGAAAATTCAATATTTTTTTTTAAGATTTGTGAAATAAATGATATTGGTTTATGTTTGAAATAAAGACATTCCTGTTAATATTAAAAGTATTGAGCTTTAAATGTAGACTGCAGCAACTTTTGTTTGACCACATTGTGGCCATGGCTGATGGTGGAAATAAATGCTATACCATGTCAGGTGTGCAACAGAAAAAACGAAGTGTTGCCAAAAAACATTGATTTTAAATATCTGTATGACAATTAAGTCGAAAAAGAATTTTCCAAGTGTAGAACAATAACTGATATACATGTACTATTTAAAATTACACATGTAAAAAATGTTATATAGATCAATAGCATCATTAATGAAAGTCAAGTATCTGTGCATACCCAATTATATCAGAAGTGCAAAATTTGATGTTTTGCTCCCCAGCATGGAAAAACTTTTATCAGTATATGAATCTTTAATTTTTTTTGGAAAATAAAGACACAAAGAACATTTTTACCAAATAGATTTATCAATTACAGGGTCTGTCTGTGTTTCAGATCTATATTTCTATGATCAGGAGTGCAACACATTTTTTAAAGATCCAAGTTATAATTATGATGAAAAGTTTTCTATTCATACTAATAAATATTCTTTAATCAATAATGATCTATTTGAATAATTGAGTACTAAATTATTGACAGTTTTATTTATCAATCCAGATGTGTTTTTATCTTTTCTTTGAATTCTTTTTATGAATGTAAAAAAAAACCCACACACACTGAAAAATTATTACAAAATGCAAGTAATTCCATCTCAACATAACTGAAACAACGGTACACGTTCTGATGTAATTTATACTTCACAATTCTACTGTAAAGACTCACATGGTCTTGGTTAGGAGTGCTACAAATATGTTAGAATTATTGCTGATCAAATATGAATAAATATAAAGACAAAATTGATGAGTTGAATGTTTCTGGTTGACCTCAACTGCTTACTGTGTTTGTCCCGTGAAAGAAAATATGCTATAAATATACTTTTATCTTCTAAATGAAATATATGGAGATATCGAACAGTATTCAAGCTCAAAAGTCCATTCAAACAATTCAAATCAGGACCAGAGCTAACACGGACCTCTAAAACATAAGAGGTGGGATCAGGTGCCATGGAGGAGTGAGCATCTCCTTCTGACCGGTAACATCCGCTGTGTGCTTGTCATCTTCGGGAAATAATGGTAAAATCCGTCGATAATTCAGTGCGTAAATAATGGCCTAACAATTAGTATGAAACACGTCAGTCAGCATTTGACTTAATAATAGTTTTATTTGCTAACAAGGTCATTGTATCGAGCAAAGAACTTACAAAAGATGACTTTAAATGGGACTGTTTAAATTCTTATTTTATCAACTTGTTTGTCAATAACTTACCGCGTTTTAGAAATTGTTCATACGTAGAACATGCTCTTGCGTATCGAATCAACTGAGAGATATAAACCCCGTTTGCAGGTGATAAGGGTATATTGCTGCATAAGTAAGGGAAGTTGACGATTGACAAGTTAAAGTCATCTCTTTTATCATAAAGCTTTGTTGTTAGATTACCATCAACGTCTTTTTCTAATAAAATATCCAAATATGAAACAGATGTGTCAGAATCTGTGGTATCTTTTATTTCAAGCTCACTGGGATATATCGTGTCGACATATGAATGGAAATAACTATTATTAATTGATGATACGTCGTCGATATATCTAAATGTCGAATTGAAGGCCACAGCAAGAGTTTTCTTTTTCTCACGCATAAGATTTTGAATGAATTCTGCTTCATATGAATACAAAAATATATCTGCTAATAACGGGGCGCAATTGGTACCCATAGAAATTCCAACAGATTGTTGGAAGGCCTGGTCTCCAAAAACCACGTAGATATTGCCAATCAGAAACTCAAGCATCTTTTAAATATAATCCTCAGAGTACTTGTGTGTACAATCAGAATGTTTTTACCAAATAATTTTGCAAATGACCAATGACAAGGTAATTAAATTTACGATTTCCATTTTTATTGAAAAAGCAGATGTCAAAAAGCCTGGACTTTAATTTATCGTGGGGAATGGATGTATATAGAGTTGAAAAGTCAAAAGTTTTATGTTATTGATTTTGGTAAGATTTTTGTGATTTCCAAATGTTCCTTAGAATTTTTAAGAATCCACATCTGATTTACTTTGTGAAATGTGTTCTATGGTTTTACTTTTGAATTTTACTGCAGTTAAGAGTGCAACAAAACTGTTTTATAATTATCAATGAACTTCATCTATCTTTACTAAAAAAATGAATTGAAGATAATGTTTGATACTACATGTATTTGGAGTTCAAATTCTTATGTCTATCGACAAATTACAGATATTGGTTTGGACATTTTACAGTCCATTCACAGAATAGTTTTCATCATTAAACATACATTTTTAAATATATGTTACACAAGCAAATACCGGTAGTCATATTTTGAAGTCTAGAAAATATGAAGAACTTGTCGTAAATGATTTAAAAAAAAATATCAAAACTGATTTACAAACTTTGAACGAGTTATGGTGTATTATAATTTTTAAACCAATGTTTAAAAAAATACATATCGGATGTCAGGTATGCAACATAGGATCACTTCAAAATCTAGTGTTTTTTGTAAGAAAACTTGTTAATCAAAATTCTTTTCGGTTAGATTTAAGGAATTGACTTAAATGGACAAAAATGTAATTTTTGGGGAATGTATTGAATCATATTCTCTCATATTTAAACTTCTCAAGCCAGAATTAAAAAAAAAACTTCAATGTAAAATAACGATCAAAAAGCCAATTCTTTCACAAATACAAGTGAAGAAACTCAATCAACATTAGTTGTAATAATTCATTTCCCTGACACCATTTTAAAGCATAAAAACTTTAATTTCTTTTGAATATGTATTTTAGATAGTCTTTTAGGATGTAGCAATATTTTCTTCAACTGAAATTTTACTAATAAAAATTTTGAGACGTTTTTATGCAATTGAATATTCTATTGCCACTTCAAGACTTTTTACTAATATGCATGTACAGTATGGTGATATAAGTGAAAAATATGTTATGGTTAGTTGAATTTTTAATTTTTTTTTTCAATTTGGTGGTAATTTTAAAAATTCACCCATAAGTGAATTAAAGTGATTATCGGATGACAAATGCTATCAAGAGTTTTTTTCACGTAGAAAATACACCGTATTTTCAGGCGTCACATTAACACTTTATTAAAAAATAAAAATTATGATTTATAATTTATTTTATAGATAGAAAAGATGATGCTAACTAAATATGTAAACATTCATAGATGTACCTCAAGCGGTTTTAATTCCATGGCGTTAGTTCACGCACTTGTTTATAACCCCTCATACCTTTACGCTAAAAATACTTTGTAAACTATATATGCAAAAATAGTTATAGGTATTGATATTTTTAATGTTCAGAATGAAATTCCTCAAAATTCGAACCTGTAACATTTCTGTCTAATCAAAATTTTACTATCTAATTTTACACTAATGAAAAATGTTAGAAAATGATATCTATGGCACGCCAAATTCACAAAAATTAGATAAACCTAGTTTAACAGTTGATAAACTAGGTTTATCGATTGTAAACTATAGTTTACGAACTGTAAACTATAGTTAACGATTCGTTAACTGTAGTTTGCATTTGTAAAACTATATTTAACGCTTGTATAGTGTAGTTTACGAATGCTAATCTATGTTTATTTGTCTGTAAATAAACGTTAACAAAGATTTTGCTGATAAATATAGATTCTCGTATGTAAACTATAATTTGCATTTGTTAACCATAGTTAAGAGTTGTTAATCAAAGTTTTACAAATCGTAAACTATATTTATCAGATAAAATATGTTTTACATTCATTAAGTATAGATTTCAGTCGTAAACTATAGTTAACTGTCATTTATACTCAAAAACTATATTTAACAGACGTAAACTATACTTATCTATCGTAAACTATAGTTTTGAGAGCTAAACTATGATTCGCATTTGCCAATCATAGTTTATCCTCATAAACTATAATTCACACTCGTAAACTATAGTTAAGAGGTGTTAAATATAGTTTATGAATCTAAACACCTGTTAACGATAGTTTTCAATTCAAAATTTCGCGGCACCAATCGCGAGAGGTTTTATCAGTGCGGTGATTAAGGACAAGTGTTGGGCATTACCTAAAGCAAAGACCGAGTTATATATAATCAATTAAATGGGATTAATTGTATTTGTTTTAAAATGTCGTGTATATATACATTTCCTATGGGAAATTTTAAAAAATATATTTTAAATTCTTAAAAGACAGAATATTACGAGCTTTTTGCTCAAGCAGAGGAGGGTGAAGCGCGTTTTACAATGTGCCAAGCATTTTCCCGCCACATCTCATCACCAAAACAAAGAAACTGAAAGAGAGGAAATGCAGTGGCGGATCTAGATGGGGTTGTGGGGGTTTCAACGTCCTCCTTTGAATTTGTGTGTGTGTGTGAGAGAGAGAGAGAGATCTCAAATATTTGTTGTGTTTTTACTAATTAAAAGTAAATGTTCCTTAAAAGGCCACTTTTATTTATGTATGAAGAAAATTCGGTTGTTGAAAAAAATAAATTCTGCGCATGCACTGTGTTATGTCTATATTTACAGATTAATATAAGATAAACATGTAATTGTCGTAACATAGCAAAATCTTATAATGCTGTAACTAGGATTAGCCGATCTATAATTTACAAAATAAACTATTGTTAACTATAGTTTTGATTGTAAACTATGGTTTAGAGTCGTGAAATCTAGTTTCACAGAAAATTGTGCATCTCCGATACAAAATAAGAGTTTCTGTTCCTAAACTGTGTTTCTCAAATGTAAAACTATGTTTATCGCATTTTTGTGAATATGGCGCTATGCATGTATGTCTGTAAAGTATACTTTACAAACCCTAAACTATAATTTACATTTGTTAAGTATAGTTTAGAGTTGTAAATCATAGTTTACAAATCGTGAAACTATATTTATCAGATAAACTATATTTTGCAGTAGCAAATGACTGTTTTCCGTGTTAATTACAGTTTACGCTTGTGAAACATAGATTATCGTGTAAACTATAGTTTACAGATGTGAAATATAGATTATCATCGTTAACTGTAGTTTACGGTCCGTAAACTATAGTTTACAGTCGATAAACCTAGTTTATCAACTGTGAAACTATGATTAGCTCATTTTTGTGAATTTGGCGTGCCATAGATATCATATAAAATTGAAAATACTTGGATGATCTTTCATTTTCAATAGAGGGTACCTGCCATTCTGTCCCAGGAAAAATGTTCAAAAGACAACAAAGTATTGAAGATTAGAAATCACTGATGCTTACTTAAAGGGGAAAATACATGCAAATGAAGTATTCAATTACTTCATCTAATAATATTAAGAATACTTGAAATGTTTATTACACCATCGATTTCAGTTTATTCAGTCACAGGGTAGATCACTATAATTATACATAAAAGTACCATGAAATTAATTAAACTCTTCAGTGTGCAGTGTGTAAAGTTGAGTTAACAATGTTTTACCATAGTCATTGCAAAATTGTCTGTTCTAACCTGTCTAGTATTGAATTACGTAAAGGGGTTGTTTTTAGAGCTGACAGATTTTCTTTACATGTATATTCAAAATAGTTGAAAACTAACTGGCACTCAGAGGAAGCCAAAGTCTGTTGAAAAGGGGTAAAATAAACCCTGGTTTTCTAGAGATTTTCATAGGACATATCAATAAAGAAAAAATGTAGATTTTAATCAGCTGTAAAACAAAATCAGACAAATGCAGGACACCAGGAAACTCTAGGGTCATTAATTTGGGATATTTAATTTGATTAGGATCTGGGACTGTTCAGAATATGTAGCCAGGGGACTAATGAACTGATCCTAGGAGTGTGATCCCAATAGGTGGAGAGAGGGCCTTAACTCTGAGCTGATCCTTGGTATGTGTTCACAACAGGGGGAGAGAGGACCTTAACTTTGGGCTGATCCTAAGATTGGGTTTTCTTAACAGATGGAGAGAGGGCATAACTTTGGGCTGATCCTAGCTAGAGTGTGTTCACAACATATGGAAAGAGGGCCTTAACTCTGGGCTGATCCTAGGTGTGTGTTCACAACAGGGGTGGAGAGAGGGACTTAATTAACTCTGGGCTGATCCTAGGAGTGTGTTCTTCACAGGTGGAAAGAGGGCCTTTACTCTGGACTGATCCTAGGAATGTGTTCACTACTGGGGGGGGAGGGAGTCTTAACTCTGGGCTGATTCAAAACAGGGAGATAAAGGGCCTTAATTCTGGGCCGATCCTAGGAGTGTGTTCACAACAGGTGGAGAGAGAGTCTTAACTCTGGGCTGATCCTAAGTGTGTTCCCAAAACGTGGAGAGAAAGTCTTAAGGATACAAAACACAAAAATTTGATGCATGGATAGATATATTTTTTTTGACTGATTTTGAATGGAAATGACATAAGAAATCCATAAAATATATATATTAAAAAAAAATTGCATGTTTTCTTTGGTGCTTAAATATGTAACTTTTTGTCGTTTTCTATGTAATTCTATACAAAATTTTGCACCCACTTTTAACATTGTGACAAAATCTTACAAAATTGTCCTCCTTTACCTGGCAAACATTACTCAGGCTACCTCTTTGAATATCAATCTATGAGAAACATTGCTGATTTCTGAAAAAAGTTTGTGTTTTTTATCTTTAACTCTGGGCTAATCCTATGAATATGTTCACAACAGGTAGAATCTTGGCTGTCCTAGGATCGTCAATCCCAAGTAAATATCTCGGCAGGATACTTTAAAGACACATCAAAGAGCAATTAATCTTTCTACATCTCCTTCGATTCAAACTGATTAAATTCGGTTTTTTGTTATACTCCAATGTTATGACAGTCGTTGTACAAAGCGACTAACAGAATTACAGAGCATAAAAAAGATGCGATTTTAATCAGATTGACTTTGACTAATCAAACCTTGTTATCTTGAATCTGATGGTTTGAAATATCCAGGAGTCTGAAATATTGCAGGTAAAATACCTAAACATTATTAGAGAAAATGCTGTTGGGACCTGCACATGACTTTGACATATCCATGGTATTTGAGATATGGATATCAAGATACCAAAGTTCAAATGTATACAGTATTCAAAACAACAAGATAATATACTATAATGAATTTATTAGTGATTTGAGTAAAGCATATATGAGAATTTAAAATAAAAAAAGGAAAGATATTACTAAAATATTTTGCTGAAACTAAATGTACATGGATTTGCCTTAACATTCATAATGGTAGATATGTAACGAAAATTTCCCCTTTTGGCTTGCTCAAAATTATGCCGTGAATGGACAAAAATCTGAGACAAAAAACTTCGATAATATCTTAGTTCATAGCACCATTTGTTCTGAATTGTTCATTACACAATTACAAATAATTTTCAGAGCACAGATACATTCATTCCACTCTGAAAATCCCCTTAGCAAATCATATTCACTGTTAATACAGCAAAACAAAGACAATATTTAAAGTAATGAAAATAATCATGAGTTTGAAAATAGTTATTTTTCATAGTCTTCGGCATCATAATGCAGATTAAACAAAATACTTTTACCATTCAATAATAAGGCAAAACAAATCAAACATCAAAACAATCAGTTGCATATATCATAACATTACCATTTAAAGAGTTCTGGAAACCCAAAACTATCAATCTTAAAGAGTAAATACTGATTTTCCCTTTTTTTTCCTACTTTTTAATATTGATCACTAGCAAGTGGTTGGATATCTGGAAGTTTCAGGTATCATATAAAGCATGGTCCATGATGTGATGGAATGGTGCGAGAACCTTTTCCTTATCCTACAGCTTCTAATAACCTACACTATATCCGTCTGCACTGTGACAAATTTTTTGCCATCCCAGGTTGTTTTGAATTGCTCTGGTAGAGCAAATTCAGTCTGAAAAAGAAATGCACACACACTGATTCAAACATCAAATGTACTCAGATCTTCTTTGTCAAGAACCTTCTTAACCAGAACCAGCAGGTAGAAATCAGTACAAAAACAGCCTTGTACCCATATCTTCTTATCAATTCTAATTTATTAGCTTTAAAATTGCTATTTTCTATATTGAAAAATATCACAAGCTTAAGAATTAACCAAGTTGTGAAAAAAAACTTATATAAACGAAAATCTTAACTCAAAAACTGTTTGTATATTTCTATAAACTTAAATTTTAACAACAATATACAAGTTAGGAACTATTTGGTGCATTTCTATGTATTACATCTATATTAAACCACATTTGGCACCATTCCTTTTGCACACAAAGAACTGCACCAAGTAATGAACTGCAGTCCTCTTAAACAAGAAAACAAACTGTAATTATCTTTCTCTTTACTTACAAAATCTCCATCGCCTTTAGGTACTAGAATGTTCATCTCGGAGGATTTTGCTGTCACTATTTCAGTGTCAAGGGAGTCCTTGCTCAAATAAATCAGACAGCCGTCAGTTTTATCGATACTTATGGTTGGAACTTTACCCATTACCTAAAATTACAAAAAGAAAATATTGTAAATCACTAATTTACTTATCAAATTAATCTTTCTTTTTGGTTTAAAATATGCAAGCTAAATTATTATCAGAGCTTAATTCCGTGACCCCTATTTCTGACCTTTCTGATTTCATCAAATTAATTTAAAATCGAGTTATTTACTTATTTTACCTGTATCCCTTACTTTGTTTTCTTTGTGGTATAGTACATGTACATGTGAAAATTTACACTGAAAACTGCACTATAGTTTTAATAAAGGTAATCAAAAATGCACATTTTGTGTGTGTTAAATCTGGAATGTTGTGCTTGCTTGAGTAGAATTTTAGATGTGTCTAATTAAATATGGAGTAGGCAGAGCATATATACAAGTAACATCAAGTAATATAATGATTTTATGGGGAATCTCTGGGCCAACACACATTTCTGGAAAGAGGTTTGCAGGGAGGATCTTGGAGGGGTACTCTCTCCACTAAGCCAGATTTTTTTTTATATAAATGAGTACCATTTTGATGGGTTCTGGTATTTTCTGAAAGTAATTCCTTTTGGAAATTTAGTTAACAAACTCAAGCAGATCATACAATAATGATTCCATTTATTTTCTAAAACTTGCAGCAAAGAAAAACAACCGTTTTCACAGAGATTGCAACACATTACTTCTCTCTCTCAAGTAAATACTCATTTACAGAATAGCAGAAACTAATTTTCACAATTTATTGTGATGCTATAGTGACACCGAATCCCAATGATTTTTTTTCATTTATTATTTTTTTTCCCTTTTTCAGAGCAGCAAAGTGAAAAATCATAATGCAACTTAGGCCTCTGACTGCTGAAGAATTTTTTTTGTGAATGGATTTTTTGTGAAATCGTTAGGCATACTTTAGATCCTCCATTCATAAGCCTTTCACATAAACTGTAAGGATTAGCAGCTTCACTTATAAAAATTCTTTTTTATTTAGATAATTTATTTAAATAGATTATTTAACAGGTTATAATGTGGACAATGACATGTGTATACCCTTGACCAGTTAAGGAAACAGCTGGTGTTTTGTACCTTTTTTTTTTTATTAAAAGTTTATTCTGAGTGCAGGCATGCCCAAAATTCTTCCTTGAATATGTTGAATTCCTAACAGTTTAACACCTGTCCTTTGCAAAATTTGGACAACAAGGCACCCACCATGTCTTACAGCTTCATAAATGGGACAAAACTATTAATTTCAATGGAGATTCATAAAATTTTAATGACCCCTCTTAGAAACATTGTTTTCACTGACTTTTAATTCCTGTAATTTCACAAAGTTGTGATTAAAAAATAGAAGAGTGGTGTTATTAATGCTACATGGCTAATTTCTATACTTCATTTTTTTTGCAATTTACCAGGGGAACAGGTTGTGTACACCAATTGTAATAATTCTTTCAAGGAGTGGATTGTCCCTAAATGCTTGAATATCACATGATCATATAAAGTTTACTTTTAGCCTGCAAGTAGATTTGCTTGTATTGTGTTTGAATACATGTACATATAATCAGCAATGGAAGATTACAAACTTTTTAAATTTTATTTCCAAGAATTGTGACCCTGACCCCATCTTACCTGTCCCTGAACACTCTGAATCTTGACCCTGACCCTATCTTTTTTGGACCTTAACAATCTGAATCATGACCCTGACCCAATCTTACCTGGACCTGGACACTCTGAACTGTGACCCTGACCCAATCTTATCTGGCCCTTAACACTCTGAATTTTGACCCTGACCCTATCTTACCTGGCCCTGTATCATGACCCTGACTCAATCTTACCTGTCCCTGAACACTCTGGCAGTTGATGAACTCTAGTGATGATACAACATCATCAAAGACAATGGCAGTCTTCTTACAACTGTCTGTTAAAGGAAATCATAAACTGTGAAATAACTTTACACTGTATCTGAAAAATGATGACAGAGTTATTGAAATCTTTTATGTAAATCTTATACAGCCTACTCCACTTATATTGAAGACACTTATTTTGAGAAATTGCTTATTTTGAAACAAACCTAAATCCTCAGTCACAGTTTCTCATTATCTAGAAAAATCAGTTAAATTGAAATCAATTATGTTGAGTTATCTTTTATTTTAAAGTAATTTATCGGACCACTGAGCTGATGAGTTGTTTTCTTAATGGTTATATTGAAGCCCTCCTGGCCAGTTGTCACGGTTGGTGACATTGTAATTATACAGGTAGATACTAAGGTGCTAGTAGATATATTCTCAAGTAATATGTTTCATTGTGTGCTTTTACATTAAATAAAGTACTGAGGGTTTTTTTTTCTCTCAGATCACATACTGATGGCACTTTTGAACAGCTGTTTGATCATACGCTTGTGGAAATGGGTAAATCAAAGAAAGAAAAAAAAATCGTCTTTAGATAATTTGAACAAATTAATATCTGACTAAGACTAATATGTGAAATCTAAATTAAATTCAAATTTGCAAAGAATTTTGTAATAAATCTGAGCACACATTAGCAATGATATGCATGTACAATATTCGGCACACTGGTTTTTCCTTAGAGTTCATGAGGGTACGGCAACTTTTTCCCTATCTGACAAAGAATAAGATCAGGAAATTATATACCAAGACTGAAAAATGTCAGACTCTTTACAAATAAATATTTAATGAACCAACTACTGTATTTCATTTCCTTATTCAAGTGTTGTAAATTTAACTGTCAATCCATCTAATTTTGCCTCAGGTTTATCTACGTGTTTGATAGGGATCAGGATTTTTAAAACATCTTTGTAAGCCAATATAGCTTATTTTGAACTTTGTTATATTGAAAAAAAAATGTCTTGGTCCCTTGAATTTCAATATATCCAAAGTAGACTGTATTACTATTATTGTCTTTCAAAGATACTTTTTTTAGTCACTATAAAAGTTGGGCTACTTTTGCAAACATCAGAAAATAATGACTAGTCAATTTCACACAATCTGAGGCTCTGTTGAGTTTTTGATGTGTCTTACCAAGCGTGATGGAATTAAGCTTGTTGCTGACTTTGATGGTGCAGTTGTTGCATTTGAAGGCATACACTGTCTGCTTGAGGTTGGTATCTGTAACCTCAAGGTTTTTATTACCCTCTTGGTATTCCTATTATAAATTTAAACATAAAAGCAGTTTTAATATACTTATAAAATTCTTTAAATTATCATAATTTATAATTGTTGCAAATAATAATAATTGTTGCATACTTTAAGTCCTGATGTGATGTAATTGTCAGACAAATGGACAGATGGACTAATGTTCCTATAAATCCCCCTTCTCATAACTTTATTTGAAGGGGCAGGTACTTTTGCTTTCTATAAATCTATAAATCTTCTATAAACCAAATTATCACCAAGAAGAAAAAAAACAAAACAAAAGGCCAATGGGCCACAATACTCACCTGAGTAACTATTGCTCTGCTATTCTTTAGCAGATCTTTTTCCAATAAATTCCTATGTAAATTTGGATTTTCTAATGTGATTTGAACAAACTTGAATCTACACTTAGGATGCTTCCATATCAATATGTTTAATCATAGCTTTGCTGTTTTTTGAGAAAGATTTTTTTTAAATATTTTTTTTCTTATTTATATTATTATGTAAAATTTTGATCACATATTGTGGCTCCATCCTGCCCCAAGGGGTCATTATTTGGACAAATTTGAATCTACACTACCTGAGGATGCTTCCATATAAATATGACTAAGGCCAAAAAAAATTAATGAATAGTTTCTCAGGCACCGCCGCATCAGGTCAAACACTGCTGCATTGATCAATTTTATTGACATATTGAAAAGGGAAATAACTCAATTTTCCATTTTTCCAAGTTGAAAAAAGAAAATTGAGTTATTCCCCTTTTCATAAATGCTAATAGATAGACGTTTTTATTAAATAAACAATACATTTCTGGTTAATACGGATTTTATGAATTAACTTGGTTTGGAATAACATTATTTAAAGTAGAATACATATTGTAAGTGATGTAAGAGAACAAAAAGTAAGAATCAGTTGATATCAACATTTTGTTGAACAACTGACATGAAAAAAGGTATAACACCTGCTTCAAAAAAAAAAAAAAAAAAAAAAAGAATCTGCCTGCCGCATTGAATTTTGAAATTTTTGGCCTGAGAAACTATTAATTAATTTTTTATGGCCTAATCAATGATTTGCTGTTCTTGAGTAGATTTTTAAAAGATTTTTTTCCTTTAAATTCCTATGCAAAACTTTGATTGCCCTTCCTACCATAGGTTATGATTTGAACAAATTTTAATTTACACTACCTGAAAATGTTTCCATATAATGTAATCAAACAGGGCTTTGTTGTTCTTGAGAAAAAAATTCCCATGTAAAATTTTGATCAACTATTGTGGCCCCACCCTACCACCCAGGAGAAATGATTTCAACAAATTTAGCACCAACCTACCCTGGGGGTCATGATTTGAACAAACTATTTACACTATGTAATGTAGCTTTCAAATAAGTTTAATTTTTTCTGGCCCAGTGGTTCTTGAAAAGATGAAGTTTACACAAGGACAAGGACAGACAATGTACAAACTTTGATCAGAAAAGCTCAATTGGCTCAGGTGAGCTAAAAAAGAACCAATGTCTAGGTTCTTTACACTTACAATAGCCCATCTTTTGTCCTGGAGTTCAAACACTGCCGGATTCTTTTTGACTGGTGCTGGAACTGCTGGTTTTCCTGGTTTGGGAGCTGTCTGAGGAGCAGATGCCTTGAATGGTTTGGGTCCTTGACGCAAAGTGGGGTTCTTGTGGGTCTTCATGTCATCTGTGACCTTCTTCAGACCTGAAAAATTCAATACAAATATAGTCACCAACAAAAGAATTTTTTCCCTACCTTATTTACCATGTTTTATTTTTTATTTTGAAAATGTTTTTATATCAATTGCATGTCATGTAAGTCTGTCATGAATAAAAAAATGAAAGGCATCTTTTAAAATGATCATAGATTAAACATTCAAACAACACCTATTAATAGAAATACACATGCTTGTCATAAAGCATGCATTATTACTTAAAGAGAATGTTCCGAATGAAAGAATTTCAGTTCCCCTGAGTGAAATAAAAGACATCAAGTGAAATTGTAAAGTCTGCAATTTAGCCCTCAAGTATGTGACTTATGTGTACTAAAACAATGTTGATACTTGTAAATGCACTAAACACATTGTAAATGGAGGAAATTTAAACAGACAGAGATCTTTCATAGACGATAGACTGTTGATGACAATTTTCTGACAATAATTATCTTAAAAGAAGAATTCAAAGAAAATCTTAATTTTTTCAGGATTTAAAATAGTGAACAATAAACTTTATACTTTCTACAGAGATGATACATTTTTGACAACTTATAAGTGGATGAATAAAATTGTATTTGCTATGATCATATAAAATTTATGTCGTAAGACTTTAACAATTGACCTGTTTGAGGAACCATGATAAAACACTGTATGTAGTAACACTGTAAATGCAGAATAATTCCTGGAGTTTATAAGACCCAATGTAACAATCTTGTATGTTAATATTTTCATATATATTTTATCGAAAATGTAACAAAAATTATCAGCATAGATTTCTATCCTTCTCTAATTTTTTTCAATCTATATATATATATATATATATATATATATATATATATATATATATATATATATATATATATATATATATGATAACTGAATAACTTTAAGCCATCAGTATAAGCAAATTAAATATTTATAATTATGAACACATGGTGAGAGCGAATATAAATTTTACATGAACTAAAATTTGCAACAAAATTTGATGTCGGTGTCAGTGTTGTTAGTTTCTGTGACAAATTTATTCCTACTTGTGCCAACACGAAACACATACTGGCAGTAGCAGATCTAGGATTTTTGAAAAGGAGGGCCCAACAAGTTGGAGGTCTGAGGGCTGTCTCATAGCCCGCAGTGGATCCAGGGCTTTTGGTGGAAGCCCAGGGGGTGAAGCCCTTGGATGAAGCTTTATTTTAGCTCTATTAATAATTATAATAAAACCAATATCTATCAAAAAATAGATTTATTAATCTTATGCATATTTTTTGGTCACAACCCCCCCCCCCCCATCTTTTAATCTGCCAGTGCCTGGTACATAGGCAAATTTATTATAATTTTTTAATATTTCTTCCTGTGGCTAATTAATTAGATATTTAAATCAATTATTAAGGTAAATGGGTTTTCTATAAGGATTTTTCTGAAAATACTGAAAAATCTTTTTAAATATAAAAGAATGCCTCCCATCCCTTCTAAAATTTTGCTGATTCTTTATACAGGATGGGCAAGGAAGCACATTAACCCCAAGAATAGGCTCAATTTATGACTGAATTGAAGTACTCACTGATCATATGTTGCAATTACAGAGGTATGATATTAGTTTCCAGTATACAGGATGCATGGATGCTAACAAAGGGAATTTAAAAAATACAGTCAAAAAAAAAAACAAAACTAAAACATCCAGCCCTGCCCTTGGAGATGTCAGAATCTATAAACACAATGCTATCTAAAATTAATAGTCTGTATGAAAGCAGACCGATTATCAGATAAATTGTATTAATTAATATCTAATAATAAAATGCAGGTGTGATGAATATTTTAGCACTCTGATTATACACAACTAGCTTTCATTTCTCCTAGTACAATGGAAACCAATACTTTCTTATACAAAATTTTCTTATAAGGTCATCACTTTGTGTTAATTTCTCAGATGCAATTACATGTATCATATTATTCCCAACAAGAAACATAAATTTGACCATTTTCAAATTACAGCAAAACTCGGTTATTGCCAATTTTATATTTACAGTAAATTCGTAACAAATCTTCTAACAAATTTGTCACCAAACAGAAGTTCAAAATTACATTATTCATCATCATTGTTAGTATCCATTTAAATTGTGATTACAATTACTTCATTTTAATTGAAAGGTCCTGAATGTGTAAAATATTTCTATTTACTGACAAATTTTAATTGAAAAATAAGGAAGAAAAACATTTATCAATTCATGTGACACATTGAAATCTGCTTTTGAAAAAAAATAATTCTTATGCAAATGAAAAAAAGTGAATTCTTTTTCATTAAGAATGTAACAATTACATGCACTTCATTTTATCTGTAAGTTCCTTATACCTGTGTTCAATATATGTGATTATATGACTTTGCCATTAAGACATATACCATAATTAATTATTAACTTAATTATAACCATAAATTGACTAATATATCCATGTTTGTAATAATCAAGTTTTGCTGTACTATATCCTTTTCAGAACTCTCCAGTAAATGATGGTAGAAAAAGAATGTCAAATAAGACAAACAACATAACAGTAAACTGAGTTTTGTGTCTATAAACACAAAGTTAGAAAGATGCAGTGATGACTCATGTTCCCCTGTCAAGCGAGTTCAAAATAAGCCTTTTAGCACCCGTTTTTCTTCTTAATAATACTGATTTTATTTACACTAAAAGAAAAAGAAACAATTTTAATAGTTTATTTGAATTCATATTTTATAACTTCCTTTACCTCAATAAGGTCTGTATATTCATTAATTTTAATAATATTTGTTCAGAATATTTTAAATAAAAGAGATCAGAATAATTTAAGTAAAAGAGATTAGCCAACAGTGGACCATGTATTTATGAAAATTGAGATTTGCATGAGATTTGAAATTTTCATTCTCAATTTTCATTAAGCCAAAATGCACATCTATCAAGATTTTAATTTCTGAATTGATTCCAAATGTGTTAGAACAGTCAAACATGCTCAAAATGCCTTTTGTCTAAAGAGTGACATGGTTTCCAGTGTATCTTATTAATTAAGTTAAATTGCGCACATAGTTAAATTCAAATATTATAGAATTTGACAGATTGAATACAACAACTACTAATGCTAGGCTGGAGTCGTGCAAACAGAGTACAGAGCTTTGTAAAATGCTCATCACAGATTAAATCAAATGACTGCACCATCATCATCTTGATTGGTGCGTCGGAGGGCAGGGTTCTTGTGGGTCTTCTCGTTGTCGGACACATGTCGTAATCCTGAAATTAGGTCAGTCATAAAAATAAGCTGTTATCCATCCATGACATAAAACAACTTTCAAAAATCCATTCTGATACATTTTAAGAACCCTCTCTACACTGCATGCTAAAGAGTTCTGATTCTATGGCATTTTTCTGCAGTTAGTGATCTGCCCTTAGAACTAAATTTCAACAAATTGAAATTTACAGTATATTACTCAATTTTTAATCAATTCATTGACAAGTATTTTTAACATTTTAAAAGGCCAAGATAAATTAATTGAACACCTTATTTACATGTATTTTCTTCACAGAACAACAGTGATTTCTGTTCATTGATACTTGGTTGTGTTTGAACATTTTTCCTGGGGTATATATTGAAAATTAAATAGATAAGCTCAATACAGTTAAACTTCGTTATCTCGACGTTGACGGGACCATTGATGAACTTCGAGATATCCGGGGGTTCGACATATCGAGGGTTATAATTCTAATGAACTTCAAATAAACTTAGTGCAGTGAACATGCACTTAATAGTAGAAACATGTCAAATTCCTTCTTGTTTGAAATTCTGTTTACGATTTCTTTAATATACATGTACATGTATTTAGCATTAAAAAGATTTTAACATCCTCTTTATAATTCACAGAACAATACTTTGTATAATATGCACAGTTGTATAATCCTTTTAACAACCCGGCAAATCAACCGCTAGCATCCTTTCCCATGTATACATAACCTGATATCGTCTATGCATTGTAAATTTAAAACCGGTTGCTGTCAGAATAACGCAAACGAAATATACAATTTTTTTTTAATTGGAAAAACATGTTCATACATGTATAATCAGTTAAAAGAAAAGATTTTACCACAATGAAATCAAATGCAAAAGAAGAAACACGCACTTTTGTTTAACTACGGAACAACACTGAATCACAGGGCACTATAGCACGTTTTCACTGCAACACATGCTCAAATGATGGTGTGTACTGATGATTGTAAATTCTGCACGTACATACACGAAAAATAAATTCTAATTGCATTAAATTACAGAATTTTGTTTCACTTTGATGTTTATAATTTTTGCTTTCATATGCATAAACTATGCAAGCGCGCATATTACACATAGCATAAATAGCGATTATCAAGATAAATGTACCCCAGCTACAAAACAACGTGTCATCCGGGCGTATGCATAAGACTAATACACACAACCTTTGGCTTGCATAATTAAAATCAAGGTAAGCCATACATACACCTCCTATTATTATCGCACTATTATCTGTTTATCACAGGAACACAGGTAACCCGTGCGTGACAGACAGGTGGCTGTTCAGTTTACCCAACGGACTTGATCATCAGAGTGGAAAATTATCCTGACTTCGAGATAACGCAAGTGGTTTTAATGAATGGGTACACAATTTTACTTCAAGATAACCGGTGTATTCGACATTACCATGTTCGACATAGAGGGGTTTATTTTGATCATTTATAAAGCAAATTTCGTCGGGACCGCGGCCTTACTTCGACATATCCGGGGTATTTGAGATATCCGTGTTCGAGATTTCGAAGTTTAGCTGTATTTACACTTTTATTCAATGTCCAAAAAACATTTTGCACAGATGTATAGAGGGTCCTTAAATGTGGAGAAAATAATTTATGAATTGAGGAATGAATGTATATCCAAAGTACAAAGGAGAAAAAAAAGCACAAAAATCTTAAACATGCCACAGCAAATTTATACAATCTTACATATATTTCAAAATTAGGATGCATCTGTGGTTCAAAAGGACACCTAGTATACATTTTCATTTTTAACCCAAAATACCTGTACTGGTATGCTTTTTGTGTATCTTTGTTTTATCATAAAATTTATGTGTCTTAGCGTTTAAAATAACAGAGGCATCTAGAGGTGTAACGGCTGAAGTGTATTATGAATTTATGACATACACTGTACCATGATACACTGACACTTTATAACAATACTGCAGTATGTCTTTTTCATATCTTTTTATATGAATTGTTTCTTTTTGTTCTGAATTGGGAGATTTTCTAAGTTTTGAATGAAGGTCAACTAAAAAGAAATAATACTCATCAGACATTATCTTTGTTAATAACTGATACTGGTTCTCATGAACACTTCATTATAAATAATTACAGTAAATACAAAATACTGAAGATGTGATGTATTGGAATATGCAGGTAGGTTGAGTTAACCATGCATCGGACACATACCTTGCTTCGGACAACTTTAAGCAATAAACTTTCATTGAACCTGAGTCCCCCCGTGTTTTTACTTGTTTCTGTCTTAAAGAGGCTGGGGGGTTGTGGCCATTTTTAGACTATATTGATCTCCTTTAGAAGAAGAGCTCCATATGAAGATATAGAAAATTATCAAATTTTAAAACTAAAATTTTTGAAATTTTTCTTTGCCAAATAATAGTTGACAGCTTAAGATATCATATCTAAAAAAATAAGTTAAATCTGGTGGTTAATTTGTTGACCCCCCAGCCTCCTTAAAGGTGAAGATTTAAACTTTTTAATGATGCCGATTTTTATTTTCATGTTGTGTTAAAAATACCACAAGAATGGCCTTGAAATTACGTCATATTTTGCATCATCAAAGGGGAGTAACCAGAATTTTACGATTTTGCAATTTTTAGAGTTGTCGTTCTTTTAAATAGACGTCAACGGAACGGGTAGGACCTTGGTAAAATTTGTCAATAATTGATAATTTTACTGAAATTTTTCAAAAATTTTACTTCAATGTTTGTATAATATTTTTTAAAGTTGTTTTTAACTAGTATGTTTATTTCACCGTACATCGGACACAAATTAACCATGCATCGGACACTTTCCGATGCATGGGTAATCACCTCCATTTTCATGTAAAACCCAAATGACATCTGTTTTTTACGGAAATAGAAAATAGAAACTCTAAATTTTCAGTGAAAATACAAATTATCGATATATGATGACTAGAAGTGGACTCATTTTATTTCTTAAACTAGATGATTATAACCCACGAAACAAAGGCGCGAGTTGCCATATTACTAGCATTGTAAAGCCTTTCTAAGGCGATGTGATGCAATTAAAATCTCTTCATATTTGTGGATCGAAATAGTCATTCAAATTTATTTAGAAGGTTAATTTTTAAATAAAAGATAAAAATGTTTCGATATCACTAATTTTAATGCACCGAGATCAAGGTATGATATTTTTCTGGTTTAAATACCGTATGTCCGATGCATGGTGAATATTGTCCGATCCATGGTGAATTCTGACTTATTTCGAAAAAATCGTTTTTAATGATATTTTCTCAATAAATAGTGCACGACTGTGTCAAAAATTTATATCTGAACCACATACTACATGTTAAGTTCCATTTTGATAATATTCGGTCGGTAGCAATATCGCTAGAACTTGTTGAAGTGCAAGGGTGTCCGATGCATGGTGAATTCACCCTATATGCTTGGTTTTCGTACCACGATGCGATACAATTTTCGGTGTACTTCTATATAGTAGTATATTAGTACATGTATATCATTAAACCCTAGATGCATCTTTATAGGTTTTAATTATGAATGTCTTTGTTTAAATCACAGATGTGTCACTTTTTTTTGGGGGGGGGGGGATTCAAGATCTTCTTAAGATTTGAACAAGAGGTCTCTGACAAGGCTAAAGCTCTATAAGTTTATACTTGTAACAAAGGATCAAAAAGGTAGCACTTGGATTTGAAACTACGACAACAACATTATATTGAGACAAGTTTAATTGCAATCAGACTAAACTGTAGAAAAAACTAGTCTTTTGAAAGAATTTTAAAGAGGTTTCTATTTTTTAGTAACCATGGCAACACCATTTATTGAAATCAAAAATGATTAATAGACTTATGTATCTTTATAGTGTAGTCTACTTGTGTAACAATTATATTGAAATCAGACCAAAACTGTAAGAGGAGTAGCATTTTGAAAAAATTGTTTATAGACAAACAGAAGAACAGACCAGACAGATGGACATTCATATAAGCTCTTCTGGTCTCTGTTCAGTAGAGCTAATCACAGTGGTATATCTTTGGCTTAAATGATGTCTTTGCTTTGAATCATGTCTTACATTTGAATCATAGATGTTTTAGGTTTGAATTACAAATGCCTTAATAGCTTTTGAATCATAGATACATGTATGCATAAGATTTGAGTTACAAAGGTGTGCCATGCTTGAATCACAAAAGTGCTTGGAACACTGATGTCTTTTGAAATATAAATGTGTCTTAGATTTGAATTCAAAGATAGATAATCAACCACAGTTGTTGTCTTACTTTTTTAAAACTTAGGTAAGATCTCTGTAAATTATATATTTGTTAGATATTTGATTCACAGAATATGTCTTAGGTGAGAATCAAAGAGGTATCTCTAGTTTGAATAAAAAAAATGTCTTATGTTAGAATCAAAGATGTCTTACATTAGATTCAGAAATATTTTACTTCTGAATCACAGACACATTATGTTAAAATCCGAGATGTCTAATGTTAGAATCAGAGATGTCTTAGTTCTGAATCATACAAGTGTCTTTGTTAGAATCAGATGTCTTAGTTCTGAATCATACAAGTGTCTTTGTTAGAATCAGATGTCTTAGTTCTGAATCATACAAGTGTCTTTGTTAGTATCAGATGTCTTAGTTCTGAATCATACAAGTGTCTTTGTTAGAATCAGATGTCTTAGTTCTGAATCATACAAGTGTCTTTGTTAGAATCAGATGTCTTAGTTCTGAATCATACAAGTGTCTTTGTTAGTATCAGATGTCTTAGTTCTGAATCATACAAGTGTCTTTGTTAGAATCAGATGTCTTAGTTCTGAATCATACAAGTGTCTTTGTTAGAATCAGAGATGTCTTAGTTCTGAATCATACAAGTGTCTTTGTTAGAATCAGAGATGTCTTAGTTCTGAGATGTCTTAGTTCTGAATCATACAAGTGTCTTTGTTAGAATCAGATGTCTTAGTTCTGAATCATAAAAGTGTCTTTGTTAGAATCAGATGTCTTAGTTCTGAATCATACAAGTGTCTTTGTTAGTATCAGATGTCTTAGTTCTGAATCATACAAGTGTCTTTGTTAGAATCAGAGATGTCTTAGTTCTGAATCATACAAGTGTCTTTGTTAGAATCAGAGATGTCTTAGTTCTGAATCATACAAGTGTCTTTGTTAGTATCAGATGTCTTAGTTCTGAATCATACAAGTGTCTTTGTTAGAATCAGATGTCTTAGTTCTGAATCATACAAGTGTCTTTGTTAGAATCAGAGATGTCTTAGTTCTGAATCATACAAGTGTCTTTGTTAGAATCAGATGTCTTAGTTCTGAATCATACAAGTGTCTTTGTTAGAATCAGAGATGTCTTAGTTCTGAATCATACAAGTGTCTTTGTTAGAATCAGATGTCTTAGTTCTGAATCATACAAGTGTCTTTGTTAGTATCAGATGTCTTAGTTCTGAATCATACAAGTGTCTTTGTTAGAATCAGAGATGTCTTAGTTCTGAATCATACAAGTGTCTTTGTTAGTATCAGATGTCTTAGTTCTGAATCATACAAGTGTCTTTGTTAGAATCAGATGTCTTAGTTCTGAATCATACAAGTGTCTTTGTTAGAATCAGATGTCTTAGTTCTGAATCAAAGACGCATGTTATGTTAGAATCTATCAATCACTGTCTTATATTAGAATCATAGATGCCTTATGTTAGAATCAAAGATGTCTAGCTTCTTAATCATACATGTCTTTGTCAGAATCTGAGATGGCTTGTGTAAGAATCAGAGATGTCTTACTTCTGAATTATAGAGGTGTGTCTTGAAATGTCTTGGTGTCTTATGTTTAAATAACAGAAGTGTCCCTGCTTTATAATGGTGTCTTAGTTTTTAATAATTTGTATCCTAATTGATTCTAGCTTCAGTACCTTGTATAAAGTGTTAGAAATCAATCTGTGTCCAAAAAGTGGTGAAAACAAACACACAACTTTTTTTCTAAAATGATTCTACCATGTTTCATTTTCCTGTAGATAATGTGTTTTATGCTTCTAATATTTGAAAACAGAATCAGGGAGGAATGAAGTGAATGAACAACATACTATAAGCTTTCACTAAAAAAAAATTACTTGTATGTGCATGGGTAAAATAAAATAAATAAAATATATGAATGATAAAGTGAATATTCAGTTTTCTAACATATTTCATCAATATTAGTTTACTTTATAAAGTGTAGTACAAACCAGCAGTAATTTCTGTTCCCTTGTTAAGAGCTTCCATTAAAGCTGCCCTGGCGTCATCCTCGGAGGGCCCAGAGGAGGGGGGTGGAGCTTGAACTGCTGGTGGGGGAGGGGGTGGAGGTGGTCCTGGGGGTGGGGGAACTGGGGCACCTCCAGCAGGGGTACTAACTTCACTGGCATCTCCACCCTAGAACACATTAAAATATGTAATTTCTTGCATTTCAGAAAATATAAAATTGTAGTGATGTTGTTTTTAAATCATAGCACATATGATATTACAAAGAAAGTAAAAACAGACTTAAGGAATAAATTCTGTAAATGCCAATATCTGTCCTTAAAATCAAACTCTGATGGAGAAATCTTTTAATATGTTTTAAAATAGGGGTTATCTGCAGATTTCATTAATATTAAATATTAATGAAATATTTGAATATTGTACCCAAGCAAGTTTATGCTCCTGAAATGCTACAGTCAAAATTGAATAAATTTTGTCAATATTTTCTTTCGGAAAAATAATGGAATTTCCACTTAGTTTGTGATGTCAGAGATAAAAACTGCCAATAACCTTCCTCCAATCTATAATACATGTACATTAAGCTAAATTCAGATCTTTTTTATACAGTATATAAAAATGTGCACATTTCAAGAGACTTTTGAAATTTAACTGTTAAGGGGCAAAAATATGCCTTTACTGCATATAGTTCTTTCTGAAATTTCAGAAGGAACTTGAAGATTCTTCCCTATTTCTCTTTACTTCATAAAGAAAGAGAGACAAAATACCCCCCTCCCCCCAATAATAAAATCAAGTATGGTTTTTGCAGAATTATTATATGTGTAAATTAATGAGCTTAATTTTTTTTTTTTTCAAATAATTGTTTTATCAAGAGAATGTACAAGACTGCAGGAAAATTCTTTGAAACCATGATCTTGTCCTTCTATACAATGGCATCTACTGAAAATTTTTTATCTCCACCCTCCCACAAAAACCGCTACCTGTGTTGCACAAATTAGAAGCATATGTTTTAAAGAGGGATAAATATTTAAAAGAAACTCATTTAAAACAGATGGTTATAAACTCAAAACACAGCACTGACGTTTTCACTGATGACCTCTTTATTCGTGGCATCAGCTGCCTTCATGTGTAAAACAACAAACGAAAATGAAAAAAAGTGCAAGCTGTCTGCTTAAAATCTTGGATTTTGACAACTATTTCAAAAGTTGAAAAAGAAAAATTAGGTGCCTGTCCTAGAAGAATATACATACAACATCATGATTTAGTTAAGGTTATTTTTATTTGTACTTAAGCACCATTAATAAAATTCCCATTGGCACAAGTATTGCTATTCAAAAATGTATTCTTCAAAGAAATTCAAGATGAAGCCAAGAATGAAATCTATCCATTCATCCACATGATTTAAGGCAAAAAATTTTATTTTCTAGAAGCAGAAAAGATAATTAATCCTAGGGTCTTGCTTATAAAACCGAGTAAAGATTTAAAGATGATTTCTTCAAAGTTGAGAGGTAATTAACACAATTTTCTACATTTCATGAAAATTAAATACCTCTCAATTGACTCCATCTGGGCCAAATTTCTGAATTAACACGAAGGGAAAATTTACTTTTCATTTTTCATGAAAAATTCTGATGAACTTTGGCATTTAGGGTGTATAAAGTTCTGCTACCATCTGGTTTAGTGAAAATTAGTTCTGTCAATTCTTCATGGACAGCAAGAGTTATCTTTCTTTGAACAAGAAAAGTCAAATATGCAAAAGTTTTCATGCTTATGAGAAGTTTCAAATGAAAAATTGTTAACCAACTTTTGATCTCTCTTTCCTCAATATAGTTTCCTGTCAAATAACAAGGAAAGTAATCAATTATTGGACTTGAAGTAAATTCTAAAGCACAAATTAAAAGGCAGAATTTTCATTGCACAATTTTTCCTTTTATTTTATTCATGAATGGGAGATAAAAAAAATCATTGTTCAAACAAAAATTCTAACAAATCACTTGGGTCAAAGGTTCAGAGGTCATCTCTAGTCTGGCAGTTGGCACAATGAATTAGACATGTGTTTCATTTTTTCATTGTTCTGCTGAATTTCCTGTTCAGAATGCCCCCTATTTATATTTCTGCTTGAAATCAACCTATAGATTGAATTGACAGTTTGTGTGCCATATTCATCAATAAACCATGAAAAAGAATTCATCTTCAAGACCCTCTGATCAAACAGCATGAGAGAAGCCTTGAAACTAAAATTTTGGCTAATTCCAAAATGCAGCCAACCATTAAATACTTTGTTCTCTTTACTCATCACCAATTTATGCCTTGTTTTCATACACAAAAGATGAAACACTGACCAGACATTTTTGCTGTTATTTTTTTTATTCTCAAAACACCAGGCATGTTTCTCTACAGAAAAGAAGTTTTTGGCACTAAAAAGAATTTGCTGACATTTTTTTAACTTCTTTTTCCACAGAAATAGTGGGGCCTTGAACTTCCTATAAATCATGGATATTGGCTACTGTCTTTTGTTAGATGTATTTTAGTCATCATCAAAGGACACTTCCTTCAGAACAAATTTAATAAAGTCATCAATGCCCTACAGTGCACCAATGAATCCTAGCGATGCACTGAGGTGTAAAACAGAGAAATTATGATACATCAATCTTAACTGTTTTTCTCTTAAAGGACTTATCGCATGATTTTTCAAAAATCTTAATTTTATGAAAAATATTATCTACAACCTTGTTTATTAAAATTCTGAATACAATAAATGTTGTTGGAAGCATATTTTAAGAGATATTGAGAGTTGAAATTCAAATACGGCAATATGCATATTTCAGTCGGATTTCGGTGAAATACTGCTCTGACGTCATAGGCGACAATTCAGTGATAGAGAGATGAGAAGTTCCACACTATTTACGGAGATATCAATGACAAATGCAGCTTAATTATGAAAAATGCTGAAAAAATTAATTCCTAACGTGATTTTCAATTATTTTAAAAACATTAACTAGTTCTAAGGTGTAAGAATTTTGAGATATTTTCATTTTTTATTCGAAACATTTAGAATCTGTAGGTCTGATTACGGCAATGTTTCGTGATCGGAAATTCATTTTTCAAGACCGCCATCCTTTACAAAAAATATGAAGGCATACTTGCATAAATTAATATTATGTTAAAAAAGAAGAATAACAAAGTTATTTAATTTAAATTTGTGAATCAAATAAGTTCATACATGTAATAAAATGACAAATCAAATTGTATTGTTATGGCGAGTTTCTTCGTCTTTGCCGCATCTCCCTCGCTATCATCGCTGCTATTTTTACAATGTTAACGAATTTTTCAGATTATTTCTTGCTGATATTTCTAAAATATAAGGTTTGATATTAAATTTCATATCAATAATATTAGTGATTTGGTCGTCCATAACGCAGAAAATTCAGGTTGTATTGCGTATATTTTAGTAAGATTTACCTGAAGAGCTGATCAGCCATTGTCGCCTTTGATGTCACAGGGTCACGTGATCGCTATCTAGATTTTTAATTCAGGGGTTTACTTTTGAGTCAATAATTGGTTAATTACGGTGGTTTATCCGCAGTAAAAACACAAAATTTATAAACTGTGGTCATAAGGAACGTTTTACGCTTTTAATTTCAAATAATTTAGGAACATGCGACAAGTCCTTTAAGTCTTGCTAGACTTTCATCATCCAGAAAAAAAAGAATCATATGTAATATTGGCTGACTGTTCTGTTTCACACACCATCTAGATCCACCCTATAAATTATATTTCCTTATTTGCTGTTTCATCAATTTAACCGATGGCAGATACGGCCTATCTTATCTCAAGTCAGAACTCAATTACCAGTAAGTCAACCTGATTCTTAATCAAAATTAAAAAAAAAAAAAAAAAACTATATTCAGAAAAACACAAGTGACAAATTTTGCAGATCAATTCTACTTAAAGTGGTCAAAACATATGATCTTAAGGATGTAAAACCCTAAATGATAGGAACCATGATACAGAAACTAAAGAGTTAAAATCTTAATCATGAAAGAAGCTAATGCAATAGCCATTTATGAATGGATATCATTATACTCAATGAATTGATACAGCCAGACTGATTATTGAATGGATATATCCAGACTGATTATTGATTGGATACAGCCAGAATGATTATTGAATGGATACAACCAGACTGATTATTGAATGGATACAGCCAGACTAATTATTGAATGGATATAGCCAGACTGATTATTGAATGGATATAGCCAGACTGATTATTGAATGGATACAGCCAGACAGGTCACTGGATGGAAATAACCAGACTGGTCATTGAATGGATATAACCAGACAGGTAGATGGATATAGCCAGACTTGTCAATGAATGGATACAGTCAGACTGGTCAATGAATGGAAAATGCATCTGTAGGTACAAAGAGACAAAAAGAAAAACAAATATTGGATTCATTAATTCAATAACTTCATATTTATTCATAAGATTAAAATAGACTGCATGGGTGACAATTCTGAGGCAAACTACTACAAAAAAAAAGACTTGCTGCCTTTCATCAAAAACTGATCAATGTCTGATATTAAATCACCTTGACCTTCACTCTGTAGGGTCGCCTGTATTTGCAGGGCAATTTATTTCCTATCATCCACAACCTAGCACAAAAAGCAGCACCTTTGAAGTGGCTCAATGTGTTTGGTTGTTGAGGAAAAAAGAGTGCCAATTGTTACAGAGAACTAATTTCCTAAAAGAATTCAATATTCTATCCATCAACATGCTGGGTTCATAAAAAACCCCAATAAAACCAGAAGTCTCTGATGAGACTGTAGCTTTACTGGTGTGTACTTAATTATTACATGTATAAAGAAAGATGTATCTTACTATAGTCTATTTGTGTACCAAGTCTCATTGAAATCTGACCAAAACTGTGGGAGGAGTAAAGTTCTGAAAGAATTTTGCATAAAGTACAGACATTTCTTTTTTTAGTACCATGCCAACATCAATCATCATAATCAAAAACTGACAGAATTGTGTATAAGTATATATACAAGTATAGTCTAGTTGTGTACTAAGTATTAATATTTAAATCAGCTAAAACTTCAGGCGAACCATTTTGAAAGAATTTTAAAGAGACTTTTACTTTTAGTAACCATGGCAAAACCCTTTATCAAAATCAAAACTGATAAAAAAGAATGATGTTTCTTAGTACAGTTTACTTCTGTACCAAGTTTTATTGAAAAATTGAAAAATTGTAAGAGGAGTACCATTTCAAAAAATCATTTACAGTTAGACGGACAGACAGACAGACAATGGACACCTTACTAATGCATAAGCTCTTCTGTTCTCTGACCAGTAGAGCTAAAAAAAACAGTGCTATCTCCTACACACTAATGTGTTACCTAAGCTTAATATTTTGTGTTGGAAAAAAATAATTATCCATTGTCATGTCATGGATCCTAAATATTTCAGGCAGAAATACAGTAAAATGAAATATTTAATGAGGCACTAGTACCAATACCCATTTTATATACCATTTACATGAATGGGTTATAAAGACAGCAAACAGGCACATGTCAGAAATGCACAGAACAAAATGGTTTAAAGACAAAAAAAATTCAAAACTATTCAGAATTAACAATTTCAACACCATAGAGCATTGAACTTCACACTCTCTGACATTAGGCAGCCAGCAAATTTCCAATCTGAACTCTTGGAAAACTATTTTAAAGATGTGCAATCCCAGTAGGCTATAGAAAGAACCTAACTGTTCTCAAACCAAGTTTTCACTAATTTTCTGAATCATCTGGCACATTACTAAACAGTTCATACATTTTCTCTCATTAAAATTTTAAAAGCAAGCAATAATTAGGCCTACACTTTATGGTAATTTATTTAGTTGTGCAACTAAAACAGGCTAGGAAGCCCACTATGCACAGAAAGCTCGGCAACTCTCTCTTTATCGAGACTCTACAGGATTCTGCCCAGGAATAGTGTCAATTTCATCATTATAACCCCATTTCTTGTCAGTTTCATCATTTGGCCTGTCCAAATATAACAATACTCATTAAAAACACAAGCAATGCACAGGGAAACAGCAAGATCATTTGAAAATTACTCTCTTGTTATGAACTTCCCATTTTTTTCTCCAATTAAAATTTCATGGTGATTGAGTTTACTAGATCTGCACTGATTGTGATCTGCAGGCAACTTGTGATGAATTTTCTTTCAATTAAAACCTGCTCGCATTTGTCTCCTGCTCAATTTTGGTTTTTCCTTGATTTAATGCTTAAATTATTTCTATCATTCTACAAATCAGTGAATGCATCATTAACTCTTCCTTCATTTATAGATAGTGTTAAACTCTTCCATTTAAATCCTTGAAATGTCAACTAACAAAGTTCTTTAGGCCATGTATTTTTTTACTATTTTGGATCAATATATGTTTTAATTTCATCTACTGGTAGCTATTCTAGTACAGTAAATACACATAGTAAAAAAATACTGAAGATGATTGTTAATACATGTACATGTATTAAGACTAGGGGTACCCATAAAATAATCAAAACCAAGAAAAGGAATAAAATCAAGAACTTCCCTCCAAAATCTAATATCCTTTGGGGCAAACTCACAGAATGTTTCTGTAACAGGATGGGAGAAAATATAAGGCATCAGACCAGGATTCAAACCTGGGACCTCCTAACAGGTGCTAAGTGGAGTGTCTGGCCACCAGTGTATAAAAATCTGCTATTTCCACATTTCTCCCACTTAAAAGTGGGGTCCATCCCTGACATGTTTTTTTAGGCCCTAGCTGCCAAAGAATGGTCACATCCAGCCCCAAATGTGACAAAAAAGGTGAAAAATGTAACATAAAACCCATGCCAGCTCCAAAACACTGCATCTGCATTGAATTTTCTCACTGTAACATAAGTAAAATGGTATATTACTCAACAACTGTAATTCCTCTAACCTTAACCAAGTCCAATTGACCTTGACTTAAGGTCAAGCCAAACCATCTGTATACACAAAAGTAGTCATCTAAAATCCCTGTGACCTTGGCATCCAAAATGACCATGGTTTATTCTAATGCACTCTTTGGTCACAAAGTGGGAGTGGATCAACAGCTAGAGAAATGGTGGGATGAAATATTGGTAGGATAAAAATTAAAAGAGGTTAACTTTCAAGGTAGTTGATCTTTTAAAAACAATACATGAAAAAAGAGTTAATCTCTGCAAACATTATTTCTTATAATTGCTTTTACCTCCAGGGAATAAAAAATCCCTTCATTGTTAGGATGAATTCAGATAAGGATGTTCATATAACTGTGATTTACTGTACAGCAGTTCAGCACCAAATGTAGGGCTGGGTATTGGCTAGAGATTACTGCAATATTTTTAACTGTATTGTGATAGGTACTGCAATATTTTGAACAAAAATTAAAATGATTTTCCTTTTTTTCTTTAATTTATATGCAGAATGTACATAACTATGCTAAATAACCAAGAAATAATATTTTGTTGATTTAATTACAGTTATGCAACCAAATACACCCATACAACAGCTTTTGCCTTACTGTGTGGAATATGATTACAAATGTTTCTGGCAACTTATTCTTTATATTTTATCATAAAAATCCTGAGTCAAAGCATTTTGCCAGTATATCGGTACAGCAAAAACGTATTGCAATACAATATTTTTTGCATATGGCAGTTTACAGGTATATCAGTATTATTGCCCAGCCCAAACCAAATGGGTAGTGGGCATGCAGATTTATCTATTTTGATAACTGTCTTGATAAATAATAAAATATGCTCAAATCAACTCTGTTTTGTAACTTATGGCAATGCATCAAGACATCCTCTAGCACAATCAAATGTCCTCTGTTAAAATTTGAAACTTTCATACAGAATTATAACCTCTATGGTGAATTGAAGATTGATTGAACTGTATGGAGACAATTCTTTTGCCCAATGTAAAAATTTTAGCTATTTGACTTAGACAAAAAAGTATGTCAAATAAGTGTTCATTTCTGACAACAGACTAGCAATTCTGAATATCAATTTACATATCTTTAAATACAAAATTTTTTCAAGTATTTTTTTTTAAATACAGGTAACTCTCGATACCTTGAAGTCCGCGGGACCGAGGAAAAACTTCGAGAGATCAAGAGTTCGAGTTTTCAAGAGTCCGGAATTTTCCGGGTTTGTTGACAGGTTTTAAAATTAGTCTTACCGGATGTAATGATTTTCATGCAGTGCTAACCTTTTACATGTGGTTTTTATAAAACAACAATATTTTTTCATATTTCGTTTAACTTTGACACTGACTCGAAATAAAAATTAAATTAGTATTTTGTCTTTTAACCAACTACTACTTTTCACTGACACTGCGTCTCTAAATTATCGTAAGACAGTCGATGATAATTATTTTAATAGCATATAAGCAAAATATAATTAATTATAATTCAGTTATCACCTTGCAGCATAAGTGTCACCTGAATAAACATCCCGATCCTCGAGACACACGTCTTCTGCCTGGGGTCATTTAAATGTCCAGGTAAAGGTGCTAATTATATATACTTGTATACACATAGCCACTTCGAGGTATTGAGGGTGAATTCTAATAGAATATGCATAGCGGGACCACATTATGACTTCGAGGGATCAAGGGTTTCGAGATATCAAGAGTTCGAGAAATCAAGAGTAAATTTGCTTAGTTATATAGGGGGAAAATTCAGGACCGGAGACTCACTTCGAGCGATCAAGAACTTCGAGAGATCGAAGTTCGAGCCATCAAGAGTTACCTGTACATGTATACATTTTGTAAAAATTATTTATGACTAAAACTTGCATTAACCGCTGCAAGCAAATCACTTCCAGCTCATTGCCCTTCCTTTACCAACAAATGACTGATGATGTTAGAGCTCTAACTGATTTGTAAGGGGGTGATACAAGGACATCTGTAGCGTATATTTCTTTCATTTTCACCTCCGAAATTCCTTAAGCAATAGTGTTTTGCCCATAGTTCCAATCTACTTTGTTACAGAACTAACTGCTGTCAAATCCCCTTGCAAAGAATGACTCCAATGTCAGCAATGATAATAAGAAAGAAGAAAGACATGCTTACATTTCTCATATACTAATTCCCCCCTCCATAGTTTATAGCTTAATTTTCGTACATGTCATTACGAAAGAAGACAAGATAATTGCATTCAAAAAAAGAATGTCTTCATTGCAATTACACATTGCAATTACAAATTTCCTTTATGAACTGCACTAAAGTACAAAAATATTCAAACATGTAATTATATACATACATGCAAGTCATGAATGATCATGAGCAGCTATTTAATGGCCCCATGAAGGAGAGACAGACCTAAATATTGGTATTTTTAATTCTTTAGATTTCATCTAACTGATATGGAAGATGTTTGTTTGTTGTTTTTTTGTAAACCAAGATCAAGAATTCTTTTAATTCTCACTTGAAAATCAAGAAACACCCAGAAAATTGTTTTTTATCTAAATGGCTACAAAGGAAATTAGAAGATAGTAGTGAAATCCCAAAAGTGCTTGTAACCTGCAATTTGTGGTCAATCTTTTATTAAATACAGAGGGATGAATGTACCTTTTGTAGTGATTTCAAGAAAGAGGTTTTGCTGAACTTTGATAAATTTGATCAATTCAAAAGTATGTAGTTTGAGTTTAGGAAAGCATTTAATGTAACTGGTAATTAATTTTCATTTGACAATTAAAAAACGAAACTGGTATAAGCCCAATCGTAATCATGCTGGAAAAGAGAAATATACTTCAAAAGATTTTCTTTTTCACAATTGTGACACAGGGAGTTATAGTTATTCACATCACCTGTGCTTAAAAGATTCAAAAAGGTGATAATTGAGCAACATAGAAACAGTTGATGGGATGAAAATAAAAAAACAATGTTAAATTTTAAGGTGGCTGATCCTGTTTGATAAGACATGAAAAAAAACAAGTGTTAATCCCTGCAAATTCCATATAGAGCAGTTCAGCACCAAATGCCAGCTTCTAAATTGAAAAGAGTTGAAGGTGATGAAACAGACAACATGCTAGAATGAAGCGCTGTGAAGATTTTAATTGAAATTCCCGGAGATGACTTGGGTAAATAGGCAACATGGAGGTATAATCTATCGTCGTAACAAACCAGCTTCATCGGACAGTCACTTTTTTACTTACTGCCAAAGCACAACATTTCCCCCACCAATCAACAAAGAAAAAAGTCTTATTTCATTTCACAAGAAGGTTTTTTTGTCCTCCAAAAAAAGAAGAGTTCTGTTCAACACTCATAATCTTCAACAAATCTATTTGAACAGCAATTGTAACTGTGAATGATTGCAAGTTTTAGGGCAAGTTCTCAGCATTCACATTGGTAGAATTTCTCATGTGATTTAAAAGTTACCAAATGCATCCAATCATTTTTTCCATGGTTTAACCTAGCTGTCTCAAGGGTCACCATCAGAAGCACAATATTACAGCTACATAGAGTATAAACTGTTCAATAGTGGTGACAGAACTTCATAGAAACTACTCCTACACACTGTTTTCTTTTCAGTAAAAAATGCACAGTTTATGTTTTCAGTGTGACCTGGTGCTGTTTGTATGAACATAGAAAATAAAATTACAAGTTTTGTTATTTAGATTGAAAATAATCAAAAGGTTATTGGTGCCAAGTGGATGCCGCTTGGTACACTCAACCTGAGTACTGTAAATTAAGCCGAATCTGAAGACACAAAGGAATAAACTCAACGCTATCTTAGGCTTCCAAATCTGCAAGTTTCAAAACAAACTCAAAAGTTTCCCTTGTGTTATGATATTGAAATTAATTATTTTCATATTATCAAATTTCTGTATGAAGGGATGTATTTTGCATCTGTTGCCCAGAATTTGTAATCAGAAGGTTAAGAAACAATATCTGCGAGGCCTGATAAAATTTTCGTTTTCCCAAGTCTTAAACTTGACTTCTGTTGTAACAATCAGGTTGGCTCCTCGTGATTAAAAATGAACTTGAAATTTACATGAAGTCTTTGATGCCCTTCCTGTGATCTCATATTATGTACACAAGCCTTGCACTTGTGGAATTTCAAGAAATAATTTTTAAACCATTGAAATATAAAGAAGCTCTGTAAAAAAATAATTTGAATTTACCTTCTTCAAATATAATCATACCAGTTTTTTGCGTTCTTTTGTGAAGGGTCAATGTACCATCTTAATTGCTTTAATTTAACATCTTCTTGGGTTTTTTTTTTTTTTTTTGCAGGAATATCATCATGAAAATGAAGAAGTGTTTTACTTTTATTTGAAACTTCCAAATAACTGATGCGCAGATTATCATTCTTGCTGAATTGATTAAAGGTTTCTTAAACAAAAGCTCAAGGCCCTGAAGTCTGATCATAGCTTCCATGTTCAAAGCCAGGTTTATATCTTGATGAAAACCCAGACAAAATTCACAACAGATTAAAATAACTTCAGCACATTTCTTGAATATAAATTAAATTAAATAGAAAACATGTAGAAATCTGTTGAGATCTTGGAATCTTTATTTCTCTGATTTATTTGCCTACCACTGCTGGGAGCCGATGCATCAAAGACCTTATCAAACAGTCTCAAATTTATTTGATGATAATTGGCAAGAACATCAACCTTCTGTAATAATACATTTTATAAGCAATTTTAGGCTTACAATATATGTTATTTGCAGGTTTTCATCATAAAAAAGTGGTATATTTTCTTATCTATGATCTTAGGTCATAAAATATTGATTCTATGCTGGTGGCAAACAAAATTTGGCAGAAAGTAATTCCATGTCTAATCCATTACAAATCATGATGCAATATTTAGAGACTTTTAAAATACTTTTTAAAAACAATATATTTTGTATTTTTTTTTTTTTTTTTTGGAATATTTTAGAATATTTCACCAATTTCTCGGTCATATATTAAAAAAGTTCCAAAAAAATCAGACAAGAATGTGCTACAATATGTTTATCACACAAAAATAAAATATCAATCATAATACACATAAAAATTATTTAATCCCAAACAAGCAGAAATCTAAGGATATGATTCATATGCTGTTGTATTACAATGAATGACAGGTATACAAGATTGTTCCTTAACCCATCACATTCACAAAATATTTACAATAAAATATTAGAATGATTTAGTACTACAATGAACCATTAGTATATTAATTATACATATATGTGACAACTTCACCCTTTATTAAGTGTTGTATAACGTGTGGATATGATTTGTACAATATATAATAAAGTAATAGTGTACGTGTTTTTCAGCCAATCATATCTGAGTAATGTGACATAAAATGTGAAATGTTTTATAGTGAATTTGTGATAAATTTCATTTGTTTCTTTTGTTTTTGAGCTAAAACTGCATGAATGTGACAAAAAGGTGTTTACATGGAGTTTAAAAAGTCAATAACTTATTACTATACACATTCTAACATTACTACAAATTTGGACATAATACTACACACATTCTAACATTCATGTGCAGAACTAGAGGGAGGTTGGGGGGGGGGGGGACCCGACAATCACCACCATCAAATAGGTGTTTTTCATGTTTGGGAAATGGATTTTCCTTTTTTTTTTTTGGTTGTCAAGAAATTAGAATTTTCTGAGTTTAATACGATTGGGAAAGGGAATTCAGGTTTTTTTTTTGCTTGTCAAGAAATTTTTGGGATGGACCCCCCCGAAAAAATTCCTAATATTACCACACATTCTAATATAACGACACATTCTAATATTATGACACATTCTAACATGTACATGTACCAAAAATAAAGAACAAAATCCATAGGACACCTTATTATACAACTAGATCTACAACATGGTTTTGGAAATTTCAAATTTCTGTCCACCGGAATAGAAATCTAGATGAAAATCAAAATTCTTTGTAAGGGTAAATTGGTGCAGTTCTTCCCCCGATTTTGATGGTTTACAAAAGGAAACCTAGCAACAGAAGTTTAATTTTGTAAACAGTGGCCAACAGATGGAGTCCATCTTTCATCACATCCCCATGAATAAAAGCCACACATACTGACTCTATATACTTCAAGAGGAAGGCAAATATTTTGACATGCTTTTGTCAGCTTTTAAAACAAGATTAGGAACTAATTCATAGTTGTTTAAATTAATTTCCGGGCAAAATTTTGATAACAAATCCCATCTTAATTAATGCAGTAGCGTATATCTTAATCATAATATATAAAACAAGCAGCACTGTTCACAAGCCTAAAACATATCTGTAGTGCTCAGCTAGAGGAAAATAATGTGAAATATGTCTCAATTCATGGTTCTAAGACAAAACAAAGAAATTACTATAAAACATTGGGTACAATTCTCCAAATCGAATTATATGTATATATATATTGTTCCTTTTCAAATAAAGCAACTCGATCAACATCTCTGTGACCTGACAATAAGTGGGGCTTTACTCTGATATCTTTGTAAACATCACCTTGAAAAAACTGATAGTATATTTCAATTTATACATGTAAAAAAAAAAAGTACATTAAGGTAGCCAAGGAAAAAAAAATCATACTGGTTCCATTGCTTAAACATGATTTTAAATACCCTGTGTAAGCTAGTTATTGCTGATATCTTTCTGACTCTTTTGGGTTACAAGGTTTTTGTTTATGATCATAGAGCTTCCACGTACATATAAACTTTGCTCTCAATCAAGAGAGTAACTCGTACAAATTTGCTGCATGTGAAACACACGCGACTTCCCCACTGAATGAAACACCTGATTTTTTACTCTGAAGCTTATTTCACCTCCAAAATGATGATGGATGCCAATCAAAATTGACTGACAAGTTTTCAAAATTTCCTGATTCTTACTTGAATTTGATTGGTTGAGATTTACTTTACCAGATTTAAATTGACGGCTGTACTGAAGAAAAATGCTAACTGATTGGATGTAAAGTGATGCTTTTACAAGCTTTCAGAAACCAGTTTACCAGTATTTCTTGTGATTTGTACAATGAAGATATATTACAAGAAAGTTATGAGAAGAAAAAAATCAGACCTCAAATGGTGACATTTAATGAATAGGTAATTTGTACTGAGGGAAAAAAAAAATCAAGTCTGCAGCAAAATGTATATGTTTATGTGTGAGTTTAGTGGGTTTTTTTCCCTTCAGAGAATTGAATTTTGTTTTTATTTCTTTTTTTCCAATGATCTTTAAAGTGGTGGAATTGCTATTAGAAAATTGGCACTCTTTCAAAAGCAATTTCAGAAAAACTTTTCTTGACTTTTTTCAACACAAAAGAGTGTGTATCCCACACAAAGTTCAGCGTTAGGAGACGGCTGTTTCAAAATTCCTACCATCAAAATAAAACATTTTTCTTTAATAGAAGTTAATTGAATCACCAGTGGCTCAATAAGTCATTAATTGAATAGATTTAACATAAATGATACAGCTATACTTACAGATGTAGCATAAGAAATTAATATACCCTGAGTTTGCAATATAAAGGTTTTGATTTCAGAAAGTCTAAGCCACTTAGAAAAGCATACCTCCACTTTCAAAGCCTGCTTTTAATCCTATATGCATCTTCAACAAGAGCTACTTGACATTTTAGAACATTTCTTGCAAATGCATGTTTGAGGAATAACAGGTGAATATGCAGTCATGTTTTGATAACTTGCTAATTTTTTCTACATTTTCTACACCCCCAGACTTTGATCATAATCAGCACTCAAGTTTTTCTCCCATATGCACAGCTAATGGTATACCTCACCTTTCAATACTCATCATCCACACAACAAATCTAAAAATATTCTTACTGCAGGTAGAAACTACCAAATCTCTAGGTTTTTGACCATCTTCCATTGTTATCTTTAAGCAATGGAGAGAGAAAGAGAGACACCACAGGAGTGTGGAGTTTCATGTCATAGACCCGATTTCAGGAGCTAATTATCTATCTCTACTATAACAGTGAGATTCTGTGAGATATTGTTGTTGATCAGGAGGATCAGAGGTAACATGGTTTATTCCTTGTCTTAGTCAATCAGTGCTCCTGGTCAGATTATCAGCCATCTTCCTAGGGAACCTTTAGATATCTAACCAATTATTTACTCTACAAAAATCTCAGTCACAGAAGTGCTAGCATATATTCTCTGGTGGTAAAAACTGCCTTGTTACCTATACATGTAGTAGTCTTCATTCAGAAAGTGTCATTGTCCAAAGAGAGAAAGAGAGAGAGAGAGAGAGTTGCAATCTGTTCAAGTACAAAAGTACAAGAAAGGAGAACACCTTTCCAAAATTTTACCTGTGCACTGCAGTCAGTGTATAATAAGAATTTAATTTATTTGTTGAAGTCAAAGGAACATGATGAACACTTCACATGAAGTGATAGTATAAAAAAAAATATAGATTGTACACTATACAAGTGCATTCCATAATTTCTTGTTAATACCCCTGCAATACTTAGAGTGGATGGTAGGACATGATGATACAACAAACTGAGAATTTTTTGACAAAATCAATAGACTGAAAGGCTTCAATGGTGTCCAACAATTTTTTTTTAATTAATTTAATATTTTAAATAAAAGTCTGAGCTTGTGAATATCCAAATATGATTGAATATAGTGGCAAAAATATCAACATTTGGAGTGTGGAACAGAATACACAGGTCCAAATTTGAAAGGGCATGAATTTATCTGACACCTCCAAATGTACACAAACTCTCCAATGTTTTTAGTCCACTGAAGAACTTTAAATGCTTCACTTCAGTATTATTTATCAAAATGCTTCTATTTATCAATATATAAGCTTTATATGTTTCTTCAAGTCTTGACTGTATTCTTAGATTACAACTTATACTGAATGATTGGAACAGATATAGCATGTCATCAATTCATATGAGATCCATGACCGCAGGACCTAAATGTTTAAACAATAAAATGTCCTTCTTTGGTTGTTAGTACGGGAATTAATGCCGCAGCTGTTGCAGAAAAAATACATAACCCGCGTAAGCGGGTTATGTGAATTTTTTCTGCAATTGCTGCAACGTTAATTCCCGTACTAACAAACAAAGAAGGACATTTTATTGTTTATATTTATATCTTTTAAAAAAAAACTTTCAGAGTAAATTAAATATGTTAAATATTGTATTATAGATGTGAAGGTCATTGTATGCATAATTGATGGAACAGCCGTTGCTTTAGAAATCTATGCAGGTAGCTTGCTTAGTGTTGTTTACTGACTGATTAACGGCAATGGTTTTTATAAGAAATAAAGGAAATAATATTCAGTGGATGTAAATATATTACTGTTAACTTTTTATTACACTTAATTTTAAGATGCAAGTCTACATATTTTTTTGAAAATTTTATTAATTTTTATCTTAGGAAATAAACATTTCTTCAAAGTTTTATTGGAAAGGTTATGGACTTTTTAGTTTAGCAGTAGAAATTGCCTAAATAACTGAGTGATGAGGTGAAAAGGAACTTTTTCTGCATAAATACTAGAAACTTGCTGCGCTAAATCTCGACACCATAAAAATGACCCTGATTTATAGATTTATAAGAATCAATTCTTTTTCATCTCACGTGAGTACAAGAGGTCCATTTTCTTATCCCTGTACAACTCAGAAAACCTGTTCGCCAAGTTATTTATTATTTAGATGTTTGTTACGATGAATATATTTGTTACAGTGACGTCGGCATGTTTTCTTACAATGACGCTTTTTTGTTGCGTATTCTCAAAACATTAAAAAAGAACAGAAACCTCAACCATTATACTACACAGAAATGAATTTCATCAGCAATTACTTTTATAATCTCTTTCCTTTTTACAAAAGAAATCTCTGTTTTTTTCTCTCGTCATCAGGCTTAGTTTTACTCACAATTTAATGATCATCTCCAGCGGATAATCCTTAAATCTATTTATGAATATAACACCTGGCATTTCACAATGATCAAAAACTCCAATGATTTTCATGTGTGAAGAAATTTGCTCCTATGGAAATAAAAGACATATGAAGTAAGTATCTTGGCAATTAGTACAAACAGCCATTTTAATTTTTTTTCTTGAACTGAATACTAAGGTTTCCTAAGTATGCCCCATAAAAGTCTTTGAGTTGTCTGAACTTAAATCTTAGAACCTTTCACAGTGGCAAAATGAAACTGAAAGTATGTTACACTGCTCCCATTTCTCATAAGAAAAAAATCCATAAACTTCACTGATCACCAAAATATGCGTGATACTTGAAAAAAAAAATACAAAACAAAAAACATTCTATAATTCATTCTTAATATAAATGTATCTTAATTATTAAAACAATACATATTTGTTATCTATGTTTCTAAGGGTCTTCTTTGTGGTATGTGTCATTCTTTGGTAATTTTTAACGACCAGGCATACATCTTATACAAGTCAGCAACCTGTTAGATCATAAGGTTCCTATATTACATTAATTATATGCTCTATTTCCACATGGATAACACATGGGAGTTATAACATGGTTCAATGAGACCTTTCTAACCTATATTTTTCTAAACATATTTAAGACTCCAGATTTCTTTTGAAAACTGTGAATCAATGTATTGTAATAATTCCCTCAGTCTACATTGTTTTTTTCCTTCTAAATTTGATTGTTCTTATGCTTTATAGTTTAATTTACACAATATGCTCAGGGCATGCTATGAAAAATGTCTGTTTCTAGCTTACATCCGACTACATTCTTGTATTCTTGGCAGAAACTTTGGGTTTTTTGTCTACCATTCATAATTGTAAGTCTTAATCTCCTATTAAAGTTTCATAAAATAAACAAGAGGCCCATGGGCCACTACCCTCACCTGAGTAACTTTGGCCTTGTTGTTTTTCACCTGATTTCCCCCCTTGTAGTACTTATTGTGGCCCCATCCTAACCCGGGGGGTCATGATTTGAACAATTTAGAATCTACACTACCCCAGGATACTTCCACAAATGTTTCAGCTTTTCTGGCCCAGTGGTTCTTGAGAAGAAGATTTTTTAATGACCCCACGCTATTTTTGTCTTTCCTTGATTATCTCCCCTTGGAAGAGGGCTTGGTCCTTCATTTTAACAATTTAAACTCCTTTTCACCCAAGGATGCTTTGTACCAAGTTTGGTTAAAATTGGCCCAGTGGTTCTTGAGAAGAAGTTGAAAATGTGAAAAGTTTACAGACGGACGGAGGGACAGACGGATGACGGACAATGGGTGATCAGAAAAGCTCACTTGAGCTTTCAGCTCAGGTGAGCTAAAAAAAAGATTTTTTTTTTGAAATTTTTAGATTCATTGGATCATTCTTCAAAAGTTCTCTAACACCAGACTAGGGATTAAACAAATACTCAATACAAGCAGGAGTAGCTCTTGTCAATAGATTTAACATGATAAAAGATCCTTCTCAATTAGCAAGAGTTCAGCTATCTCTCAAGAGAGAGAGACAAGGGAGGGTTCAATGTGAAAATACACTTTTGGTTTTATTTTATATACAAAAATATAATCTGCTACATATTCAAATGTATTAAACATGTTAACTATGGCAATCATCCCATGTTTCAAATTAGCATTCCCCAATGTTTATTTTCCTTGTACATAAACTTGAGTCATCCAATGAACATGTCAGAATCTGCATCTTATAAATCTATCCTTAATTAATGTGCTGTAATTTCAAAGTCTTCCTCAAATTCATTGGAATACAAGTTGAATCTATCTTCTGAAATTTGATGAAACAATATGTGCTAAGAATCTCCAATTCATCAGCAATTCTGCCTTTTTCTTCAGAAATTGAGATTTATTTCTGATAAAGCACAAGAGTTGGTAAACATGGAAATGAAATTACCTCCATGCTTCAGTAAGCATGGTAATGTTTTAAAGGGGATTGAAGAAGCATGATCCAGGTGTGAAAGGAATTAAAATCAAATTGGAGAGTTCTTTCAACATGCGCTTCCAAGATCATTTGAGGTGGCACCATCTTTTGAAAGACTGCAACAAGAGTTTAGGAAAATGTTCAAACTGAACAGATTCAGTAGGTGATTTGTTTGATTGCCTCTGTCAAGGTTAAACTGTCACTCAGCAGAAAAAAGAAATGTTTGAAAATAGCTGATGATTTTGATACAAAATCTGACATATGAAAGCCTTTAGAAGATTGCTTTATGATAGGCTAAAAATGTCCAGAATATTTAACGTATGTACCTACATCCTTTCCTTTCATAATTACTGAATCATAAAATTTCTTTGCACTAAAAATAAGAAAAAAATATAACAAATGTCATACAAATTTCCCACACAATCAGCATAAAATAATAAAGATATCTCGGATGTTATATCCTGACTGTTCTCATATCACATTAATTTGCACTTTTTATGTCTTTTTTTCATTTAAAATCATTGAGATCATGCTTCAAAACTGCAAGAACAATGCCAAAATTCCTTTATTCTGGCAATGATTTAATAGTTATAAAGTTTGTGTCTTAAATTTGACTTGAAAAGTAATTTTTTAAATAAATTTTTTGTATAAAACACAATCTCTTTTAACAGCTGAATTCATTTGCGATAAAAACCTTGCGCCTTTGATTTTCAATAGAAAACAGACAGAGAGGGTATATTTTAAGCTGCCATTAAATCTCAGAGTTTGGGAGGAGAAGATCCATGCAGCTTTAAGCCGTTATTGTGTGGCCCTTGCCGAATCTAACTACTCCCTATCTGCCTTGTTATAATTATCATTTAAATACTTTCTGTTTAGCCAATTAATTAATTATTTTCATCATTTCACCATGGCCATCAAACCTCTACCTCCAATTCAAACCAATTTCTAGTCTTAAAAACAATCTGTTTTAAGCAAAAGAGCAGAAAAATATTTGAAGAAGTGTGCTTCTTTTCGTTGTGTTAAGACCAATTCTGAAGCAGTAAGTAAACTGTTTGTCTATAAAGAGGATGCTACACTCTAAATACTAAGTTCACCAGATACAAATTTATGAACATCACTTGAATTTGAAGTTTACTTTAAATTAAAAAAAAATCTTTCAATGAACTTGAAGCTAGCAAGAACTGGTTACCCATAAGAGGGTTATATTAGAGAAAAAAGATAGGTTTGTATATACATTCGGCAAGAAGCTGAAGGAAAAGCCACACACATCTTGTAAAATAAACAGAAAGACTCAATGAATCGTTATTAATTGTGTTGAACACACAGTTAGGTGTAAACATGGCCAGAATTGGAATGTCAAGTGGATGAGAAGGTGATTGAAGGAAAAACAAGACCCAGTGTCCAAAAACACAGAAGAAGCAGAGCAGGAGATTCCTCCAATTCTTCTATCAGCTATTGTAATTCTACGTTAGTCTTTTACAAATACACATCAGCTATCAGAATTCAGAGGTTTTGTATTTCAGTGACAACTTGAGGTTAGGAAAAGAAGCCCAACTTATCTCTTTTAATCTTGTTCATTTTTTCACTCCAGCTTAAAAAACATTTAGTAGTGGTGCCACACAAACAGTGTAGGAGTCAAAACATTAACTGTTCAAGGAAACACTTAAATGACTAAGAAAGCGAGCATCAATTTGTCTAGATTTACTTTCATTACTGGCACTTAAAATATTTTCATAAAATAAAGGGGGAACTGAGGTTAAAAACTAATATTTCTTTGAAACAGCTTTAAGTACTGATTGAGTTTTACAGGTTCTATAGGTAATTCATTCTCTGAAACTTTTATGAAACATGGAACAAAGCTCTAAAAAGCACTTCTATGAACATTACTTCATGCAAGATCACTCCCTTACTGTGGTTGTATAAAATAGTGAATGTGTCATTGTCAACATGACCAGTTTATGAACATGCAAGGTGTCAAGATATCGGAGTTCAGACTCAACTTTTAACATTTCATGGCAAATCAATGATAAGTTTATTACAAAAGTGAATTTAATAATCATTTACTTACTAGTATTAAATCCCAATTTTAGCAATTCCTCTCTTTGTTATAATTACAAATCCATAGACATCTTTTAATGTTGAGTTCTTTGTTCACATCAAAGGCTTTCTCAATTTACTGTTTTCAATTGCATGCAATCCACATATAAAGTTTGTTTTCTGTCATGAAAGGTTAATTGTGCTGTTTAAAATTTGAACTGTATGTAAGCATGACAGTAACCCCCCCACCCCACCCCAAAAAAAATTTAAATACCAATTCTTTTTTTCTGATTCAGATAGGAAATGCACAAAAACAAATATTAAAACATTTGTTGACCTGAAATATCACAAATATTGCTACATATGCATTAATCCTGGCTTAACTGCTTATAACTTTATCATAAAATACAAGAATTAATAAATCTCTTAATTTTTAAAATCATTTATTTGCATTTAATGTGTTTATTATTCATCTTAACTTGTTGAGAATCAGTTGCCCTTTATCATTATTAAATACATTACTGCTTTCAGCTCAAATAAATATGTGTACATTTTGCACAAACATGTGCATTTATCAATAATATCCCCCAGCTGTTAAGAAATTAATACTGATGTCTGAAAGTGCTTGGTATTCAAACAAGACCATTAACAATTATAAAATTAAGATGTGCAGTAAAATATGGGGATTGAAGGGAGTTTGTGAATTTCTTTTGCAAAGAGTGGCCATTTCATAGTTACATATTCCGCAGTGCAAAAATTTGCCCCAACTTAAACATAAATTGGGTAAATTTTGGTCTGGGACTATGAATGAGTAGGAGAGTCCACACTCCCAAGTTGTCAAAATAGTTCTTTCTAAGTCATTTTTATATTAAGTATATTCACGACAAAGAAGGGACACTGACATATCCCAGATTGTCAGCATATCTTTTGTCGATAAAATTTACCTGTATCTATTTCCAGTGACTCCATCTTATAGAAGTCCTAATATTCATGAACAGATAGGAAACAAAATCATGTTGAAAACAGAACAACTCACACCCTTAATATGTTCTATTATTGTCTCAAGGTTTTAAACTGCATGTCCATCCAGTAATCTGTGTGTTCATCTTTGTGTGGTCACTTAATCTTAGCTGTACATCTTTCAGGCATAGAAAGGCATGTTACATTTATTGTGTATATCTGCAGGTTTTGCAGTTCATGAAAGAGCTTGATGTGTGGACATGTAAACTTCAAAATATGTTTTTCAGAATTTAAGGTAATTTATGTGACTGGTGTGTCAATCAAAATTAAGAGCTAAATGTATTGTCTATTGCTTGATTGACAAGTGATATGATATTGCTCTCATATCAGGTACATTTTATGATTGTTAAAGTGGGGTTTTAAGAAGCAACCCATACTCATTAGCTTGCAATAGTACACTTGTATGATGTACACTTGCATTTCATTGCAAGTTTTTTTTTTTATGACTGCCTTACCTGAGGGTTCCAGCTCAGTCCAGTCGTGTGGAATTCTTTGATGTAGGCCATGGTCTTGTTCAAAGTGTCATTCCAGGTTTTCACCCAATCAACATGAGTCTGATCTCTGAATGCAGAATACATGTAATATTAAATTCATCTACATACCAATTCATTTTCAATTATACATGCTATTTTCTTTTCAAAATGCTCTTTATTTGCAATTGAAATTAAAAATATCACTATTAATTGCAATATCAATTCCTCCTCATGAAGTCAACATGGTGACTTGATCAGAGTGAGGTCATAGGTCACATCAGGTCAATGAGTAGGTTAGCTTGGGAGACCTCATTTCACTGTGATGACTTCTGACAGAGGTAATCAATGTTTATTACACTCTAATACTCACAACTTTATAGTATAGTAATAATAGTAATATAGTATGATTTAATTCAGGGTCCTTCTTACTATCTGAGTTCACCTGATCTCAAGAATATCTACGGAAAAAGAAAATGTTGGAAATTCTTTAGAAATTAATGCCCTAAGTAATATATTGCCAACCCCTTAGCCCCTTAGTTGAATACAACTGACTTGGTGGTGGTGGTGGGGGGGGGGGGGGGGGGGATGTGTTAGAACAGCATATCATGTACTAGATAAATTGTACGCTGAAACATGCTTTCAAAATTTAGAGTGAGATTTTCTTTTACTAGTGTATTAACCTATATAAAATAAACCTATGAAAAAAATCTGTCAAAAGCTATTCTGAGTCAGAAACCCCCCTAAATATAATCACTCTTAAAAGCTCAAATGTCTGTCGTATAATCACATGGTCTAAAAATTCCCTTTTTTCTTCCATGGAACATTCCATGAAAACAGGCAACACACATAACTTGGCACTTATCTGTAAAATACATTTGTTTCCCTTCAACTTTTTAAAATAATATTGTTTGACATATTTCACAGAAATTTAAATAAAACAAGCATAAATATGCATGTTTTTCTCATACCGCCTGTGAACTTTACCTAGAGATGTGTTTGTGCCAAATAGATTTCTACAAATTTCATGTAGGTGGATATATATTAATAGGAAAAATGAAAACGCATACGCGTTTTCAAACATTTGAATTCTGTTGCCACAAAAGAAAAAACAATCAAAAAGAAAATACTGGTATGTGCTATTCTCTAAAGAGAATGATGTCCAAGTAAGCAAATCTATAGATGTCATGCTATCTTTATGAAGGTATCAAACCCATGTTCTTTAAAGCAATATAAGATGCAACTTTGATGTCGGAAATTTTCATTGCAAAATTGTAATTTACTATTTCAATGACAGGAAAAAAGAATGTTTATAAACTTCTGTTGTTCATATTTAAGATAGAAGAAATATTTTTAAGCTTTGGTTGAAGCAGAATTACATTACTGTCATCCCGTACAAAATTGATTCCTTATATAATACAACATATTCGATTGTACAGAAATCTTTCTTCTCAAACAATTTTCATACTTTGATCAAAAAGTTCAATTTACATAAAAATTTATCAAAACAGCACATTTTAACAGCAATTAATTAAAAGTCTCAAAAATGCAGCTCATATTGCTTTAAATAATATTCCTAAATTATTAAAATTGAACCTGCTTCTTTGGATATGAATTCCTAATAAAATGGATCTCTTCTTTATTTTCCACTCTCTTTTCCTTTTTAACAATCTTTTATTCTTAAACACTTTATCACTTAACTTGTGAAAAGAATTTTGATGAAATCCTAAGAGTGTCTTTTGTTTTGACACTCTCCTTGTTGTTATTGTCTTTCGCATTTCAAACCTCAAAGTTCAGATTCTGAAAATTTTGAAAGCTTTAATAATGTGTCTACCAATTCAGAATCCTTTATAAAAGGTGTACACATCTCTAAAATCCTAATTTTCCTCATTGTGTACCACTTGTTTTAAACATTATACTGCAAGAGCAGACGTATTCTGGAACTTAGACTAAAGTATAGCATTAAAATGCCTCCTGAAATATATTTTACGTTGGTTTCAAATGTTTTACTCAGGAAGATAAAAATAGTTATAAAGGTCAATAGGGCAAGTTGATGTATAGTTAATTACTGAACTTAAAATCAGTTTTTATTTTTTAAACTAAGTTAAAAATATCAAAGAGATAGAGGTTTTTAATTAAATGTACATCAAAATACATTAACTCAATTAGTTGCCTTTGCTATAATTACATGACCTTTTCCATTTATATTTTAAAATGTTAAAAACCAAGATAGACAGTACGTCACAAGAAAATCATGATTTCCATTAGCATGAACAGATATATCTAAACAACCTCTATATGGTCCACACTATAGTGAAATACAATTTCTCCAGCCAATCCTTAATTTCGTATTTTTTTTTTAAATATAGATACAATATGGAATAAATAATGCACTGACAGGACAAATTGCTGACTGTAACTCTAAATGACCAGCCAAACCATTGCACACTTCATTTTTTCTCCCCTACTCAATCTTCAAAGATGATGAAACTAAGATGAGGTGTACATTCTGTCTTCTTATTGAACCATGGGATTTAAGTTTAACATGGAGGTTCGGTAAACACATCATTTTGGTCTTGTCAATGAGAGACAGCCAGAAAATTCATCTCTGCTGCATCTCTATTTGACAGGTTTTTTGAAGCATATTATTCAGTGCATTCTTGGTTAACCTAGTAAACTACCATGTAACACTAGCTCTTACATGTTCTGGGTTAGAGGTACTTTTAATTAAAAAATTAAAACAAGAGGCCCATGGACCACTATGCTTACCTGAATTATATTTCTATTCATGATAAATAAAAATGGATAAATGAATCCTGCAACCCCTTAAAGTGACTATACACTGAAAGTTTATAGATTCAACAATTTCAAGTTAAATTTAAAAGTATATTGACAGATTTTTGTAAACTGTAGTTCTTACAGAAGTTTTAACCTTTAATATAAAATCTATACCTCCAATGCCCCTCCCCACCCCCAACTCTTGAGGCATTAACCTATACAAGCTTTTCATATACACTACATGAGAATGTTTGCTAATTAATAGGAAAAATTGATGCTTTATGTAATTCTTTTAATTTCATATTTTTATTGAAGATTTTTTGCATCTTTCCTTTGAACTTGCATGTTAAACATTGACCCCAATTTGGCCCTCCTCCTGCCAAAAAAGACACTCTGACATGGAATAAGCTTAAACAATGCACTATATAGGAATGCTTTTAATTTAATTTGGTTTATTGTAGCCCCGCTAATCTTAAGAAGAAGATTTTTAAAGACTTTTTATTAGGGATGTCAACGAATAGTCGACTATTCGACTATCAGTCGAATGGACCAACGATCGAATAACAAAACGACATTCGAATAAATAAATTCAATAAAAGAGTGATAAAGAGATGGAATTCTCATCTTAAAATTGAGAAACCGTCTTTCCTTGGACACAGTCGATAAGATAATTTTCCTCATTAAAAACTGCTGACTTTACATGTAGATAGTACACTAATTACAAATGCTTCACTTCCTCGAGAATTATTTGTCAATTAATGTGTTGTTTTTGTAATAAAATAATCTCACTATCCTGGCTTTGTTTGTAAAATGATTAATTGGACTTGATCTCATACCATGTACCCATTATAGCTGTAACATGTTTGAACACTACGATGATTATTGTAAAATTAATATTCTTTTACAAATTTTAAAGACATTTTGATAGCCGGGACAAAAAGTATGTTCAACTGTTTAACATTATCAAAGACATCTGGTGTGTGGATAGTGGGTGTTTTACCCCCCCCCCCTCCAATTATTTTAATAAGCTTTAAAAATATATATTACTGTCATTTTTTATGCTTACTAAAAAACATCTTTACAGACCGATTTATGGACAAGATTTAGTTAATATAAACACCCTATCCACATTTTAGGTGCATGTGAACATCTCTGTGTAACATTAATTTTGTTGTTACTTTTTAATAAATTTGAAAAAAAAGGTTTTGGGGTTAAAAACGTCATGTACCAATGAGGTTTGAAATAAAATTTTATATTCCGAAAAAGATTCGAATATATTCGACTATCGTTCGAATAATGCAATCAAATATTCGACTAAAGAAAATAAATATTTTGACATCCCTACTTTTTATCTTTCTTTTATCAAATTCCCTTGTAATACTGGAAAACTAGTTGAAAATTTAAAAAAAATTACTGAACAGACAGGCAGGTATAGGCCTGACAAACTTTTACTTGTGCTCAGTAAGCTAAAATCTGTTAATTTTTATTCAAAGTAGCATAAAATTTTGCTCCTTAAAACTAAACATGTGAAAGAATTGAATGCTATAGGAATGCCCTAAATTATGTTTAATAATAATTTAATTTTTGTGTAAATTGTATTGTCTAAGATTTTCACAAGACTAGCTGATTTAGTGCAGCTTGTATCTTGGTAAGATGGAAACAATGAACAGAATATCATCCATCCAATGCAAGCAGGAAAGAGAAACTAGTAATTAATATCTTTAAATGCCACTACTATAGTTCAATATTAGGACTAATGTTTCAATTTGATATTACTTCTGAATTTCATGACTTGTAGCTATATACACTCTAGAAAAACTTTGATTAAAAAGATTTATGTTAGATTTTAAGAGGATGACATCCTAATCAAGATAAATCAACATACTTATCCTTGAATTCTTTAAGAACACGGTTTGTGTAAAACTGCCCAGCCTCCTGCATGTCCTTTACATATGGACCTGGAGTTGGGGACTGTCAAGCGGAAAAGATAATAAAATTGTATAATGCCCTGGTAATTAATGACAGTCATTCGTGATTTGTAAAATGTAAAGATACAAATAACACATAATCTTTTGTTGAATGCCATCATTAAATTGAAATTTAGTACAGCATATTGTCATATTTTAATTTACATTCTCCTACTACTACATAAACAATGAGTGTCCAAAATGGAATAAAATATATACTGTACACCCAAAAAAAAATTGGATCCACCACTCCAGTTTTAAAGTACTCACCACTCGGACCCAGCAAAGGGCAGGGAGTGACTCAGCAATGGCCGACAAGTGATTGAACTGTTTGCTTGGGCGGTTGTTATCTTTAAATGTCTAAAAAAAAATAAAAATGTAAAAATATTTCAGATATGCAACAGGAGTTACCCTTCTTTGGCCCTGCGTCTTTCATCTATATGATGCACATTAACTGCAGTGTTCATAACACAAGAGACAAAAAACATATTTTGTTGATTTTAACTCTTTGCCCAGCAGGATGTAGTAAAAGATTTACAGGTGTTTAAAATTAGCAGAGAATCTCGGCTCAGTGTTGGGTTTTTAAAGTGGTTAATTTTCAGCAAGACCAGTGGCCATCAATTTGGCTTGATCGATTGCAGCAATTCAAATTCTCGGTTTTTATCTTTTTTACTTTGGATTGATTTATTCAGCTCAAACTGATACAGTGAGGGTGTTAAAAGTTCAACTGCTTCCCTAAATCCAGATACATCATCAAGTTGAAAACATTTCTCACTTTTAAATAAACTTCTTGCAACTTTCAAGATTTTTGAACAGATAAATTCTTGAAAAAAAATGTCAGTTGTCTGCCAAACTCTGGATATAACATGAGATCATGTATCCACACTCCTGACACAGAGCATTGTTACAGAGACTTCAGATGAGTATGATATGGCTTTGTTAACAAACTAGAATCTAAAGTGCTCACATTTTTTTTAAGAACTTTATTTTTCTGGCCTTTTTTGCTGTGATTTCGACTTTTAATTCGAGACCTGTACAACATCTGCAGGTGTCTTTGGTCACGGTGGCCTGCCATTGCCACGTGCCATCATCATGCGAGTCTCCACGGTGGATGCTATGCATTAACCCTCATTGTTCTCTTACATGCACAATTAAACAACTCATAAAAAACTGTTAATTCAATAAAGATGATTTCTTTTGAACAAAAATGAGAACCTTAGGGGATTAATAACCTGATGAGTGCATTCCACCTTAATTATCATAAATCAGTGTTTATGTTACTTAGCTATATTTCTTTTTTCATTCATGCTAACTTTTTATAATATTATTTAGGATAATTCAATCAATTCTTTATTAAACAAAACTTTACTGATTTTTGTCTTGACTTACTTGAATGGGCAGGTTCTAAAAATTAATAACAACTCATGTACGACAAAAGGGATATGAATAACGATGCACAATACTTAGGACAAATAGTTCAGACTGTTGAATATTGACAAAAGACTACACCCCCCCCCCCCCCTTCCTCCTCTCCAGATGTTACATATATATCATCATTTCATTATCATTATAATTGTACCCTGTACATTAAAAGATGCCTGCCAAAGTAAATTACTTTATATAATTGGTCCAAGGGGATAAAAAACAAGAGGAAGAGATCATTAGAATGCCTTGAAGATAATGAGATAATCATGTATAACGTCTTTGCATCTACATTATGCAATGTTTACATGTGATGGGCCTATACGTTTGACAACTGTTTACCACAAACACATTCCTATGACCAGCCTGTCTTTCAAACTGCTGAATTGCCATTCCATAACTAAAATTTCATTTCTTTTTCAATTTAAGGACTCCATACAGAACCGTAAGTCAGGCTTTACAAGAATGCCAGACATGGTGGCAAAATTAGTAAAAACATATGTCTGATCCTGATTTCACGTCACAGAATAGAAATCTGAGAGCTACGTAAGCTGCATGGAAAATTCCCCACATACAAAATATTAAAACTTGCAGTTCCTTCAAACGGTACTCGAGGGTGGGACAAAATAATTCATATCCACCACCAACTGACAAAAGAATTTTTGTATCCTCTCATCCCTGAAAATATTTTCTTTTAATAATAATCATATTTTCTGTTCTGGTGTTTTAAGGAGGGAACTACCAAAAGTTATCTCTCTTTTAACATATAGGGCAAGCACCACATCTGGACATTTCATTCACTGGAATCATTTTGGCAGATTGATATCCCTCATTAATACGTCAGGAGAGCAAAACAGATCAGCATCAACATTTAGATTAAACTTTGAGTACATTCATTGTAAATTTAAAGACAATAATGAAAAGAATTTTAAATTTTTGTTAAAGGAAAAATGCTCTTTTCATCTAACTTGTTCTAATTTGCTCTTGTACATTTGAAGAGTTTGGTCTATTCCAACATGACTAGATTCTGATAATGATCAAGAGGGGTGATTCAAAACATTTTCTTTGATCTAGTCATGATTTACCACCACCCCACCCCAACCCTTTTATGCTCTCATTTTGTTCTACTTGTTGTTTCTTTCAGATTTTCCCCTCTCTTAAAAACTCACAATTCATAGTACCCAAAGCTAGTTGGACAATTGTTAATTTGTCCTTGACCTCAGTATAATACATGTAGCTCCTCTAGGTTAATTATCCACTTTTATTCCATAATGTTGAGACCATTTTTTGCTGACAAAGCATTGTAATTTTATATTTCCAGTGAACCAAGGACAATTTAGAGTAAAACTTATTTAATGTAATCAGTTTACAGCCTAGTAATAACAGATCAAGTTAATTCCCATCATCAAAAAGGATAAAAACAAAGTAGTGATGACAATGTTATTTGGTATAATTAGTTATTATACAGATATGAACTGAACCTTTCATTTCTGAATATAATACCCTGGACTAAAGTATCAGTATGTCTTGATTAATTAACTCTTAAATTATTGCAGATTCATGCACAGTACGGAAATAAATATGTACAAAGCCTGAATTTGTCTGAACATTTACCGGTATTGCAAAATCCAATTAATTAATGGTAGGCCTTCTTTGCAAAGTGTTAAAATCAAAATTCTAAAAAGGCTTCATTAGCATCAAACATGAAAAACAATTTCAAAAGTTTCTTTTTAATTAAATATAAAATTTAAAGATTGTTAACAAAGTATCACAATTCTTGGTATGGGTCTTTATTTCCAGGTCTGATTTGATCTGGGTCCGAATTAACCAGACATTTTCGAAAGTTAACAAACGTGGAAGCCTGTTCATATTGTTGAATAATTAATTCATATCTTTTCAGCTGATGAAGAGCTAGGAAGGATTCATTTTATTACTATTCTACTTGTCAATCTCTAAGCATTGCTATTTTAATTTGTTTTAGTTTATTAATATACACAACAATTTCAGAGACTGCACCTTAAGTAAGAATTATGTTCGGGTGTGGTATACCATGAAACCCAGTAATACTCCTAATCATTGACTCTTCCATGATAATGATAGAATTTATTGTTTGAAAAATTGTAAGGCTAAAGATTGAACTTTAAAAGTCAATGTTTCTAAACTTATTTGCCCATTAAAATAGTTTCATGATTATTTTGCTGCTTTGTTGTTTATTTTCTTTTTACTTGGTTTTCCTGCCCAAAACTGATGATTCATGTAATTTGATGCATCACTATTTATACCTTAATCCACAGCTACTAATCAGTAATGTGGCCACTTTTTCTTTAGCTGGAATAGACAGAGTATCTGTTGTTGTAACAGAATTAAATGTAGATATACTTGATGAAATGTATGGAGATAATGAACAGATTTCAAGCTCAAAAGTCCATTAAACAATACAATTTTTGGAGCAGAACAAACACAGACCTCTAAAACATCAGAGGTGAGATCAGGTGCCATGGAGGAGTGAGCATCCCTTGCTGACCGGTCACACCCGCCGTGAAATTTGTTCATTATGATTATTTTCAAAAAAAATTGATATGTTCTATTTTCCTTTGCAGATGCATCGAATGACACCTTTGGTTCTGTAAACACTCAAAGCTCCTCGCATTGCTCATACCTCACACTTGGTATGGAGCATAGCAGAGTTAGCCGAGGACTGCCGATTGTTGTATAAGGCCAGTTTTGATCCCTAGAATGGCTTTCGACCTTTGGTTGATGCCATAAAAATTGTTATAAGAAAATCACTGAAATTAGTTGGTACCTTTTGATATACATGTATTTTATACACAAACTTGCGGAGCAATTCATAAACTCTGTGAATCATGTGAAGGCTATGAGGGACTTCAAATTAAATAATTATTAGTATTGTGTAACCTTTTTCCATGTTTAAAACTGACAAAAAAAACCCTTTGCAGTTGGTGTATTGTAGAAAATGTAGAAAAACATGTTTATAACAAACATGAGTATCATGATCAAATTTTAGCTTACAATGAATTGATATTGAACCCTCCCCACCCCTATCCCCTTTCCCCTCATTTAAAAAAAATAAAAAGTATGTGGATTTAACAAATTACAGAAATAATAACCAATACAGTAGTCTCTGGTGTTTTGCTGTAACTTAATTTGAATGATCTCTTTAAGTAGGGCAGTGATGATTAAGTACATGTAAGTTTGTAATTATCTTACCACTGCCTCTTCAATGGTTTTCTTCACTGGATCAAACAGCTTTTCCATCACAGGCTAAAAGGAAGTTAAGAACTGATTAGATATGTGCATCACTGGCTAAAAGGAAGTTCAGAACTGATTAGGTATGTGTATCACAGGCTAAAAGGAAGTTAAGAACTGATTAGGTATGTGTATCACAGGCTAAAAGGAAGTTAAGAACTGATTAGGTATTGTATCTAAAAGGAAGTTAAGAACTGATTAGGTATATGTATTGCAGGCTAAAAGGAAGTTAAGAACTGATTAGGTATGTGTATCACAGGCTAAAAAGGAAGTTAAGAACTGATTAGGTATGTGTATCACAGGCTAAAAGGAAGTTAAGAACTGATTAGGTATGTGTATCACTGGCTAAAAGGAAGTTAAGAACTGATTAGGTATGTGTATTACAGGCTAAAAGGAAGTTAAGAACTGATAAGGGATGTATATCACAAGCTAAAAGGAAGTTAAGAACTGATTAGGTATGTGTATCACAGGCTAAAAGGAAGTTAAGAACTGATTAGGTATGTGTATCAAAGGCTAAAAGGAAGTTAAGAACTGATTAGGTATGTGTACTGCAGGCTAAAAGGAAGTTAAGAACTGATAAGGGTGTGTATCACAGGCTAAAAGGAAGTTAAGAGCTGATTAGGTATGTGTATCTAAAAGGAAGTTAAGAACTGATTAGGTATGTGTATCACAGGCTAAAAAGGAAGTTAAGAACTGATTAAGAATGTGTATCACAAGCTAAAAGGAAGTTAAGAACTGATTAGGTATGTGTATCACAGGCTAAAAAGGAAGTTAAGAACTGATTAAGAATGTGTATCACAGACTAAAAGGAAGTTAAGAACTGATTAGGTATGTGTATCACAGGCTTAAGGGAAGTTAAGAACTGATAAGGAATGTGTATCACAGGCTAAAAATGAAGTTAAGAACTGATTAGGTATGTGTATCACAGGCTAAAAGGAAGTTAAGAACTGATTAGGTATGTGTATCAAAGGCTAAAAGGAAGTTAAGAACTGATTAGGTATGTGTACTGCAGGCTAAAAGGAAGTTAAGAACTGATAAGGGTGTGTATCACAGGCTAAAAGGAAGTTAAGAGCTGATTAGGTATGTGTATCAAAGGCTAAAAGGAAGTTAAGAACTGATTAGGTATGTGTATCACAGGCTAAAAAGGAAGTTAAGAACTGATTAAGAATGTGTATCACAAGCTAAAAGGAAGTTAAGAACTGATTAGGTATGTGTATCACAGGCTAAAAAGGAAGTTAAGAACTGATTAAGAATGTGTATCACAGACTAAAAGGAAGTTAAGAACTGATTAGGTATGTGTATCACAGGCTTAAGGGAAGTTAAGAACTGATAAGGAATGTGTATCACAGGCTAAAAATGAAGTTAAGAACTGATTAGGTATGTGTATCACAGGCTAAAGGAAGTTAAGAACTGATTAGGTATGTGTATCACAGGCTAAAAGAAGTTAAGAACTGATAAGGAATGTGTATCACAGGCTAAAGGAAGTTAAGAACTGATTAGGTATGTGTATCACAGGCTAAAAGGAAGTTAAGAACTGATTAGGTATGTGTATCACAGGCTAAAAAGGAAGTTAAGAACTGATTAGGAAGTTAAGAACTGATTAGGTATGTGTATCACAGGCTAAAAGGAAGTTAAGAACTGATTAGGTATGTGTATCACAGGCTAAAAGGAAGTTAAGAACTGATTAGGTATGTGTATCACAGGCTAAAAGGAAGTTAAGAACTGATTAGGTACATGTATCACAAGCTAAAAGGAAGTTAAGAACTGATTAAGTATGTACATGTATATTAAAAAAAATCAAAGGTTTTATTCTAAATAGAATTTGATTCTTTTTTCATTTTGAGCATGTTGGATTCATATTGTTTTCATAGCTGATTGTCTTTAAGGGTATTGATAGACTTTGGGGAAATCAGAAGGCTTGACTTTTGCTTTGACCTTTTTTCATTTGTGCCTTTTTTTCTCTGCATCAATTAATTCACTAAATATCCAAATTAGTGTATTATAATGGTCATATCAAATCTCTCAATTTTTGACCTTGATCTTTGACCATTGACTCTAAACATGTTTTTCTGTATAACAATAAGTCAACTTCATGTACTGTAAGTATATAACTAGAGGGTTCAATTATGTGTTACTATACAGTTAGAGTACATCACTGTGTCGGCTTCGCCTCAGGAAATAGTCCTGGCCTTGGGGAACAGGAATCTTTCTAACTCCCGCAATGATATACTTTTAACTGATATAAACGTAAAATTTAGAGGATTCAGATAGCGTGATTTCCAAGCAGGGATTAGCTCACTGAACTAACACAACGGGATTAGTCCGCTCACATATCATACCAATGTAAAAGTAAAATCTAGAGGATTACGGATAAATGGAAATTAGCTTTTGAAGCAGGGATTAAGTCCACTCATAACGATTTCTAGGGAATTAGTCACATCTAACGATCTAATGTTATATAGGGAAAAAATCAGTAGAGGTATAATAATTCAAAATAAGGCCAACAAGATTAAATTTCTTTAAAATAAATTCTGTTGAAAAACTTCATGTTTGCGAGTTATAGTGAGAGAGCTAGCATTATGTTATATTGCCATGAAACAAATGCAGTAATTCATAGATAGATGCAAAGTCTATCTACAAGTATTTATATATATAACAATGCATATGCTTTCATCGCAGAGATAGAGTAAACACTACACAATGGGAATATACGTTCAGGGAAATTTTTCTTCCTTGACAATTTTTCTATTAAATTTGAATATTGTTCATTCTTTAAATTCTCTTACAAGGATGTGCAGACTTGTATCAAATTAACAATAAAGAACTTTTCTCACAATTTCTAAAAAATGACAAGGAATATAAACTCTTATGTCCTTTAAAATAAAACAATCAGCAGTTTCATATCCTTGCAGAAATAGTATTTTTATAGAGCTAACTGAATCAAGTAATGGATAGGACAAAAATTAATTATTTCTAAAGTCACTAAATTCATTGAGGATGTATTTACTTGATGTTTAAACCAATTCTTGTCATATCATGGTATAACTACTTACTTCGCTGGGTTTTTTGCTTCTCGAGGCCACATATATGTAATCTCTCAGGTTCTTGAAACCTCTCTGGACAATATCCCCCTGGAAAATAATTACTTGAAATATTAACTATTGGAAAAATGTGAATTGTAGCAAATGTCTGACATGGTTTTTTAAGTTATAAGCTTGCTGTGTGCTGTTCCCTAGCTTTAAAAGGATAGAAGAGATTTTTTTCAGGGATAAAGGGGTCATATATAATGCACATTTCTCTCATTACTACTATATGTTTCATCATTCCCGTACAGTGATTCATTCTTTGGTTTTCTAACACATTTAGTTAACACCTATTATGATATTACATTGTTACGAGTGCTTTGTGCAGTAATACTTTATGTGCACTTAAAAAAGCGGGCTACATATTTTAGCGGCTTTGGTGCTGACACCAATGCGCTAATTCATAAATACCGCTAAGAAACCATTTATAAATACAATGCACTTCATGGACATGTGTGGCGCTAATTCATGATTACACCAACAACTCCATATCCAGTGATTGCGCTAAATTTTGAATACGCGGCTAGGATAAGGCTGTCCGAAGAATGTCACAGTGTACCAGCCATAGTAACTTCTCTGAACTACCTAGATATGACATCATAATGGCATATGACATCATGTCACTATATACTTGAGCTGACATGACGGGGAAAGTGTCATAACTTTTACATTCCTTTCACATCACATGTAGATTTTTTTTACGTTGATGTTTAATTCATGTGTCTGGATTGTTGTTTTAAGGCTGTAATGATGGTTAGATGGTGAATATTTGCAGTATAATATCGTTATAACTTTTTCTTGTCTAACATTTACGTATTCAAACAAAAAAAGAATGTGAAATGCCCCCCTTACGTGTCTGTAGACAGAGTTAGAATCTATAAATCTTGAATATATTAGACTGGCACAAGTGAATAATAAGGATTAATAGAAGATATTCTGTGTGAATCTACTAGAGAAATATGTCCTCTAACTGAATTTTGCTGGGGGATTGTATGTAATTTATCCTACTTTGTATAAATTGCGATGAAGAGTGGAAAATGACCCCTTGTATGTGGGTAAGTTGAATTTCTCGTGAAATATTCTCTTATGAAATAAAATTCAGACTTGCCCCCAGCACTTTATATATACCCAAGAATACGTTTAATTGATTTATGTAACAAGCCATTCACAATAATTCTGTTTTTCACTTGTGCCGATGCAATTTTTGTGCAACATTTAAGAAAATTTATAAGTGTCCGTCACCTGATCAACAGTCATGTGACATCACACAAATGCTTTTCTGTAATACCTTATTCAACTTTCTTTAAAACTTAACTATGTATGTATACATAGATTACAAATTGAAATCAAAACATTACTCAATATAAAATAGTATATATTTAATGCATATTAAGCCTTCGGACAGCCTTAAACTAACTGTGTACGCCAATTTATGCACACGTACAGTAATTCATGTACTAATAGTTTGGAGAATTTTAGTAAAGGGGAAAAAGTTCCATTAAGTGTGCTCTTTAAAGTTACAGTAAAACTTATCATAGTAAAGTCCTGGGGACATGTGAACTTACTTTTCTATATCCATAATTTGCTATATTCATGTTCGTACTAAACAAGTCTTACTCTATCAGTTTTTCTTCCATGCAACTCATTCCTTAAGTTTAAATTGTCAATAGACACTTGACAAGCCTTGTATCTATATATGGACAATTTTAAGAGTAAGGAACCTGAACTGAAGAATAACCTAAAACTAACTCTCACAAGTTATGGAGTGAAGCTCAAGCTGACCCTAATTAACCCCCAATTCATTTAGTACTCACCGCTGTTTTAACATCGCCTTGGATTTTGTTGCTAAGTTCTACAAACTTGTCAACATTGCTTTTCATAATTTCATCAAAAGCACTCACACTTGGTGTAACTTCACCTGAAAGTAGAAGAACTGGTATATTGTTACATGAACAAACTGAAGAAAGCATTTTATTGTTTAAATAATCATGCCAGAAACTTTTTTCTGTCCTACCAAAGTGGAATTTTTCTCTAACTGAAGCAATTTGCCTTAATTATGGGAATAGACCAAATTGCAATGATGAATTTCAATTTTTAAAAACTTAGATATAGGCTATCTTCCATCCAGAGTTACAGTAACACATAAGCAGTCATTCTGCATAGAGTTAAGAGAGAACGTTGCATATATATAGCTCCTGTTTTCAAAACAGTGGAAGACCTTGATAAATGTCATCTATAAATGAGACTCTCACACCAATGAATATTGAATATGAAATAAGTTTTGATTATTTCATAAAAATAGGGCCTTAATTGGCAAATATCTGAAAAATGCAATTTCTGAGACAAAATCTATAGTAACTGTGTCCTTCTGAAGATGGATCATTTAAGTAACATTGCTATTTAGCTCAACATTATAAACGAATGGTTCTGCTTCAAACATTTCACCTGCTCACACATCCAAAGCAAAATGTATGCAGTAGCTAATGTCAGACCAGTATTTTGTGTCCCTAAATGCATTTCATACAAATAAAAAATGTCACTCCTAAGAAGTCACAACAGATTATGACAGTATTAGTATAGTTGTATCAGACTTCCTTATCCACTGAACAAACATCAAATCTTATATTGTTTATAAAACGATGATCCTATCATCATTCCCAACTTCAAGGATATGATTACTTAGAGTCTATGTATGTGTCATTATGGTTATATTTATGAGCAGGAAGTGAGAAATTATTCGTTGTTGTCGGCAAATACGAGGGTCGTTCAATAAGTAATGCAACCTACAGTTTATCATAATAAATGTAGAAGCACTTCATTCTACTTTTTCACAGTTGAGAAGTATTTTAAGAACTCATAATCACCAAAAACTGCATGCTTTTTCCTATAGTCTTTACAAAGAAATTCACTTTGAAAGTAAGCATGGTCACTAAACTGAACTGTTAACACTGGTCTCTGGCAAGAAGATGAAAATGAGGGCGCATGTAAAAACTGCACTCCATTACAAAAATCACTGAAAAACCAACATGAAAGATGTGGACTTGAAAAACATGCCTTTCAAACTGTTCAGGGGGATTAAGAAATCCAAAATTGGAAAAGGTCGAGTGTTACAAGATTGTACTTGAACTGGTTGGTCAAAATCTGTGGGGGCATGCACCAAAAATTTTGATGCAGTGAGAAATATATTTGCATGAAAATGTGTGTTTACCGTGAAGGGCATTGGTAAGGCACTAAACATTTAATCATCACACTGTATAGAGTTCTGACAAAATATGAATCTGAATATTTCTGTATCAGATGTCTGATTTCCTTACAGATGCCTAAGAGAAAAGTGTGTTAAACTTCCAATGGTCTATTAAAAAATACACATTATTACAAAAGAAGGTATGATAAACTTGGGAGTTGGGTGTCAAAACACTGGTGCCTTTTTTATTGCAGAAAAGGAAGAATTAATGATAGAAAGTGGAATCAGATAGAAATCTGTCATCTTATCATTGCGAAGAGAAGCCAGAGCTCCAAATATGTCTCATACAGGTTAACCCTTTAGTCAAGAAGTCAAAAAATAGTGCAAACTTTTTTATATGTGGCAAGTCATCATAAAAATAATGTAAATATAAGATATGAATTAAGCTAATGCGCTTCATGAAATATGCCAGCGTGAAGTGTCATAGTTCATGTCCTCATGAATTCTCATTAATATAAATTCATCTCTTAATTGAATGACCCTAGTACATACTTCACATATGTATCACTCAGGATCATCAAAACCATTTCATACTATGTAACATATTATGTAGATATCAAGCTTGAAGTTTGAAAATAGTGATTATTCTATTAGTTTCATTGACATCTTTGTTCTCTAAAGCATATACATGTACCAGGGTGTCTTTTTTTAAAATTTGTTTTTGCACTGTAAATTTCTATAATATGTTTGTCCAGATTATCATTCTGTGTGTACAATTACTTCAGGGATTTCCATCTTTGAAATTTTACTGTGGCAGAGGCTTTACGCAAAGCACTCATATTTGCAATGTTTTCACGATCAATTTCACATCTAACCAACTACAAACATGCACTCACATTCAAGCCTCTTTTGAATAACTACCTTGATACAAAAATAGTTTGATTTGCATTATAATAAAAATTGAATACAGGGATTTTGAAATGATTATTTAATTATATACATACTTTTTTCTTCTAAATTATCTGTATAACCAACACATACAAATAAGAAGATCTATATATCCCCTCATCCCCCCCCCCCAACACACACACACACACACACACACACACACACTCGCACCACTTTTTCATTCAAAAGAATCAATACATTGAAAAATTGCTATACAATTTTTAACAAGATCTGATTATCAGAAAATAATTCACCTTTTACACATGTCTAAGAATTGGAATTGTACTTGTTAACTGTATATAATTTAATTCTGGTTGTAATGCGGTATTGGATTGGATAAAAAATTTACTTTACTTTGTATCGCATAAATTGGGTTGCCTACATCACAATGATCCGCCTGACATATTATATTTAAATTTTTGCAATTTGAAGTCATTTTTTAAGGGCAATCATCTTTTTTCTTACACTAAATGAATGAAAATTAAATTATAAGGAATGAAATTACTAGCTACCTAATTCATACGGTATAAACTGGGTTTGAACAGTTCACACTTTTTTATAAACTGCTTTGTGGTTTATAAAGCGTATACTGCCCCAACCCAGTTTATACTGTACAATGGGTACTTACTACTAAATTCATTCCTTAGAGAAATTACCATACTCAGTCAACAGACAGAGGATATGTGCAGAAAAGATGTGCATTTTAATATACAAAAAAAAAACAATGTTTGAATAGGGTTACAGAAGTGACAAATCTCCCCACTCTTTCCTCCATTGTAATACAGCAGGAATTTATAATATTTGCTATATCCAACTTGAGTTGAAATGGTGTATATTCGTGAGGCTAATTGATCGAAAATATACACCATTTTAATGAGTTAGATATAGAAAATATAAAATCACACAATTATACGTTTCTTTTTATCTCATACGATTTTAGTTTTTAACAAAACGTTGAGATAACCCCTATCTGTAAATCTATGTTCAAATCGATGATGCATAAATTGATGACGTAGCTCTGTTGATGTTGACATGCTGAAAGAAAGTTAGGTCCTATTTATGGATAAAAAATATGAAATTTGGAATGATATTTGTTGCATCTTTTAAAACATGCATGACAATGTGCTAGAGATTTATTTCATACAAACTTTTGACTACGAGAATAACAACAGAGGAATCATGAATCCTAGTTCTCTGATTCTGTGTATGGTGATAGTGCTCTTGTAGACCTATGGTTAGTTACAGACTTATACATTATTGTACAATAACATGTATAATGGAAGAAAGCATTGTAGTTGAAAGCTAGTGGCTAGACATTCCTACAAGGTCAAAGGAATACCAACCATTTAACTGCTAGCTATGCCCAACATTACCTATGAGAATGATTAAGGGGGAGGGGGGGGCATCCATTATATCAGGAGCCAATACATGATACATTGTTAAAATTGACATTTCTTTGAGGTATAATGTTTTGTTTTAACGTACATTTTTGCTCATTTATTTACTTTGAAATGCATGAAATGATGTTTATCAATTTATACATTACCTCCATCACCCCCAGAGGAAGATTTACTGGGCACTGAGACAGAGGATTTCTGGGCCAGGGTCTCTAGACGGGTAGCCACAGCCTCCAGTCGATTAACAGCTGACTGTAACTCAGAAGAAGACATGATTCCAAACACTTCCTTCCCTGTCTGCACTTCCTGTTCTTGTAATTTTGGCTTTTCACCTTGTCCAGGTAAAGTCTGTAGAGGTAAAACTTCCTTTTGGAGTTGAACTTCCTCTTGCTGACCTACTTCCTGTTTGGGATCTACTTTTACTTTCTGTTCTGGCTGATCTGAATTGTTATGAAATCCCTCTGTCTGAGATTTGGTATCTGAGGTTACCTCCTGTTCGCTGTGTATATTTGCTGGAATGTTGTCCTGGTGTTTTGTCTGTAAAGAGTCAACATCTGCTTCATCATCATCTGACATAGCACAACAACACATCATTTTGATTGTCTCCTACTTATCCAAATATACCAAAAAAATGAGAAAATGGCCCTATAGAAACCACTGCTTAAGAATGTAACTATTCTGATTCACCAAAATATTTGCTGTGCAAGTCACTTCAATGATCAATCAAAAAAGATGCCCACATATATCTTAGGCACAATCATTCTCCCAGCACATTCCAGGGTCTGCTAGTGCACAACAACACACACATCACAGGTTAATAACGTAATACACTTACTCCCAATTTCCACTGACTTAAAGCATAATAGCAGATCACTCTAGAGTTTACAAATGGCAGCAAAAAATCACACTGTAATGTCTGTACTCCCTAAATCCATGGCAACACCTTGCAAGAATCACTACAGAGATAGATAACATATTTCATGTGTCAGTGTAATTATTATCCTCCCCCAATTAAACACCAATCAAGTCACAGCCTTCATAAGATATGCTGTGCACTTTTCTCAGCATGATTTAATCACTTTGACTAGTAAATAAAAACCTTTATTAACATTCCACTTAATGTTACTGGCCTCAGGTAAGCAGACACTGGGGGCCCACAAAAAAAAATACATGTTTACTTTAAGGTTTCCAGCTCCCCAGGTAAAAAGACAGATGTGCTTTAAAAAAATAATAAATATATGTAAAACAAGAGGCTCATTAAGGCCACAATGCTCACCTCAGTCACTTTGGCCATGTTGTTAACCACCTGATTTTTTTTTTCAAATTTCCCTCTTTAATATCATAAAATTTTTGACTCCATATTGTGCACCAACATCTAACCCTATGAGAGCTATGATTTAAGCAGTTGAAACTCAACATTAGGATGCTTCAACATCCAGACAATAGCTCTGCTGCTGTAGAGAAAATTTTCCTGTACAAATGCATTGCGCGGGTATCAACATTACCGCTACATTGCGAAAAATTTCAACTCATTACCGCTACATTATTTCAAATTTTCGGGCGATCATTACTGCTACATTTTATCAAAAGGACTAATGCCGAAAACAACTCATTACCGCCACATACCGAATCGGCCAGTAATGGCATGGAATATGAGTTCCATTCAATATAATTCACTCTGTCTCACCATGTAGTGAAGTACAATTTGGATCTGAATTTTAATCAAAATGAATACATATAAGTCTGTAGTCGATTTAGCGTCAGATGAATGTCATGGCTACTATTGAGAAGTTTGTGACAAATTGCGGCAATGCAGGATTAGTTATCAATGGATATAAATTTTTTTATACATAAGACTTTTTAACACTCCAAATTGTCTAAAGAATGTGTAAAGACTGTTTGTTTTATCTATGGACAGTGCTTGATTTTAAACTTTTTTTGTACAAATTTTATCAAATGATAGAATTTCAATTGTTCAATCTGACACAACAAAAATTGTGGGGGGGGGGGGGGGGGGCACAACCAGCACCCAGGTCCCTAATGAAAATTTACATATTAAAACAGCAAGACTATACACAGAAAAAAGTGGGTGGTGGGGGATGGGCATCTCCTGACCCCTGGGCATGGATTCCACATAACTTAGGTTTGTTCTGCTCTTTAATAACATTTCTTCTTTTGATAATGCCTGAGCAAAGAGAAAATTTGGACAGAACACATGATACATCTAAACAATTTTTTTTGCAGTCAGAGATTTTCCCCATGCAAGGCTGAGATTTTGCTCCATTCGCAATCACAAAATTCTTCTGTTTTTCCTCCCAAATCCCCATTTTTTTAAAAATAATTATACCCTGTATGGCAGGCTTTGCACTTAAGCAAATGATTGCAATTATGTGTAAATATATTCATGTAATGATGTTAGCAAATCTTGCTGTATAAATGCATTTACATATACATATGCAAAAAATACTCCTGCAAGCATATTTGCACCTAGTCAGGGACAGGTGCAAATCTGTTTATTCATATGCAAAAGCAAATATTCTGCTAAAGGGTTCGATTAATTGGAGAAAGCTTTCTAGCAAGCCTTCTAAGGATGAAAAGATCAGACTCAGTCTGTAATTCTTAATTCTAAATTTCTCCAACTACGTTTGATTTAATTTTATAATAACATATAGCCTAAGATAAAAAGATAATATTTATTCCAAGTTGGGTTTTGACAACAATAAAACATAGGTAATCAGAGATTACAGAGCTCACCTCAACGAATGTTGTCTTTAAGTATAATAAAGACAAAGTCCCAAACTAATAATTAAGTAGTGTGCATCCCTAGATCATGTAGTAGGAGTGAAATGGTTCACCGCGGTATCGATTCACCGCAGTATTTTTTCTCAGTTTGATACATGGTGCAAAATCTCTAATTTTCGGGTTCGCTTCATTTTTCAGTTGGGATTGTTATTCATGTTTGGGATAAGGTAAAACACATTACTCAGTATAAGTAAGTATAGAAAACATAAATGTTTGAGGACTGATAGTTTGCAAAATAATTTTTGACAGTCAAATAATTCTAATGAATTTCTTCTAGTCAATTTGCAAATAAAATTCATAAATTAAGTCACTAGATTTAGTAAAGGAAAGCATAAAACAACGCTGAATTTGTTTCCTTCTATCAAAATGTATCGTATCGAAAATAACCGTACCGAGACAAAATTATACAATACGAACCGTGAAGGAGGTGTATTGTTTCATCCCTATCATGTAGATGTAGCAATTATGCAATTTTGGTCCGATAGGGTTTGCAGTAACTTGGGAATGGACTTACCTAAAAACTTTAAACTAGTCACTCACATTTGTGGATGACTGTAAATTTATACAGGCCGAGTTTTTTAAATTTAACAACTGATAGAATGCAACTTCCTCTTATGATCCATTCCCAATGTGTTATGATATCCTCCCCTGCGGCCCAGCACAGAGGAGTCAGATTCTATTTTTTGGCCATTATGCCTTTTTATGCTAGGGCATGTGACTCAACCTAATTTCAGAAAAGAAAATTCGAGATTAGAGATTCCATTAGAAATTCCTTAACTTTTTCATTCATGTGCATAATTAATAGTTGACTGTATGAATGGACCCGAGAATCAATCTTCTTGAAATGTTAGATGAGGGAAAAGTAAAATGATATATCGGATATATTTTTCAACATTTATGAAAAGAAAGCTTGAAAATATTGAATCTAGGGTTAATCATTATTTTTCAATTATTGACAGTATCTCTGGTTAAAATATGAACGATGCATGAAACTGTGATTATGATTATCATTAAATCTGATATACCTTATTCTAATTCTTCTCCCTTTCACTTCAGTTCCACCGGCTTTCACTTTGCTTCCGCATAGAGGGCGTGTCTTGCCGGAAGTGAAAATTCTTTCCCACAATCCTCTGCGCTGAAATAAATTAGGTTAGCAAGCCGGCACTTTTGCGTTAGTCATCAAGTCAGAACCAGAAGAAAAATGGCGAAACCTAGAGTTTTCTTCGACATCGCACATAATGGCAACAACATAGGTCGTATTGTTATGGAATTGCGTCCTGACGTAGTCCCAAAAACGTCTGAGAACTTCCGTGCACTGTGTACAGGTACGTATTTCATTATGCACGCCGCTCCGCCATGTGTCTTTTGTTTAGTAGAATGGCGGGAAGGTGGCATGGTAATATTTAAACAATGCATGTAAACAATTTCATCAACGAAAATACGGAATAAATTAGACAAATGATTGAATTAAATAATGGTAATAGAATGTTGTAAAAGTGAAACTTAATTTTTTTAGCTTCCGCTTTCGAAAAAGGGGGGGGGGTTAAGTAGTAAGTATATTATTTAAAGTCGGTACTTTGTATATGATTTACATGAGCTCTATAGAACTCTTAAACCAACCAGGTTTGGAATATTTATAAACCAAGACCTAAGTACCTGTAATAAATCCCGGACCGGGAATTCGGGTTTTTATTAATTACTGGAAAAAAACAAGATGTGTTTTTGAAACACTGATGCCCCTGTATGGCAAATTATAGCAAAGGTTAAACTTTCTCAAATGCAAATCAAATATGTTGATACCCAAAGTAAGGTCTTGTCTCGAGGAGTATACCTGTGAAATATGAAAGCCCTAGCAGCAACCATTGAATAGATATAGAAAAGGTTAAAGTATTTCAAAAGTAAGTCAAACATCAAGGTCAAGGTCAAAATTAATGGTGCCTAAGGAAAGGCCTTCTATCATGAAATATACAGGTGAAATATGAAAACGGAAGCACCAATCGTTCAATAGTTATGACCAAGGTTTAAGTTCTTCAAAAGTAGGTCAAACTCCAAGGTTTTTATTCTAATTATCTTTAATCAGAAGCTATTCACAAAAGCGGAAACCTTCTTGGACTTGTATATAAGTTTGATGAAGAATAAATGAGTATTTCATTCAGTAATTAGCAAAAACCCTTTTTTTTCAATTTGGAAATTCCCAACCAGCCCGGGTTTTGCTACGCATTTTAGCCACACTCATGAAAGAGGATACAGATTGGGTCAAGAAAAATACAAGAAAAGTAGGAGAAAGGTGCTTTAGTTCTACATATTCATTCAACTAACAAACCTTCCCTAAAACTGAAAAGTTGTACGACTTGAAAATGGTAGAGAACAGTATACAGACCCATAGTGTATGTAGAGGGGGGATGTTGTGAAATCCAAATCTGGGAGAGGGACAGGGCTATATATATTTACAGACTACTACACATCTAAACCAGAATAGCAATAGTCTCATCACAGCCTTCTGGTTAATACAGTATAAATGAAAATACACTGAATAGGTTTTTGCAGTGAATTTTATCATAGTTGCAACAACTATAAAATATATTTTGAATAAATATATAATGTCTCTACCACTTCTTTTAAGGTGAAAAGGGCTATGGCTACAAGGGGTCTATTTTCCACAGAATAATTCCTGGTTTCATGTGCCAGGGAGGTGACTTCACAAACCACAATGGCACTGGAGGAAAAAGTATCTATGGAAATAAGTTTGAAGATGAAAACTTCCAGCTGAAGCACACAGGACCAGGTAGGAATGCATTTTTGAAAGAAATTTTCAGAGCACATAAAACTGTGTGCAATTTTTCATTAACCAGTGTAAATATTTTTCTTCTTACTGTGCTAAAACGTCTCTAGTTGTTTGTTAAAAATGAAAAATTAGAATGTGAATTTACTGATTTTATTAAACCTAAAGACCTAATTTTTGTATCATATAAAGGATGATGTGACATAACTGCTATCTGGGGCCCCTTTTTCTACGACGAATTATATTAAATCTTCAACAATTTTGATAGTTTTCAAACATAAGTGAATAAATACGACGCCTTTTGAATAGTTTCAATAGTTCCGACACATTTTAATCATAAGGATTACTGCATTATCTATGATTTTTTAGACCCTATGACAGCAACATTCGGCCAGGTTTGTGAAAATATGTTCTTTTATGAAAAGAGAATAGGCGGGTCTTAGTACAATAGAGGGATATGCATGTCTGAGAAATTTACCTTATATGGCTATTGTTATTATTTCGCACATAGTCGCTTACTGAGAACAATTGTCCAATCCGATGACAGAACGACAAAACATGCTGGTTTACTAAATGTTTACATTTTATCACAGACACGTGGTTTAGGTCAATTTACACCTATCACTACTACATTTCAAACTTTTAATGGTCAGCCAAGACTGTTTATACATAATAATACACATGGAACCTCAGCGTTTACCGTTCTGGGTCAAGAAATGCACATTGAACTTGTACTCACTGATACTCGGGAATACGTGTAGACCTAGCGAAATGCCCACCAAACGTTTTACAAAACTTTAAATTATGTATATTTATAAATCAATTGTTTGTACCTGTGAGCTGGGAAATTGTAGATCCGTGCCTAATCTGTGACTCAAATGCATAAAAAATTGTTTATCGGAAAGTAGGTAAAAAAGCCTTTTTTCCAAGCATAAAATTTCCTTAGTATTTTTGTGGTACTCACTCGTAATGCATCTCATTTAGCTGATTGGTCAGTTAGAAAGTATCGCCAGTGCCTCGATTAGCATATGAATTTATTCTTGCGTCAGAAAAAATAGTTTCGTCGATCTGTTCATAATAGGAAAGGCCAGCTAGATTTTACCATTTTTTAAAAAACAACATGTGAGCGCAGTTAGGTACATTTTTCTCCTTTCACATATAGGTAGATTTCAATAAAATACAGTGACCAGCCAAAGTAGAAAAATGTACCTACTTGCGCTCGTATATTTTAAGAGCTTCAAAGAGGGGTGGGGCCAAAATTCAATGGGAATCTGATGTAAACATGGTACCCCTACCCAAATGAAAGATCTGTATCTTCCAAATTACGCTTCTATTTTTGTTAAAAGTAGTTTTCCATAAGGGAATACATATCAGTGATTAGTTGCATGCAAAAATTAGAGAAAAATTTGGACATTTAATTTTTTGTCAATTTACCGGGGGCCGTATGTCACATCATCCTTTGAAATGAATGTTTGAAGATTTTGAATGAATAGTAAATTACAAATATTCAAATGGAAATTTAGCTTAGGGACATTTAATTCAGTCATATATCTGTTACATGGCACAGCACACTTTGACTTTGGTTGAGTTGCATGTAAATGAACTTGTAATGTTTCAAAATATTATAGGTGCATTTTAATGCCTCAGTCATGGCATATAGTGTTACCCTGTTCCGTCATTCTGTTATTCCATCATCATTGACTTTCCTTTCATTATCTCAGCAACAGTTGCACACATTCAACTCAAATTTGACATATGCAGTGATGAATCTCTTCCGATATTTAGCAGAATTCCGCTAATTTGAATCCAAGAATCCGATATTTATGAGTGCTTTCCTATATTTCAATACCTTCGATTTTTGCAGCGATCTGTTTCGACTTTTGTCCTGGTAAAAAACTCAAGTTGTTTCGTCCATGTTCTGATCTAATCTGCATCATCCAAACGTTTTCTTATATCTCCAAGTAATGTAAACACAAAAGCAGGGATGATTGAGACTTCCTTACAATGGTGTGGCGGTTCATTCAGCCAGGTCAAGATGTAAAAGTTGTTGAACAGACTAGGGCTGTGTATTGACCAAAATATTTCAATACGATACAATACGATATTTCATAAAGCGATATGCAATATATTGGATTCTTTAACAAATCTATCAATTGAAATAGGTCTTGTAAATCAATTTAATGCATAAATTTGATAAAAACGGGATGTTTTATTACCAAATTGGAAGTTCCTGTCTCCCTCTCTTTACAAAGTACACTTCAAATTCAAACTTTTAATGACTGTAAAACTACCATGTTAAAAATTAGTTGTCTATTTATTTTGCAATAGTTATTTAAGATATGCTATCTCATTCAAAAGAATGATGGCGATAAAAGTGATAAATTACCGTATATACTCGCCTATAAGTCGGTTTTTTGGGAGTTAAACTTTGGTCCAAAAACCCCTTCCGACTTATAGGCGAATTATGAGTAGGGGTGAAACGATACACCTCCTTCACGGTTCGATACGTATTGTACAATTTTGTCTCGGTACGGTTATTATGTTCCCCAAACGAAGTTGGGGAACATATTGTTTTTACTCTGTTTCTTATTATTATTATTATTTTTCTTCTTCTTCTTCTTCCTGGGTACTTTTTTGTCCGCGAGTGATCTCGTCAACTACTCATCCGATTGAGGTGAAACCTTTTTAGGGTTAATAGGCATGTTTTGTAGATATGCGGAATCAAGGTCATTTTGCGCGCACGTGCATGCACGTGCGTGCGCGTGCAATGCGTAAAATGACCAATATACTTGATATAGCTGTAACTTTTATATTTTTTGATGAAATGCTTTGATACTCAGAATATAAGGATATATTAGAAGTGAAAACAAGATGACATGGTCAACATGCACATGCATGCACGTGTGCGCAGGCGCAAAGCGTAAAATGACAAATATACTTGATATAGTCGTAACTTTGATACTTTTTGATGAAATGCTTTGATACTCAAAATATTTATATATATTAAAAGTGTAGACAAGATGACATGGTCATCATGCACATGCATGCATGCATGCATATGCATGCACGTGCGCGCGCGTGCAATGTGTTAAATGACCAATATACTTAATATAGCCGTAATTTTTATATTTTTTTATGAAAAGCTTTGATATTAAGAATATACAGATATATTAAAAGTGTAGACAAGATGATGTGGACATCATGCTCATGAATGCACATGCGCGCGCGTGCAATGTGTTAAATGACCAATATACTTAATATAGCCATAACTTTTATATTTTTTTTATGAAAAGCTTTGATACTAAGAATTAACAGACATATTATAAGTGTAGACAAAATGGCATGGTCATTATGAACATGCATGCAGGTGCGCATGCGTGCAATGCTAAGATGACCAATATACTTGATATAGCCGGAACTTATATATTTTTTGATGGAATGTTTTGATACTGAGAATATAAAGATGCTTTTATAGTATAGATGAGATGACATGGTCATCCTGCACATGCATGCACGTGCGCACGCGTGAAATGCAAAAAACGATCAATATACTTCATTGCCTTATTTAATGAAGCTTACAGGAAATAAGACACCAAAAGGGTGTTGGGGAGCGTTTGGGGAACATCTGTAACGGTCCCCGTTACAATTATAACTAGTTTTCGATACGATACATTTTGATAGAAGGAAACAAATTCAACCTTGTTTTATACCTATGTTTACTAAATCTAGTCACTTAATTTACGAATTTTTATTTGCAAATTGACTAGAAGAAAATGACTAGAATTATTTGACTGTGAAAAATTATTTTACAAACTATCTTTCATCAAAAATTTACGTTTTGTGTACTTACATGTGTATTTATACTGAGTAACATGTTTTACCTTATGCCAAACCCGACTGAATAACGATCCCAATCAAAATATGAACCGAACCGAAAATCAGAAATTTTGTACCGTGTATGAAACCGAGAAAAAATACCGTGGTGAATCGATACCGCGGTGAACCGTTTCACTTCTAATTATGAGAATATTGGTATAATAGCGGGTCAGTCCCTTTTATGTAAGCTTAAAAAATACAACCGACTTATAGGCGGACCGACTTATAGGCTAGTATATACGGTAACAATGAATTCTACTTCATTCTAGGACAAAACACTTGTCACGAAAGGATTGGATAATTATCAAAACGAGCAAGAATGATCAGGTTGTAGGTAATAGTCGGCCTAGTAGTCCTGAACACCAATATCAAGATGTTAACATGTTAAAGATTTGTTTTCAAAGTGAATGTAACATAACAAATAAAGATTTTCAAGTTAAATTCATTAATTTAAGGCTTAAAATAGATACAAAAAAACGGAACCGAAAACCCGTAACCGAACCAAAAATTTACAGAACCGACCCGACCTGAAAAATTTTGGAACCGTGACAGCCCTATCTGTTTTGGGTATAAACGAGGAATTTTTGACAAAGTTATGCCCCTTGGACTTAGAAAAATTCCAGTTATTTGCTTTCTTTTCATTATCTATACAAAGGTTGAACAGATTAATTACTGATTTATCATAATTAATTGCAAAGATGTGATGTAGAAGACTATTTCTGGTTGATGCATCTCGGATAGTACCAGTAGATGACCCCTATTCATTTTAAGTTCAGAAGGTCAATTTCACTTCCATGTACACTGCCCATAATGTATACTGCTCTCAATAAAGGCTTGTGCACCCTATATTGGCTTGGGGGGGGGGGGGGGTGCATAAGTGTTTCATAAACATCTCTTGTTATTTTAATTTTTTCTATCTCCAGAGTTTAAGTACTTATTTCTGCAGACATCCTATTGTAATCATATAAAACAGTAGCTTTTATCCATCCTGTAGGATTCAAGAACTAATGAAATTTACTTTGTTAACATGTAATTGTCTCTTTATAAGTTGGAAATTTCATTTGATCTTGGTTATGATGTATTGTACGTTCCAATTAGTAACTACATCTTAGGAGATGCACATCAGACTTAAGAAATGGAAAAATCATTGAATTCTTTGTACCAAGGATGATGTGATTCTCTTCATTTCACTCTTAATCTGTTTATGATAATTGAAACAATATTTGACAGTCGTGTCATGTGCCATGGCGGTATGCTTTATTCCCTTAAAAAAATAATCCGAAATTCCTTATGTTTGATTTGTTAACCTTAATATAAAAATGGAAATTGGTAAATGATTGAAGAGCAAGACCTGTATTAACTAAGGTTGGTCCTCTCTCAGTTGTTGGGACAAAAATCATGAAAATTATCAGATCTGGGAGAGAATTACAAATCAATTGATACTGAGAAATACTAAATTTTAGCTTTAAAATTGCAACTGCCACATATTCATAAATTATAATTAAAAAATTAATTTACTGATAAAGAGATGAAGTTCTGGGAAATGCACATTTATTTCTGTTTCAAGTTGTGCAAATATTTAGTTTGTTACAAAAGATGTATTGACATGACTATCAGTACCTCTGATCATGTTTTTTCTTTTATTGCAGGTATTTTATCCATGGCCAATGCAGGCCCCAACACCAATGGCAGTCAGTTCTTTATCTGTACGGAAAAGACCGCTTGGCTAGATGGTAAACATGTTGTGTTCGGACAGGTTGTCGAAGGCATGGATGTCGTCAAAAAAATGGAGGGGTTAGGTTCCCAGAGTGGAAAACCATCTGGAAGAGTTTCAATCGAAAATTGTGGCCAGCTATAAATAAAACATTTGAAGAAAAATCTCAAGTAATCAGCCACTCTTATCATGAGAGGAACACTACCTATAACTGTAACAGTGCTAAAACAAGTGCTTATTTCTGCAGACTATCTATTGTAATCATATAAAACAGTAGCTTTTATCCATCCTTTAGGATTCAAGAACTAATCATGCAATTTACTTCGTTTACATGTTATTGTCTTTTTATAATTTAGAAATCTCATTTGATGTTTGTTTTGAAAAGGGTTGTTGTCAAGGGTTACAATTGGAAGGTCGCAAAGTTCAGAATCAGAGGTGAAATATTCGGAAATAAAATTTCTTTTCTTATTTTTCTGTTTAATTATTTGTGCAAGAAGATATTTTCTTCAGAATTTGAAGTTAAATTTTGCACAGGCTAGTGTCAATGATTTATGGACATTTACTTCACTTTTCCCTGGAGTATTTTACTAGACCACCCAGACCAGAGAGCAAAATTGAACATTCAGAGCAACTCATGTCTCTTTGACCATTAGTTTTGGTCAGTGTACCCAGAATTTAAACAGTTTTAATGAGTGAGTCATTATATTCAAGCATACAAAAAAATAGTTATTTTGAAAAACTTTAATTTGGATTTCCAGAATTTTATTGCACTGTACAGACTTCTGTTTTTTTTTCTATGTGAGTCTGTTGCAGTTTGCTAGTCTGTCGGTCATTGTCAACTTATTCCAGCCCTGAATTTTCGGTACAGTGTATTATATTATAGAGTCTTAAAAAATGTGTATATCATAGGCCTTGGCATAATTAGGGCCCCGCTCTGCGGATGCCCTATAGTGATCAGTCTGTCCGTCTGTCCATCTAAGATCTCTTGTCCAGAGCATATCTTCTCTCTCCTTGGCCCAATCTGGCTCATACTTCACCCACAGAGTGTCTTTGGGTAAAGGGTGTGCAGTGACCTTGAACCATGTTTCTAGGTTGAAGGCCAAGGTCATAGCAGAATTATATGAAAAATCCTTGTCTGGAGCATGTCTTCTCTCCTCTTGGTCCAGTGTGGCTCATAATTCACTCACAGAGTGCCACTGGTCAATGGATGTGCATTAGCCTTGAACAAAGTTTTTAGGTCAAGGTCAAAAAATAGCCTCTCTGTTTAAATCCTTGTCCAGAGCATATCTTCTCTCTCCTTGCCCAATCTGGCTCATACTTCACCCACAGAGTGTCTTTGGGTAAAGGGTGTGCACTGACCTTGAACCATGTTTCAAGGTCATAGCAGAATTATATGAAAAATCCTTGTCCAGAGCATATCTTCTCTCCTCTTGATCAAATGATCATACTTCACTCACAAAGTGCCACTGGTCAATGGATGTGCAGTGACCTTGAACGAAGTTTTTAGGTCAAGGGTCAAGGTAAAAAAAAAACACTGTTCAAATTTTTGTCCAGAGTATATTTTCTCTCTCCTTGGCCCAATCTGGCTCATACTTCACCCACAGAGTGCCTTTGGGTAAAGGGTGTGCAGTGACCTTGAACCATGTTTCTAGGTCTAAGGTTAAGGTCATAGCAGAATTATGTGAAAAGTCCTTGTCCATAGCATAACTTTTCTCCCCTTGGTCCAATGTGGCTCCTAATTCACTCACAGAGTGCCACTTGTAAGTGGATGTGCAGTGACCTTGAACGAAGTTTCTAGGTCAAGGGTCAATTTCAAAAATAGCCTCTCTGTTTAAAATCTTCGTTCGGTGCATAATTTCTTTCCCTTAAGTCCAGTCAGCCTCAAACCTTACAAATTGACTTAGGGTATGGATCATTTGTGATTTTCCTTCCATATTTCTGATAGAGGATATGCAACAATTTTCATAGAGGATATGCAGCATTTGTGATTTTTGTGCCGTTTTTTGATGGAAGGTGTTGAGCACTCGTGATTTTTGTGCCATTTTTTATTATAACAAGGATAACATAGAAGCCATTTAGACTCCAACAACACATCCCTTAATAGTACACAAATGTTCCTCTTCAAAATAAACCCTTTTCAGCTACCTTACATTTTCGTGTTCATTGCTGAAAGCGGGGCCCTTTGAGATGGCCACCATCTCAATGATATCTAGTTGTAATTCATTGGGAGCTTAGGCCTTCCATATAGCAATCCATCAGTCTGAAGGGCCAATTTTGTAGAACTATCCACTTTCATAATGTTACGCACTTAGTACAACAATAACCATGTATGTATATAAATGATATGTGTTGAAAATTACTAGGCTCATCTTTTGATAAAATCTAGAACATCTGGAAAAATTCTGATTGTTGCAATTCATTGTGTCAATATTTTTACTTTTTCCACAACCTGTAATCGGTGGTAATGAAGTTGTGAACTGTAAGGCAAGGAGTCCATTATTGCATTGGATATTTACCAAGTTCTATAGCATTAATCTACGGTTCCCAACAGCTGCCTTTTATCTCCATGGTTTATCTTTCCATTTTTGCACAATAGAGCTAGAACCTTGAGTGAGTCTGATCAAAGTTTGTCCAACATCCATATAATGGAAAGACACGTCACATCGTCATCTCAAGAGTCGCTTAGGCCAAGTTCCAAGGACTGAGATGGGTCAAGGAGAAGTATATGAGAACGGTTGGTCATAATCTCGTGGAGATTTGGCTCGGCTATGTATTTGGTCTGATGCCTTCGGTGAATGCGTCAAACGAGCTGAATCTCCACCGAGATAAGGTTGGTCACAGTCATTACAGTACAAGAATTCCCATCTGCTGTAGATTCAAGTTGGTTCAATTCATAGTCGCCATGCAGGGTTTAGGTCGGTTAAAGAGTAAATTTGGGAAAATATTTTTCAAGAATAGCAAGACCACCGTTAGGCGTTAGTCAAAATTATGTTCAGGCATACGTATAGTATTTTTAATAATGGTTTTTTTAATGCCCTGCCATGAATATGTATGGGGTACATAGTGTTTATCATGTCTGTCACACTTTGCCTGATCAATGCAGAGGGCTCACGGTGGGTGTGTCTGGTCCTCTGGTGTCTCCAGGGGTCCTTGTTTTTGCCCTCTTCACAATCGACAGGGTCGTCCCTAAGAATTGAAATAGAAGGGGGCATTTAAAAAGTATGTGGGTATTTGGGATTCCTCTCCCAATGGGGAGTTTAAGAAGAATACCAAAATAACCGGAGGATTACATCATTAAAGGCGGGGAGATTGATGAGATTGATCACTGTTCATTATTTTCACCAAATTACCATGATTTTTAGCTCACTTGAGCTGAAAGCTCAAGTGAGCTTTTCTGATCACCCGTTGTCCGTCGTCCGTTCGTCTGTAAACTTTTCATATTTTCAAGTTCTCAAGAACCACTGGGTCAATTTTAACCAAACTTGGTACAAAGCATCCTTGGGTGAAGGGGAGTTTAAATTGTTAAAATGAAGGGTCAAGTCCCTTTCAAAGGGGGGATAATCAAGAAAATACAAAAATTGGGTGGGGTCATTAAAAAATCTTCTCAAGAACCACTGGGCCAGAATAGCTGAAACTTCTGTGGAAGGATCCTGGAGTAGTGTAGATTCTAAATTGTTCAAATCAGGACCCCCGGGGATAGGGCAAGGCTAAAACAGGGAATCCAAGTTTTACATTGAAATATGTAGTAAAAATCTTTAAAAATCTTCTTCTCAAGCACCACTGGGCCAGAAAAGCTGAAACTTCTGTGGAAGGATCCTGGGGTAGTGTAGATTCTAAATTGTTCAAATGATGACCCCCGGGGGTAGGGCGGGGCCACGATAGGGAATCCAAGTTTTACATTGAAATATGTAGCAAAACTCTTTAAAAATCTTCTTCTCAAGAACCACTGAGCCAGAAAGGATGAAACTTATGTGGAAGCATTCTGAGATAGTGTAGATTCTAAATTGTTCAAATCAATACCCCGGGGGTAGGGCGGGGCCACAAAAGAAAATCCAAGCTTAACATTGAAAAATGTAGAAACAATCTCTAAAAACCTTCTCCACAAGAACCACTGAGCCAGAAAGGCTGAAACTTATGTGGAAGCATCCTGGGGTTGTGTAGATTCTAATTGGTAAAATCATGATAATTGGGGGTAGGGCGGGGCCACAATAAGTACTACAAGGAGAGGGGATCAGGTGAAAAACAGCAAGGCCAAAGTTACTCAGGTGAGCGTTGTGGCCCATGGGTCTCTTGTTATTATGCTTCAACAAAAAGTGGGGGGCAAACCAGTCTTTCAGTGTACATTTTCAATTAGTAAAATATTAAGTTTGGAAAAAGTGGGGGGGGGGGCACACCCCCCCCCTTGCCACGTGCCTGAACTCAAGATACATACCATGTCCAAAGTAAAATGCTTTAGACTTTCAAGTAAGTGTTGTGACGAATAGGCTTCTTGTTATTTTTTTTAAATGCCTATTATTCCTTTATAATTCATGATCTGCTTATGCTTCTTCAGGATGTAGACTATGTTTTGAATGTTTGCATCAAATAAATGGAAATAACGAACAGTATTTAAGCTCAAAAGCCCATTAAACAATACAAATCAGGAGCAGAGCAAAAACAGACCTCTAAAACATCAGAGGTGGGATCAGGTTCCATGGAAGAGTGAGCATCCCCTGACGACCGGTCACACCCGCCGTGTGCTCCTTGCCATGATCGGGAAAATTGGAAAAATCCGTCGACAATTCAGTGTGTAAATAATGGCCTAACAATTAGTATGAAAAACGTCAGCATTTGATTTTGCATATGATTTGACTATGAGTGGTCAAGATGGGTAAAGGCTAAGCTAAGACCCTTCTGGTCATTTTCTTGGAAATATAAAAATAGAAATCTCTTAATTACAAATTATTTTCTACACGCAAAATTATAATAATAAAAAAAAAATCAATCATTCTGTTACCAGAAATTAAATTGGCGAAGATAACGAACAGTGATCGATCTCTAAAAACCTACCAACAATACAAATCTTTAAACAGGGCATAAAAAACAGAACAGTGGAAATTCCAGAGATAAGATCATGTGCCCAGGAGGAGTAAGCATTCGTAGTCGACCGTCACACCACAGTGAGCCCTATGTATTGATCACGTAGACGGAGTAATCCATGGTGATATAAAACAAAGGCCTTAAAATTGGTCTGTTTGTAAAGAAGGTCACCATAACGACCGTAGAATTTTCGAAATTCTGACTTTAATCGGGGTTGTTGAAATCCTTGTAACATCAACTTATTTGTCAATAGCTTGCCTCGGTTTAAAATCTAATCGTATTCAGAGAATGTTCTTGCGTATCAAATGAGGTGGGAGACATGAACTCCATATGCAGCTGATGTTAAAATATTGCTATATAAAATAAAGGAAGTGAAAATGGAAAAGCTGAAGTCGCCCTGTTTGTCATACAGTAGTTATAAGTTGGCCATTATCGTCTATATAGTCAGTAAAACATCCAATTATGAAACAGATGTGGCAGACTCTGTAGTGTACTGTCTTTTATTTTGAGTTCACTAGGATATATCGAGTCGACATGAATGAAAGTAAGTATTGTTAATTTATAAAACTTCGTCTATATATCTAAATGTTGAGTTGAAGGCAGGTTTCTTCAGAATCTTCTCATGAGTAAGTTTTTAAATAAATTCTGCTCCATAGAAATATAAAATAGGTCGGCTAACTAAGGAGCACAGTTAGTTCCTATCGAAATTACAACAAATTGTTGGAAGACCTTAATTGTCTCGAAAGACTACATAGATATTGTCAATGAGGAACTACAGCATCTCTTTAATATCAACTTCAGAGTACTTGTATGCAAAATTTGAATAATTTTTAACAAAATAATTTCGTAGATGTCCAATTACAGGATATGAAAATTTCCGAGTTCCATTTTCATTGAGGAAGCAGTTGTCAATGACGTCAAAAAGACTATTCTTTCATTTATTGTGAGGAATAGTTGTATGAAGCGTAGAAAAGTCATACATGTATGTGTTGATGCTATTTGAAAAGTTTTGAGATTTTGAAGGATTGGAAGTGAGATAAATGTTACTGGAGGGAACGTCTTTAAAATCTTTTCATGAATACCAGGGTCGCAATATTAATATGTTAAATAAATTCAATCTGGCAAAATAAGAGCAAAGTTAGCCGAAGTAGGTGTCAAAATTTAAGGATAAATAAGACAAGCTTTTTTCAGAAATCGACAATAGGTCTAATAGGTTTTTGTTCATATAGATAGGGACGACATCGGACAGATAGCTAACGAAGATTTGTAAATGTTCTCTTAGAAGATTTTTACAAAAATATTTCCATATATTCTACGTTAAGGATAAATAACACACACAAAAATATGCATGGATTGGTATACTACATTTTTGACCGATTTTGAATAGAAATGACATAAATCGTAAATTTTTAGAAAATCAAGAAATTGTAAGTACTTATTTTTTAATGTTCAAATATGTGACCTTATGTCATTTTCTGTATAACTCTATGTAAATTTTTGCACACATTTTATGACACTTCCATGAAATCTTACAAAATTTCTATGTTTACTCTGGATAACATTATTCAAGTTAGTGCATTCACATTTGAACATTTTCAGCTTCTTCTCTTGAACCGCTGAACTAATTTCAACCAATTGTTGCATAGAACATGAGTGATAGGAGAAAAAATTTTGAATCATGGTTCCTGCCCCCCCCCCTCCCTGCGGCTTGAGGAGTGGGGCTAAAACCATCTAAATTAATGCGATTCTTAACCCCCCCCCTCCCCCCGTATATTCAGCAGATAGACTAGGTGCATAATTGTGATGAGTAATGGTACCTATTCCAAAATTGTGAAATTTGTGGCCCCAGGATCACAGGTGCTTGAGGACAGGACCCCCCCCCCCCCATCGATATAGACCCCCCTGCCTGTTCGACTTTTTTCTCATAAATTATATATGGATGACACATTTGTGATATTATCTCTGTATAATCAATTCGGAAAATTGACTTAAACAAACATTTTATTAAAATTACTACCCTACCCTATATATATATATATATATATATATATATATATATATATATATATATATATATATATATATATATATATATATATATATATATATATATATATATATATATATATATAAATTTACATATAGAGAGTGAGGTAGATTTTATAAAATGTTTGTTTTAGGTAATTTTTCGAATTGTTGGTATAGATTATATCACAAATATGTCATTGAAAGATTTTTTATGAGAATAAAGTCGAAAAGACCCGGGAGTCTTTATCGGGGGAGGGGGGGGGGTCCTGTCCTCAAGCACCTGTGGATAATTACCTCATTTTATATGTGCTAAAGGATAACAAAATGCCGCCCTAGACACCAAAAAGCATGGCATTTTTAAAAAAGAAAGACCGATTTTAAATCCGTAAAGTCTAAAATATGTGAAATAGAATTAACAAATTCAAAACAGCCAACCCTTATACGTTGTATACTAGTATTGTTGAAAAATGCAAATGCCCTAAATTCGATTGATATGCAAGAATTTTTTTTTTTTTAGAAGAGATTGCAAAAAAGTGCGTATGCAGTGTATTTGTTTATTTAATTATACCAGTATTTAAAAAATAAGATAAATACATGTATAGAAATTTTTAAGAATTTACATATTTACAGTTACTATTCAATATTTACCTCGAGCAAGGTTGTAGAGAGGCGAAATAAAAACCATCCGAGTAACCGGGTATTCGATCGAAAAAGTAAGCGAGTAACAGGTTGCTAAAATTTGTACCATTTGACAACACTAGTGAAAATGCAATAATTCTCTTTGAGAATCTTCTCTGCTTTTGGGTATTAGCAGATAATTTAAACTAATTGCATGGCTATCATGAACAAGGGTTCCTCTTCTAAAATTGTGAAATTCATGGCCCCTGGGTCAGGTGTTCTGGGGAGGTGCTCTATTGATTATACAGTGAAAATGCATTATTTCTTTGAAAATCTTCTTCTCTCTCCTGGGTATTAAAGAAAAAAAAAACTAAATGCATAGTTATGATGAAGGAGGGTGCCTCTTCCAAAATTTTGAATTTCATTGCCCCAGGGCTAGAGGTGCTGGTGTTAGGATGGGGCTCTATTGATTATATAGTGAAAATGCATTATTTCTTTGAAAATCATCTTCTTTGCTCATGGGCATTAAGCGAACAAACTAAGTACATAGTTCTGATGAGCAAGGGAGCCTCTTCCAAAATTGTGAATTTCATGGGCTCTAGTGGAGGGAGTACAGCCAAGTAGATATATCTACTGTAAGATTTGTTACTGATACTTGACTAATTATTTTGTTGATCCTTGATCGTTGTCTTTCTATTGCTTTTGGGCAATATAGATTCACCTATCAGTTTATTTTGTTTTAGTTATGCTTCTATGGATCTTTTACAGTATTATACTCAGTTGACCGTTAAAGACCTTGGGCCTCTTGATCTGATGTATAGTCTACTATTTGTTTGTTTGTTTTTGTTTTGTTTTATTTTTTTAGCCCCCCCCCCAAAAAAAAAACACACGTGCACAAAACAAAACAAAAACAAAAAACGCAGCTGCATGTATGTCTTATTGCAGTATTTCAGATTTAAACCTACTCTAGTAAATCCAACGCCAATTTTTCCCCCGTAACATCCTGAGATCTTCAAAGCTTCTTATTGTCTGGGTCTAAGCATGGATTATTCAAAGGACAATCAATGAAAAATTGCATTACCGACTGCAAATTAGATTTATACATTTACCTACAAGAAAACTTGTATTACGTAAAAGTCACTGCAAGCATGGTATCATTTGGTTTCCATGGGAATTTGTCTCTAACTGTTAATACATGAAATCGATTTCTTGATGGATTAGGCGAATGAAGATACATGTCTGATGAAAAAATGGTAATAAAATCTACTTTCGCAATGTGGAACAGGTACATATTTGATATGGAACGAATAAAAATTAAATGTTATAAGCCAGAAAGAGTCTGTACATTCACTATATTAAGATTCCCAATCCTCTAAAAATTTACCTGGAAAACTATCGGTAAGCCCCCATTCCCTTTTCCAAAAGATAGACCCTGACAGACATTCTTATCCCTGTTCTTATTATCCTTAGTGTGAAAACGAGTTATGTTTCTTATGTCTTGTCAAACGTTGCAATATTCAGTCTTTTTTATTTGTATTATATAATTTTCCATTTGTATTCAATAATTTTCTGTTCTATTCTATTATTTTTGTATTGTATAATTTTGTATTTGCATTCTGTGATTTTCTATTGTATTCTATCATTTTTGTATAATATTTTATAATTTGTATTTCATTATTTTATATTTGTATGATTTCCATTTGTATTGTATAGTCTTCCGTTTACAGTTATTCTATTATTTTCCATTTATATAATATAATTTTCCATTTGTATATGTATTGTGTAATTTTCAATTTATATTGTGTCATTTTCAATTTGATTCTATAAACTTATTTGTATAATTATGTTTTTCATTTATATTGCATAATTTTCCATTTGTATTGTTAAATTTTCCATTGATATTGTAAATTTTTCCATTTGTATTTTCCATTTTTTGAAATAATTTTTCATTTGTATTCTATAATTTTCCATTTGTATCGTATGTTTTCTATTTGTATTGTGTAATTTTCCATTTGTATTCTATTATATTTTCCATTTGTACGAGGCCTGTTCAGAAATCATTGAGACAATTACTTTTATTCCATTAAGAAAAGAGATGGATTAATGAAAATTGCATGTCAGCCGTACAGATCGGGAAGAGTTAACTATTCTTTTTCTGTTATCACTTAAATCAAACTCTCTCTTTTCTTAAACGATTCTTTAAAAAAATAGAATTTCTAATATAAAAATTACATGGTGCCATTTACATACAGTTTGACGAGTCAACGTTATTCAGTCCGTATTTCTAGTAATTGATGCCTTTGATAAATTGTTTTCACGCTATGAGAAAATCAAAGTACTGAAAGTACTGATGGGAGTTGATTTTAATGACGGTTTTAATAAAATTCAAATTATGTAACTTTGTTCGCAACTTTTCAAATTATGTACAACAATAATGCTCCATTACATGTTAATCAGCTCCCCAAAAAGCACTCGCAATTCCTCTGGGTTTTTCGTCAATTTGTCTAGATGCAATTGTGCTCGGCACCACCTCGGCCGATTCGTCCCTCAAGCATGATGAAGGCGAGGGAATCATCCGAGGTTTGCCGAATGGATGCTATTGGTATATAAATAGTGGTCACGTCATAAGCTTCAGGCATAGGTTTACATCAGTAAATGATATTTTCTGGCTGATAATGATGAAATAAAACTTTATTCGTTATATGAAAAAATTCTTTTGTCCACATGCAATTTTGTCGACAAATGGTGTAAAACTGGTAATTAAAATTGTCTTCTATCGAACGAAAGAGACAAGTTATTCTTCCGGGGTTTATTTTGACAGTGAAACATGAACTCAAGATAACGATATCCGTTAGCAGTTCTCTGTTCTCTCTGTGGTCTGTTTTGGTTTCCTCGAGGTATTTTTTAAAAAAAATTACGTCAGCGAGAGTTTTTATCAGCCAATCAGCGCAGCCAGAAAAGTACATGTACATTACTGATCACATGCCTTTATAATGCATCGCGCATATCAGAGGCTGAACCAGGTTATCGAAACCTGTCGCAGTAGCCGAGTGTAGGAAAATTTACAACTGCAAATACTTTTATTGACAGTTAATAGTAGCATCATTTAAAGTTCAAATGTTTTCAATGTATTGAAATTAATTTATTTTAATTTCTTATTTATTTATTTTATTTATTTATTTATTTATTTATTTATTTATTTATTTATTTATTTATTTATCTATCTATCTATTTTATTATTATTATTATTATTTTTTTGGATAAAAAAAATGTTCAGAATGCATTTCATCAAATTTCTCGGTCATTTTCATGTACCATTTCTTGTCAGCGGCGATAATTTTCCATTGTTGATTTTTCTCTCAGAGAAGTGATTAGGTCAAAAAACTGTTTGGTCTGTGTAAGTGCATAGTAGAGTTGATAAAATCAACTCCCAAAAATATTCCAGTGAAAAAACAAACCCATAGTCATGTTTTTCCCCGTATTGTTATTGTTTTAGCAAGTCGTTTAATCTGGACACGAGTTTTCAGCGCTACACAAAATGTTAGGGGTGCTCTGTTGACGTCAAAATTCGATTTGCCGTCATCATCAGATTTCTACGCCCTGATGAAAATTATTTATGATCTCCGTATTTCTGGTCTAAATTCTATCAAACGTACATAAAATGAAGTCAAATTTAAATAGAAAAATTACATTATTTCCCACTCAGTACGGATCCACCGGAACGGGTGGGGCAGCCCCACCCCCCTTCTCCCAAATACTACGTTCCTCTCTCTTATAAGGAGCTTATTTTTTTTCGAACTAATTATATCAATGTTTTTTGTTCCTTAAACATATTGGAATTCCTCTTAGCTATCCAGAAGTTCCAATGCATTCATACTTTAAAAGAAAAGAGAAGATTATCGGAATCCTGGCTGATAACAATTATGTTGAAGTACATTTAATTGTTACTTTATTCCGAATTCCCTAATGGTTTTATAATTAAAAACTAAACTTTGAACGAAGTGTGACAAATTGTAAATTCTTTATCATACGACAATTCTATTTCTACTATTTTTACAGATAAATTTATTCCTGAAGAAATTTATGCTTAATAGACAATACTGTCGACAGCTACAAAATCTTGATATCAAAACAGACAACGAATTTGATATTTTGCATTGAGTCCAGCTATAAATGGGCAACACAAAAGATGCAACATATTATCCTGAGCAGTGGTATGCTTTACTATAAATCTACATGGTAAGGAAGCAATATGTCAAATGACCCAAATCTACGTCTACAAAATCTAAAGAAAAGGAATGGTTGATAACATCTCGATGTTCGTAATTGGAGTCTTTGAAAATAAATCAAATATGGACAAGAATTGATAGTTCAAATAAAATAAAAGTCAGCACGTTATCCGTTTGTAATCTACACAATATTTTAGTTATGTTTAATTTTAAATGTATACACTCAACGAAGACCAACGGAATACAGAGATTCGTCTGAAAAAGCTGATTATCTCTTCAGTAATTGGATTTCAGAAATCTTGATTAATGACGTCTTTGTAAGGATGAGAAAAAAAAATCTTCCACGTTATGTAATATCACAAGCAATGTTATATATATAATATTTCATATCGCATAACAATGAGAAATGTTGAATAAGACTCAAGTAAAATACTTTAACACATATATATGTTATGTAATTATTAAATTTGAATCAATTCAGCTGGTCCTATTATAATTGATCATTCTTATAATTACTTTTAATTATTTTGATAAAATCTTTATAATGATCAGAGATTTGTTTTCTTTTGACGTAGACCTTATTTCTAGTACCGAATCTGTCGCCAATTTAACTTAAAAAAAGGGTAGGAGGCAGACAGGTTAGAAAACTTTTCGTTTTATGTATAACTATAATAAATAATAATGCTGAACATTTTAATGCACATGTACAGTACTTCATGAAGTTTAAAATAAAATGCAGAAATTTTAGAAATTAGTTCAAAAGAATTCTGAAATACTTTCCTGAGTCATGAAAAAAAATACAGGCTTGCTTTCCTCGTCATCTGTCTCCTCTGTAGCGAATAATTTGAGACTGAAAGGTTATATGGATCGACTCCGAGATCAGACACCTTTAAAAATTACAGTAATTGACCAGCTCTGTAGCAAGTTTGAGATTAAACAGTCAAACCTGTCAAAATACTACTGTGGAGACTCACAGTAAGTTTTGTTACCTTGAAGTGATCATGCTTGTACCCAAGGTCACCTGCCACATCTGTAGAAAGTATGAGATTGATAGGTCAAATCGCATGGCATAATAAAACAAAAATTACAAAAGGACCAACAAAAGACAAGGCAGTGAGATATTAAATTGATTTTAAATGAGAACTTTAATCCATACTGAAAACAGTTTCAGTTACCTTGGTTTTGATAACAAGTGTTTAAAAATCGCGACTATTGTCGTTAATACCGAGGTCACAGCGACAATTCAGTGTTTACTACGAGGTACAGATTTTAAAGTGCTGATCTAGAACTGGAGTTTTTATGTTTTATCAACAATTAAATTTTAAAAAAAATTAAAATGTTTACTGTGGTTGCATACTTTTCTACTTGTATGCATATTGCAAGATTTGACATTAAAACTTTCAGTAATATTATTATTGATAGCAAGGTTGGCGAAAGTAGAAAAAAAACCTGAGAATTGTTATAATGTGTTTTTGAATCTGGTGTTCTTGAAAAAGGCCATGGAAAACACGGTCCCTTTCCGCGTTTCTCGATACACTTCAGACAATGATTTCTAAAGCTATTGCAAAGACAAATTTCGGCCACATGGGGTAATCTTAAAATATGCCCCATACATGAAATGGTCGGGGTCGGTTCAAGGTCATTAAAGATCAATATCTAGTATCCCCCCCCCCTCCCCGACACCAATGATAGCCTAAAACGTCATCCCAATAGCTGCAAATGAGTGAATTAAAAACTGTATGGGAATGCAATCCCATTCAATTTGTAGAGCTTTTGGTCAGCTGTTGCAGAGTCTGGAGATGCAGGGGCTGATCATGTCTATCCATTTTGTCCAATGCATGCTCAATGGGGTTTAAATCCGGCGATTTCGATGGCCAAGGCAGAACATGATGCTTTGGCTTTGCAAGAATGCAATTGTAACGATCCGTTTGTGGCTGTGTAATGTTAGATTGAAATACGGCCCCAGGATGCTGACAATATTGGAAAGGCATCGGTAGACTATCGTTTTCCTTCAAAGTCATTTGAATATGAACCAAATCAGTCCTACTTGTATATTATACCGTTTTTCACATCATTACACTACCACTACCAAATCTATCAACCTCCCGGAGGCAGGCTTTTGTAAAACGTTTATCACAAAGCTTATGCACTCTGACTCTTGCAAACATTTTGGACGAGTAGCTAAACCAAACTGTTCGATGGTGTTGCTGTGGCCATATTCTGTTGGTCTGAGGCTTTTGAAGTCGATATTTGTGGTGTTGTGGAGTCAGAACAATGGCATGAATAAGTTCTATGGCGATAATTCCAGCATCCCGTAGTCAATTGCAAACGGTCTTGTTAGATATTCTGTGCAGTTCAGGGATAGCTAATGGCTATAGACAACTATGGAAAGCCAACGGGTTCAAAATTCCAACTCTGTAATTCTTAAAATGTTACACATGTAAACCTTAATTTGTAAATTGTATATAATAATTTGTCAATTGTAATATCACACTCTGTTAACTGCAACTATCCAACATGACTTGACAAGTGCAAAGTGTAAATGCAAGTTATGTCAATGCTCACGTGTAATTCGTAGACTTCCGATTTGTCAACTTGTGAAGTGTAAATTGCACTTTTGTGATTTTAAATTATGCAAGGTTGCATTATGCTAACGCCTAGCCCTATATATCATATCGTCTGTAAAAATACAACCTGAATTCATCCTATATCATGTCAAACGTTGCAACATTCAGTAATTTCCCTTTCTATAGTTTTCGAATATTGCAAGGTTTGACATTCCATATCATCCATATCATAGAAATGTGAACTAAATTGATGAGCTTCACCCAATCGTATATATACATGTGTATTACCATTTTTCGACTGATAAAATGATACAGTTTCAATATCAATTTTTGGTTTGTCATTCAAAACATAGAGGAAGAAGGATACCAGGACATGTTATTTTTTGTATATTTCTTTTGTTTATTACCTAAGTGGTACATGTACTTAAATTTGTATCTTTGTACAGAAAAATTGAAACCAAAGCAAAACAGTTGTACATATCGACCATGTAAGAAAGATAACTTGGGCATCGAGTTATTTTCAGACACCAGGTTCATTTTATTAACGAATTTTTCATATTACTAGTAAATCTAGCTGGAACAGATGATCACAACTGGTTCACCTAATCACTCACAAAGGATTCATAACAAAAAGGTTACTTAAGTTTTAGACATGATTCATGTCCCCATTATTTACACTAATTTAACAAGAAAAATGAAAAATATATATTTAAAAAATTGATTAAATATGTATTAGTCAATTAACTTTTGTTTATTATTATCGATATCTCCATTCAAATACGTCTTGTAAAATCGGTTTGTTCAAGGCCACCAATGTGTGTTCGCACAATGCAGTTTCAACTTCATTCACACCCATGTTCGCATAAGCTTAACTGATAGAAAACGAATTTTATAATTTTTTTTATGCATCCAAGCCACTTCGGAAACACACTGGCAGGTCAATGGAATGGCAAGAACTTGAATGACGTATAGGAGGGTTGGTAAACACTTTAATGTCAGTCACACTGTAGTTTTGTGTCTGGTACAGCACTGGAGAAGAACTGGAGATGTGCAAGAGAGTAAAAGAACTGGAAGACGACGAAAAACTGCAGAGGAAAGATAGACTTCAGTAGCTAAACAGAGTCCTTTTGACACTGCAAACACATCAACACCCAAGCTCTTATCAATCAGCAGAAGAGGCTAAACAAGGAACGGATGCGATCATGTCGGGCAATAAAACGTCCAGTTCACAAAGAATGAAATATGTGGAGATAACGAACAGTATTCGAGCTCAGAAGTCCATTAAACATTACAGAATAAGAGCAGAACAAACACGGACCTCTAAAACATCAGAGGTGGGATCAGGTGCCATGGAGGAGTGAGCATCCTCTGCCGACCGGTCACACCCGCCGTGTGCTCCTTGTCATGATCGGGAAATAACGGAAAAAATCCGTCGACAATTCAGCGTGTAAATAATGGCCTAACAATTAGTATGAAAAAAGTCCGTCAGCATTTGACTTAATGAAAGAATGTATTTGCTGACAAGGTCATTGTATTGACTATAGAACTTACAAAATGATGACTTTAAACGAGACTGTTGATATTCTTGTTTCATCAACTTGTTTGTCAATACCTTACCTCGTTTTAGAAATTGTTCATACGTAGAGCATGCTGAGAGATACAAATCCCGTATGCAGGTAATAAGGGTATATTGCTGCATAAGTAAGGGAAGTTGACGATTGAAAAGTTAAAGTCATCACGTTTATCATAAAGCTTGGTTGTTAGATTACCATTAACGTCTTTTTGTAATAGAATATCCAAATATGAAACAGATGTGTCAGACTCTGTGGTATCTTTTATCTCAAGCTCACCGGGATATATCGTGTCGACATAAGAATGGAAATAACCATTGTTAATTGACAATACGTCGTCGATATATATAAATGTCGAGTTGAAGGCCACAGCAAGTGTTTTCTTCTTTTCACATAAAAGATTTTGAACAAATTCTACTTCATATGAATGCAAAAAGAGGTCTGCTAATAACGGGGTGCAATTGGTACCCATGGGAATTCCACTAGATTGTTGGAAGACCTGGTCTCCAAAAACCACATAGATATTGTCAATCAGAAACTCGAGCATCTTTTTAAATTCAGCCTCAGAGTACTTGTGTGTACAATCAGATTTTTTTTTAAAGAAAGTAATTTTGCAAATGACCAATTACAAGGTAAGTAAATTTACGAGTTCCACTTTTATTGAAAAAGCAGCTGTCAACGATGTCAGAAAGTCTGGAGCAAGATTGCTGTGGGCACGACAGCACAGGAGGTGGAACATTCGGGCATGGCAAAGAGTGTATTGGTCAGATGAAAGCCGACTCTTGCTATATCCGATAGACGGCAAGGGTTTTTGGTTTGAAGACATCTAAACAGCAACACTCATTGGGAACAAAAGCCTTGGGTGGAGACGGAGTTACAGTTTGGGAATATTAATTTCTCTTTGCAATGTAAACTTCATCTGCACATTCTTGATGGCATATTAAGAGCACAAATTAGCAAGTCGACCTGTTATAATGGACCTCATCGTACCCAAATAGTGAAGAGCTATCTTCACCATGAGGCCACTGAAATTTTGCCCTATTCTGTCATGTCCCCAGGGATGAACCCAGATGGAGTACCTGTGGAACTATCTTGGTCGTAGTATTAATGAGAAGGTCCCAAGATGAAAACATACAGGAATTGAGAGGAATGACCACAATTCCTTCAAAACTGTCAAGACGATTGTCCATTGCATGAGAAGGCGTGTAAAGGAACTGTACAATTCATGGTGGATGTACACATTATCAAATATTTTTGGCTATGAAAATTTGAAAATTGATGACTCTGTAAATGTGAATAAAGTTTAACATGGTTAGGCAGTATAAATTTAAAATTTAGATTCTCATCCTAATTTGCTAAAAAATTGGGGCGGGTGGGCGGATTTTATTTTTTATTTTTTATAATTGAAAGTATCAACAAACATTCATACACGTAAATTTTACATGTTAATGCCAATATGAATATATTTTATTGTTTTCATATTCTTTTAAATATCTACAGAAGTTCTTGTTATAGAAAATTAAAAATATATAACGTTAGTTTTATTAACAAATTATCAAGTACATGGATACGGCACACGCCAAACAAAATGAGGTGCTGATCCTAATAAATTGCATATGCATGTTTTCTCATCGGCCTTTTCCCAAATACCTTATAGTTTTACCAACAACTCCTGTTCTGTGTGATATACAGATATCACAGATTTACACTGTCCTGATACATTCAATCGTTCTTGAGACTTGACATGTTCGACATTAAAATATATCATATATGCAAAACAGGATTGTGTAAATCTGTAAAATATTCTACTGAAAAGCCTAGGCCTGAACAGTTTTAAGATTTAACATTTCCTTAGCACTATTATTCTCTAAAGTCTTTGGACGATGTTTTATTTTTTTAATGCAAAATCACATACATCTGGAGATCATTATTTAAAACTTGACCATGTGTATTTTCTTCGTCCGTTTTTACTTGATTAAAATCTCTTTAAAAACTTGCCAATGCCAGTGATGGTATCTAGATGTGTTTATATGTTATTTTTGCTTTTCTGCCTTCTCTTTACTAACCAGTTATCTTTTCCTTACATATTTAAACTGCTTTTATTGCCGATTTTCTCCATTCTTCACATAGTTTTTTTGCTATAAATAGCGCCACGCGACTTTTAATACAGACGGGAGATAACTCTTAAATTTTGACCCAGATTCTTGCTGAATAAAAATACATGAAAATAATACGTTTGGCACCCAAAAAGCAAAATAAAAAACAACGGGGCGGGGCACTTTGAGAGGGGCGGGCGGGGATGAGAATCTAAAGATTAATTTTACCTGGCCTTATTGCTAGCAACTTTTGTGAATAACAAATTAATGTAAAACTTTGAATTCTACATTTTTGTCATGTATTCTGTTCACTTGAAAATTATCAACAGCGTACATATAAGATAAATTAGATAATAGATGATTTCGAAACTTGTATTGGTTATGGAAAGTTTAGATCTATTTAAATTTGAAAACAAAAAAAAAAAATATTAATTGATATTGGTTTAAGAGATTGAGATGTTTAGAAAAGTATCACAGAATAAGTGATAGTCCCTAACTTTTGAGTAAGTATATGTTTCTTCATGAATAAGATAGATAGATAGATAGATAGATAGATAGATAGATAGATAGATAGATAGATATAACTTTAAAAAAAAAATAACCGATGTATTGGACTCTCTCACCAAAGCTTTAAAACTTATCTACCTTATAAACGATTGACGATTGATTAGTTAAAGACCTCATATTTATTCAAGAACAGGCTAAAAAATTAAGACTTCATTTTGGGACAAGGTCATACTTAGTAAAACTGAAAATAAAAAAAAAATGCAAATGTTAAAGGTATTGTCTCATAAACATACATATCCCGCTTCTTTATGTTTGCCGTGCAGAAGTCAATAGCATATGTTGACTATATAAGCCCTCTTCTGCTGAATCTTTCTATTTTCCCCTATCTCTGTATTTAAGACGTCTGTTAGGGTTCGGAAATGGTCTGCTGAGTGCTTGCTATAACACATGGAGGGAAACATTGACTGTGCTATTTGGGACCTCAAAGGAGAACCACATGCTTTTCTCTCAGCGAATCTTTTAGTTTGTTTGAGTAAAAGGAATAATGGATGGATGATTTTTCTTCAGACAGTTATCGAACATTTTACCTGAACACACTCTTTGAATGTTTCGTCTGGGATATTAATATCTATTGATTACTTCGTCGGTCAATATTGTCCTGGTCTCAATAACTCAAGAATTTTTCAACATTTGATTACCTGCATGACTAGGTATTATAATTAATTTATTTTTACTTTCATTTTGGGGATTAACCAGTTTCACTTTTGTTTTTCGTGTACAATATCATATAATTTCATTAACAAGGTCATCACAAAAGAAACTACCCCGAATTGGTTTTTCTAATCAGAAAGCAAGGCAGCTATTACAAAACTGAATTTTTATTTTGAATTCATTGAATATTATTTAAAAAAGATACATGAATCACATTTTACCGATATCGAATCTGGTGTTCAAAACCAAGTAAGTTATACGATCTTATTTTTATGTGCTGTGGCCTGGAAGACAAAAGTAAAAAAAAAATTAAATTAAACAGTGAACGTTAAAAAAATAATCCACTATGTTGTGATATTTTGTGTGCAATAGTCAATGCTTTTGGAAATACAAGTTTTAGAACCTAGTTTGGATTTCCTATTTTATTTAGAAGTCCCATATTTGTTTTGTTATAAATATCTAATGAAAGGTTTCAACATTGAAACAATATATCATTCACAAACATATCATTTTGTGTTTATCATTTTTTCTACTGTGTGAGAAGACTTGGGCTGTTTTCTTCCTTAAGGGTTCTAATTCCCTGTTTAATTTTAAGATAAAAGAGAATCCTTTGCTTCCATTGTTAGACAATTTACATAATCTGTAGACTGTAATTATGCGGGTGGAAAAACCGAAATAATGAAATCTTCTACCCACCCATCCTAAAACTTAATGATGATACTAGCTTTTTAGTGTAAAATCACTTAGCAAAGAATAAAACCCAGGTTTATTTACCTTCCATGTATTAGGACTTCTTTTAAGGTACAAAGTTCCGTTGCCAAATCTTTCTCTTGTACATAATGTAAAAGAAACTTTCATTTACAATATGTATATATCTGTTCCTAACAAAAGGTGGCTTTTATTCAAGAGTTGAATGGGAAATCTAAGGATTACGAGTAAAAAAGGAATTACTTCGATTATTATTTATGATGGCATGTTAACAGACCGTCTGTAATGTCCCGCAAGAATGAATATCTACTCGTGTAGACCTATAGTGCCCCGCATGTTGAAAAATTAATCATGCTTATGGAAAAGTTGAGTTTTATATAATGTATGATAAAAAGAGGAAAATAATTAGCTTTAAATATAATCCAGATATTCAAAAGATTTTATGTCATTCACAACTTCGATTTACAAAGCTAAAATTCCAGTTTGTTGAACAAGTCATTCAGTGCAAAAACAAGGAAAAAAGTGTGAAGATTTCCATAATGAAACAGATTTCAATTTTAAAGTACACATATACAATTGTTAACAATGAAAGGCTTGTCAAATGTTGTCTCTGACAGGTTTTCAACTGATACAGGTACAGTCTGTTCCGCTAAATACGGGAGGGACCTTGTCCAAAGAATTGACATGTTTTTGCTGGAAGAAACATGGTGATATGTCATATTTTATCTCTGTCTCGCCGTATTGATCCACGACAGTGAATAGATAACAAATTGGGGTTATTTTTCTATAGTCAAAGATCTATACTTGAAGTGAATATTTTCTTAAACTGGTTCCGGCGTTTAAGGTTAATGCTACGTAAAATTTGAACGCGTGCATATAAGGTCTTAAACAATTCTAAAAGAATAAACAGGGCATATAGATGTTCATGACTGCCTTCTTAGTAACATATCTGAAAGAACTCTCTATGATCGAAATAGTGATAGGAGTTGTTGGATTGAGGAGAAAGGACAAGACTTATTTAAAGACAGTCTTCTGTTACACTTGTTTTTGCATACAGTTGTTAATAAATGAATATAGGCATCTGGATGATCCATTCATAACCGATTTTGTCAGTTATATACTTCTGTAATACTTTGGACGAATGAGATCAAGCCTAAAAAATAATGCTATAATGGACATTCGGAATGATGTGTGCATGATCATGGTTTTACAAAAGCATCCTTCACCAGAATCCCGTCGATGTGCTTGGCCTCAAGATGGGTTGAACTTGATTATTATTACACGAATTTACTGAAAAAAATTTGGAATTCATGTTCATTTGTTCACGTGTATTGGCTAAGTTCATGATAAGTTTTAAAAGGACATAAACTCAGATTTGAATATTGTATCCATTTCATGACCTATATATTGAAAGAGCGTTTCAGACCGATATATCATAGTATGCTAAGAAATTTCTTTTATTTGGAAATAAACAAAATTACGAATTTCGGATGTGTTTGATTGGCATACATCCCTGCAATTTAACATCCTCTATATATATATATATATATATATATATATATATATATATATATATATATATATATATATATATATATATATATATATATATATATATATATATATATATATATATATATATATATATACAGAGAGGGGGGGGGGGTCTTTTTCATACATAGAGACCAGACATCAAAATATTGGTAATCTATTTCATTTATAAATTATTGAATATTTCCATACCATAATTTACTTTAAAAAAATAATAAATAAATAAACATCATTGTCTACATTTCAATTGTGAATAATGTAGATATTACATTCATATATCTTTATACAATTTACATTTTCTGAGGACTTTACTCATATTAAAATTAGAAAAATTATAGTATTAAATACAATGAGATACAATGAGACTTGTAGTTTGAATAGAAAAAATACAATTAGAAAATATTAATGGTAAAAATAATTATAATGATGATTTTATAAATATATAGAATTGGAGAAACACTCACATTCAACCGGAGGTAAAACCACATCTAAAAAGTCCATCCACATTCCCTCCAGGTTGGTTTTATAACAGGATGACTGAGCCATCCTGCAGTGAGTGTTCATTTAAAATGAAATTAACAGATTTAACAATTTATAAAACAATTTTTGAAAGTAAATTCCATCATAAGTATTGTTCGTAACATTTGTATAGGACCTAATAGAGTCTTTTAAAGCATGTATCAGAGAATTTTCATTTTATTCAATATTATCAATTCGACAAAACATTTTGCGTTTATATATATTATTGTAAAGTTTGATCATTTCAAGTTTCCATATTTTATTTGTATTTAAAATACAAATCTTGTCATATTAATCTACCTCTATAAATGATTCATAATTTGAGTATTTTGATCATATGTATTGTATGTTTATTACTTAATGTTCTAAATTTGGATTCACAACTTTTCATGTCATCGTATGTAAAGTGAAAGTAGAACGAACACATGTAATATATGCATATCCTTTCATATTTAACGATGTCCTTGTTGAAATAATTGCATAAATGCTGTAACTAGAGCATGATCTACTAAATGTTTTAAGAAAATTACGTTTTTTACTGGTATTTTACCTGTATTGTGCAAACACGTGTTGTAAGCTGCAGACAGTCTTAGTTTTCTATTTACATTTCGGCGCAATGCATTATGGGTGAATTTTCGTTTACTTCTTTGATCCGCGCACCCCAGATATTTATGCGCTGACAGATTTTTCTATTAATTAGAAAAATGAGCTTTAAGGTAATTAATTATGTTGCATAATATATTAATGAATTAGAGTTATATTTTATTCGTATTTTAAACTTGTTAAAGTAATTTTTTTTATAGATTGGAACTATTTCCGTTGTATTTTTCTATCGGATTCCGTTGCTTTCCAACGGATTCCGTGTTGTTTTGGAACGGATACCGTTCCCCGAGGGTATATAAGTGAGCACCCGTTGTACAACGGGGACTCCAGATTTTTGGGCTTTTAGGATAAGATGTAGGTGAAATTTTAAGAACTTTTGGGGAATTTTTCTTTATTTCTATTAGTAACTCAGTAATTTGAAGAAATTTAGCTAGGCCTATTTATTTATTAGAGCCGTTTCACAATATTAATTAATATGTCTTAGGGAAATTTAATATTTTTGGGAATTTGGGGTTAAGACGACTGCAGCCATTATTTTTTTTTATTGTATTTTCTTGATTGAATTTTTATCATTGATTAAATTTTATTTAATTTGTTAATTGAGATTAAGCCAGAATAAACCATCATCTCAAGCTATTTAAATCTTATTTTAATTATTTACTGGAGTCCATCATTTAATTTAAAAATAAATTGGTTTAAAGTTAGTAAATTTCTGGGTGTTCAAAGTACCGTTAATCAGTTAATACACCCCAGTGACTGAGTGCCATCCCGTTACATATTTTCTTTGGTGTCAGAAGTGGGATCCACAATTTTCAGGCGTGGATCCAGCGATACGAACTTGCTCTGAATGTTATTTCTGATTGAATACATATTTCAATTATGTTTACAAGACGCCAGGCAGCTTTGAAAGGACAAATGAACAACAGTGAAACAAATCAAAATGCATGTCCTAGAGAAATAGGAAATTTCAATGAAGAAAGTGAAGAGGAAATTTTAACAGAGTATGAGGAGGACTTCACATGCAACTCTGAATCAGAGAATAACTCAAATATCACAGAGGGCATACAAGTACTGTACCCTGAAATTATTGTACAGTCCCCACAAAAAGTAAACATATCTTCAAATGCAAGTCCTCTCATCTCTAAAAACAAAAGAAACAAGACATACACTAAGAGAGTCTCAAGACCCACAAAGCTCACACATGACACAAGTACCAAAAATGAGGGAATAAATCTTGACAAAGAAAATGAGGGCTCAATGAATCAAAGGAACACATACATGTTAGACAGATTAGCTCAAATGATAAATGGAGCACTCAGCAAAATGACTGAGACAATAGGGAACATCTTCAAAACCACTATAAGTGAGTTTACCAATATTAAAGAGACTAGCTGTGTCCATAAAGAACACAAAACTCAGTCAAAGAGTAGGCTCAACAAGAGTAACAACAGAGACATAAACAATGTCGAGTCAAGCAGTGAATCTGATTCAGATGAAAATTCATCAGACCATGCAAGTTCTGTCTCTACAAGAAAAATTTTCAAAGAAAAGCATAATGTTTCAGTGAAACTACCTGCTTTCAAAGGAGACCCAGATGAAAGTTGGAAAGCATACATCAATAGATTTGAGGCTGTTGCCAATCACAATAGATGGACAGACAAACAAAAGTTAGGACAGCTCTTGCCAAGACTACAAGGCACTGCAGGCGAGTTTGCTTTTGAGGAACTCAGCCCTGAAATTTTGACAAATTATAGGAAATTAAGAAGGGAACTTGGGAATCGCTTTGGAATTTATGAATCACCAAAGACTTTTCAGACTAAATTCAGGAGAAGAGACCAAAGGAATGGAGAATCTGCTCAATCTTATGGAGCAGCATTAAAAAGCCTCTATAGTAAGGCTTACCCAAACAGAGATCATGTCACAAGACAAGAGGATCTAGTTTCCCGGTTCTTACTAGGACTCATAAATGAGAAAGCTAGGATTCATGTTGAGCTCAACAAAGATCCTTTCACCATTGAGGAAGCTATTAAGTTTGTAATTGAGTATGAGGAGACAACTAGGTACCCAAGAGCAGATAATGATGAAAATGACCGCTATAATAGGCGGAGACAAATACGACAAGTAAGCCAACAAAGTAATTCTGCTAGCTCCCTAAAGCCTAAAGACAAAAATCCTAGAAGTTTCACAAAACCTCAAAATCGTCAAAAAGACATAATATATCAGCAAAAACCTACTTCTCCCGAACAGGACATTAAAATTAAACAGAATCAGAAGAGTTCTGACTTTATAACAAGAGCAGAGCTTAAGGATATTTTGAATGAAGTTCTCTGTTCAAAACCTTCTTCGATCATAGAACAGCGACATAAGCTGAGATACCCCCTGATATGTTACCGCTGTGGAGAACAAGGGCATTTTGCGAGAAATTGTTCAAGCGAAAAAGTTCAAAATGGAAATGCAGAGAGTAGTCTTAACCCTAGAGCCACTGAATTTAAACATCCGTCAAACTAGAAAGGGTCAGCTCTGAGGGCCAAGGGATGACCCCAGGGGATTTTAAAAATGGCCAACTATTTCAAAATTATTGTAAAAATGAGAAACAAGATTCCTGTTTTGATTTTTCTGAAAACACTGAGACTGTAGATGATAGTTTACAACAAATTAGGGGAGATCACTGCGACTTAACTGATGATGTATTTTATGATGCTGAGAGTACAGGTAGTGGACCTTGTGAGACTCATGATCAGCAGGAACTTTGTGAAGTTGAGGAAAATAGGGTTGTTGGAAGTTTGGACACACTTGGAGACAGTTTGGTGGACTGTAGTGCGGTGCCCATTGTGAACCCTGATAGTGACAATCAGACATTTGGTCTGTCTGAGCCTCAACATACATCAAGTGAGATGCTTGATACAAATGCAGGTGAATCCCTTAATACGAGTTGTTGCACGGCTATTGAATCTGACCATTCTTCCCATTTACCAGTGTTTTAAGACAAATCAACAGCTGTCCAGGAATATATATAAGTGGATCTGTACAGGGAGTAGGTTTGGAATGGACCACAGATGCTGGTGCAACCAGATCCATTATATCAAAGAAAACTTTTGACAGAATTCCCCAAGACCAGAGACCAAAGTTAAAGAAATCTAATCTATTAACAAGTGTTAGTGGAGAACCTTTGAAAGAATTTGGAAAGGCCATTTTTAAAATTCAACTCGACCATGAAACTTTCCAAGAGGAGATAATTGTGGCTGAAATAGAAGACCAAGCACTTTTAGGACTTGATATATTATTAAAACCAGAAAATGGACCTGTCAATATTAACTTGCATGAAAATATAATCAATTTTAGGGGAACAGAAATTGAATTTAGACAAACACTAGACAGAACTAGGAGGGTTTTAGCAGCAGATGATTATGTCATTCCAGCTAACTGTGAGAGGCTGATAGATGTTTTTGTAGACAGATTTGAGTCTGACAAGAATTTGCTATGTAATACTTTTTGTATTGAACCTACAAATGATTTCAATAACCGGTTTCCACTTTTGATGGCTTCTTGTTTGATAGACATGGAAAATAAAGTCTCAGCAAAGATTAGAGTTTTAAATCCTTTCAATACAGAAGCAAAGATACAACAGGATGATATTTTAGGAGAAGCAGAGCTTATTGATACCCTAAATGTGGCTGAAGTCTTGTCTTCAGAAAGTAAGCTTCAATCAAGTAGTGAACAAGTCAGAAAAGTACAAGTAGATCATTCTGACAAAGGAGACAACTCTTCAGAGTCGACCGTTCCTAATTATCTTTCAGATTTGTATTGTAGGGCAATCCAAGATAAAACTCAAAGAGAATGCAAACAAATTTCAGATCTTCTCTGCAATTATCAGTCTATCTTTTCAAAGAATGATACCGATTTAGGAGTCACCACTCTTGTACATCATGAAATAGATACTGGAGGTGCCAAGCCTATTAGACAGCCTCCAAGGAGAGTGCCCTTGGCATTTGCAGATGAAGAACAAAAAGTTGTCAAACAAATGATGGAACAAGGAATTATTAGAAAATCAAGTTCTCCTTGGGCTAGTCCAATAGTATTAGTTAAAAAGAAAAATGGAAAAACCAGATGTTGCATAGACTATAGGCGTCTTAATACAGTAACTCGCCAGGATGCATTTCCACTTCCTCGAGTTCAGGACTGCATAGATACAGTCCGAGGATCTGTCTACTTTTCTACATTTGATCTTACATCCGGCTACCACCAGGTACCTGTAAAAGAGGAAGATATTCCTAAAACGGCCTTTATTACTAAATATGGACTTTACGAATTTACTACAATGCCTATGGGCTTGAGCACAGCTTGTGCCACATTCCAGAGACTAATGGAACTTGTTTTGCAAGGACTAAACTGGCAGACTTGTATTATATATCTTGACGACATTGTTGTCTTTGGATCATCTTTCCAAGAGCACCTGCAACGAGTTGAAGATGTCTTCTTAAGAATAAGAAATTCTGGAATGAAACTTAAACCAGAAAAGTGTAATCTTTTCCAGACAAGTGTCACATTTTTAGGTCATGTAGTATCAGCTGAAGGAGTACTTCCTAATCCCGACAATATTGCCAAAATAATACAATGGCCAAGGCCCTCAACAGTTACAGAGGTTAGACAATTGCTAGGAATGGGCAGTTATTATAGAAAATTCATCAAAGGCTTTGCAAATTTAGTTATACCCTTAGTTGATTTAACTAAAAAAGGAAGACCCTTCATTTGGACTAACGAGTGTGAAAAAGCTTTCAGTGAACTCAAGGAGTTGTTTTTAAGTCCAGAAATACTTGCTTATCCTTTGGATGATGGTGAATATATTTTGGATACTGATGCGAGTGACTTAGCAATAGGAGGTGTTTTGTCACAGATGCAGAATGGTAAAGAAAGGGTCATAGCCTATGGTAGCAGATCTTTAAACAAATGTGAAAAAAATTATTGTATAACTGACAAGGAACTTCTTGCACTACGCTACTTTGTTGAGTACTACAGACAATATTTATTAGGTCGTCACTTTACTGTGCGCACTGATCATCAAGCCCTTGTATGGCTCTTTAAATTAAAGGAGCCTAAAGGACGCATTGCGCGTTGGTTGGAAATTCTGTCATATTTTTGCTTCTCCGTCCAGTATCGACCTGGATTAAAACACAACAATGCTGATGCTTTGAGTAGATGCGATAATCCAGCAGATTGTTCTTGCCCAGAGACAGACAGTCTTGAGTATTTAAAGTGTGGCCCATGTAACAAATGTAAGAAAAGGGCTACCGACATGTGTAGTTCTTTCCTAAACAATATTGTTTCAAAAAATGAACCTTCGTTAGATGCTGACACTGCAGAATGCACTAGAGCTGTTAAAACAAGACAGGAGACCAACAAAACTAGCTTGGGATATTCTTCAATGTGGGAGAAATACAGTAAATCAAAGATTCAAAAAGAACAAATTGATGACCCTGACCTCAGTGAAATTTACAAATGGGTTGAAGAGGATTGTAGACCAGAGTTCTCAGATATAGTAATGAAATCTAAACCACTACGATATTACTGGCATATTTTTAGCTCACTGAAAATTTTGGATGGACTTTTGGTGAAGGAATTTCACAAAAGGGATAACTCCGGGTTTCATTTGCAATTGGTTACACCTAAGAAATTTAGAAAAGAGGTCATGTCCCTTGCTCACGATAATCTGTTAAGTGGTCATTTAGGGAGAAAGAAAACTCAAGAGAGAATATCAAAAAATTTCTTTTGGTTTGAGATGAAAGAAGATATAAGTGCCTATGTGGCCAGTTGTAAAATTTGTCAAAGGAATAAAAAGCCATATAGAAGTCCAAAAGCTAAATTAGGACAAATGACTGTAGGAGCACCTTTAGATAGATTATCAACTGACATTCTTGGGCCATTACCAGAAACAGCTCGAGGAAATAAATACATTCTAACTGCCACAGACCACTTTACAAATTGGGTAGAAATTATCTTCATCTCAGATTTAACAGCTGTCACTACAGCAAGAGTTCTGCTAAACGAAGTCATCAGTCGTTATGGGTGTCCAGACTCTATACTTTCTGACCAAGGTCGAAATTATGAGAGCAAAATTTTTGAAGAATTATGCAATTTACTTGAAATAAAGAAGAAAAGAACAACACCAAGACATCCCCAATGTAATGGAAAAACTGAAAGATTCAATAGAACACTTCTAAAGATGATCAAGAGTTATATAAAAGATGATAAGACAGACTGGGACTTATACTTGGGATGCCTTGGTGCAGCATATAGATCAAGTGTGCATGAATCGACAGGTGTTACACCAAATCTTTTGATGCTAGGACGCGAAGTGCGTATCCCAACAGAAATTATCTTTGGCAGTAGAACCAAGGAAGATAACTCTGTGGTAGATTATGGGGAATATGTGGAATCACTAAGAAATCGCTTACAACAAGCACACGAGATAGCTAGACTGCACTTAAATAGCTCTACAGAAAGACAAAGACACTTCTATAATCTAAAAACTTTTCTCAACCATTACAAGGCAGGAGACAAAGTATGGGTTCTAAATGAATCCGACACGGGAAAACTCAGTAACTGTTACTGGGGACCTTGTATTATTGTGGAGAAAATTTCAGATCTTACTTACAGAGTGAAGTCCCTTGATAATCCTACCCAGAAAGTTATACATCATGACAAGCTAAAACCTTATTATGAGTAGTTATACTGATAATCTCCTGAGTTATCGTCCCTATACAATGTCATCATCTTTTATCATTTAGAAAAGAAATTATTATAAATAGGAAGCTAGGAAATTATTTTTTGTGAAGTTTTTAATCTGGACAATGTCTCATATTAAAAGAGATGTGGTCTGCAGTCGTCAACTTTATTCATCTAAGAGAATCCTGGGGAAGGGTTGGATATTATCTTGAAGTTATTACTACAGTACTTAATGAACGGATGTTGTATATATGTTTAATATTTATATTGTATAGATGGTTGAAGTTAACATGTCAACTGCCAAGGAGATACTGAAGAGAGGCAGAGTATATCGATGTCTTCTCTGCGACAAGCAGGAGGGGGAGAAGCGGTACGTCATCAGCCACATATACAAATACCACATACCACTGGATTCAATTCCATATTACTGCTCCCTCTGCCATTTTCAGACGGATGAGGAGAATAAGCTCAAGGAGCATGTAAAGAGTTACAGCAGACACCAGGAGGCCAGGGATAACTTGGTACGCTTGGGGAGACAGCCGGGGAGTGACGAGACTTACTTACAGAAGAACAGAGATGGTATTATTCCCAAGGAAGACCAGCATTTTGAAAGATTAGGAAAAGAGGAGTCTAGGAAAGTTTGGCTGGACAGACTGAAGGGCACTAGAAAGGCTGCTGCTGCCCCTACACCTCAACCATTGAGTCATAATAGTCCCATTGTTGTTACTCCACCAGTATTGCCCTCCACAGTAACCAGTGTTACATGTAACACTCAAAGCCAGGTTAGCAACTCTGCCTTTCAACGACTCCAACCCACTCCCACCTTCCCAGACTTGCTGCAGTTGGACGATGTTGACCCGGAACTTTTTTCCTTTCTGGGGGAGCCTCTTCAACAGCAAACTACCGCTACACCAATTTGTCTGCCACCAGAGAAAGTAGAAGGAGCAACTATAATTCCTACACAAACTATCAGTGCTACAGAAGTAGGTGGAAGGCAAGCCCCAAGGAAGTCGATGGAGAAAGAAAAGAGATCACGAAGTAGAAGTAGCAGTAGTTTCAGTGAAGACGAGAAAGAGAGTACTAAAAGGAGAGCAAGGACAAGAGGAAGGGCAGAACCAAGAGAGAGATCGAGATCAAGGTCACGGACTCGTCTTATGTATGACATCGTGGGCCACCTATTCAATGTTCAGAGGACCCTGCAGAACATCCATCATGAGATGCAAACACAGACTGATATTTTGAAGGGCCTAAGGGATCAGTATCAGATGACCAGGAATGATAGACAGACAACCCGGAATGATGCCATAAATCAATTCACAAGATCAAGATCTCCAGTAAGGCAAAGGAACAACAACCAGTATCAAAGGTACCAAGCACCGTATAACAGGAGGAAGTAAAGAATATATTACTATGATTAATCTGAATTTGTATTGTTAGTGTTTTCTCTTCTTTTTTTTTTAATAATCTGTGGATTATGTATAAACTTTGTTGTTAAAAATAAATCTGCACATTTGGGTAAATTGTTTATAGATGTGGGTTAGAGGTGGATTTTTTTTTGAAAAACAATGTCAGTATGACTGTATATATTTAAATATGTGTACCTGGATATAACATATTTATAAGCATCATTGATATTGACTTGATGTATGTATATAATAGAAAGTTTTTGTGAGTGAATTGAGTTGTGGTTAGTATACATCTTAAAATGCTGATAATTTGTTATTAATGTTGTTTTGTTATTAACATTCATAATCTCATCAACTGTACATATTTTTTTATTTGCATACTTGCAATGGTACTGTCATAGTATTTGATTATTATTCATGAGGACATGAATGTTTTTAACGGAGGGGTAATGTAAAGTTTGATCATTTCAAGTTTCCATATTTTATTTGTATTTAAAATACAAATCTTGTCATATTAATCTACCTCTATAAATGATTCATAATTTGAGTATTTTGATCATATGTATTGTATGTTTATTACTTAATGTTCTAAATTTGGATTCACAACTTTTCATATCATCGTATGTAAAGTGAAAGTAGAACGAACACATGTAATATATGCATATCCTTTCATATTTAACGATGTCCTTGTTGAAATAATTGCATAAATGCTGTAACTAGAGCATGATCTACTAAATGTTTTAAGAAAATTACGTTTTTTACTGGTATTTACCTGTATTGTGCAAACACGTGTTGTAAGCCGCAGACAGTCTTAGTTTTCTATTTACATTTCGGCGCAATGCATTATGGGTGAATTTTCGTTTACTTCTTTGATCCTCGCACCCCAGATATTTACGCGCTGACAGATTTTTCTATTAATTAGAAAAATGAGCTTTAAGGTAATTAATTATGTTGCATAATATATTAATGAATTAGAGTTATATTTTATTCGTATTTTAAACTTGTTAAAGTAATTTTTTATAGATGGGAACTATTTTCCGTTGTATTTTTCTATCGGATTCCGTTGCTTTCCAACGGATTCCGTGTTGTTTTGGAACGGATACCGTTCCCCGAGGGTATATAAGTGAGCACCCGTTGTACAACGGGGACTCCAGATTTTTGGGCTTTTAGGATAAGATATAGGTGAAATTTTAAGAACTTTTGGGGAATTTTTCTTTATTTCTATTAGTAACTCAGTAATTTGAAGAAATTTAGCTAGGCCTATTTATTTATTAGAGCCGTTTCACAATATTAATTAATATGTCTTAGGGAAATTAAATATTTTTGGGAATTTGGGGTTAAGACGACTGCAGCCATTATTTTTTTTTATTGTATTTTTCTTGATTGAATTTTTATCATTGATTAAATTTTATTTAATTTGTTAATTGAGATTAAGCCAGAATAAACCATCATCTCAAGCTATTTAAATCTTATTTTAATTATTTACTGGAGTCCATCATTTAATTTAAAAATAAATTGGTTTAAAGTTAGTAAATTTCTGGGTGTTCAAAGTACCGTTAATCAGTTAATACACCCCAGTGATTGAGTGCCATCCCGTTACATTATATTCAATAAAAGAGAAAAGTTTATTGTATAGTCTTATTGTGTTGTTTTGAACAAAATAGAATCCGATAACAATATGTTTCCTTTGAATGGTAAAACCAACATATTCACTGACTGTGCTCCATATTTGAAAAAAAAAAAAAACAATAAAAATTAAGTGTCTTGAATTCTCCAATTGATTTTGACAAATTTTACAATATTTGTTTATTTTACTATCCCATTTACTGAAAACAAATTGTTGCATAGTATATTAGTACGTAATTAAATTCGGCTAACTTTTTTGTCCTCCATTAATTTTATTTTACATAAATAAATATTTTCCCAAGCCGAATTAATTAAGTGCATAATCTTTATATACATATGTATTTCGAATATACAAGCAAGGAATATACTTATAAAACTATGTTAGATAATTGTTCCCCATTCTATCTTAAATCACCCATACAGAAACTTAAATATATACTTAGTCCAACGCTTGAAGTTATACCTGTTTGCACTTTTATAAAACAATCACAGGAAATAATATAAGGCCCACATCAGTGTAACATTTAAACTGAGTCTATTGTATATATATGTACATTCATAATTCTCTGGTTTTTTTGTTTTTGTTTTGTTTTGTTTTTATTATATTATTATTATTACTATTATTATTATTATTATTATTATTATGAAGGATTGTATTATTGTGTAACCCATATCTGTGTACTATGCAATAAAGATTATATATCTAAATATTGAGTTAAAGGCCACAACAAAAGTTTTTCTTTTCATGTAGAAGTACAATATATGCCCATCGAAATTCCAACAGTTTGTTGGAAGACCTGGTCTCCAAAGACTACATAGATATTGTCAATGAGGAACCCCATCATTTTTTTAATATCAATTTCAGAGTACTTGTATGTTGGATCAGAATGATTTTTAACAAAGTAATTTGTTGATGACCAATCACAAGGCATGAAAATGTACGAGTTCCATTTTATTGGAATTGTCAAAAAGTTTCCTGGGAAAAAGTTGTGTAAAGCGTATAAAAGCCATTTGTTTTTTATGCTACTGGTGATTCAAAAGTTCTGAGATTTTAAATTTTCCAAAAGTTCTTTGGAGTTTTTCTAGAATCCAAATTTGATTTACACCACTTCTTGAATATGTTATAGATCAATATGTCTGAGGTTTCTCTTTCACAGTAGTTAATATTTTGGTTAGGAGCAAGGATGGGGGCTTGGTTGAACATTTACTGGACGCAGCAATATATCTTTGTTTGTAAGGATATTTGTGTATGAGAAATACAGAAAAACTTAACAATTGCATAATATTTTATGATATTTTTGGGAAATGCAGAAAAAAAATCATAAGTATTTAAATACATGTATGAGAAATTTAGAAAAAAAGGCTTAAAATTATAAACTATATATATATTGGAAATTAAGAGGACCATTGTAGGAAGTATGTTTAGAAAAGATTCCCTCTACTTTAATTTAACAAAACTGACGTAGTATAAGGTCGATCGAATCTTATACCAGTTTTTTAAAATAATTATTCAGTGACTCTGGGTCATATGCAGTGTACTTTTAGTTTTTATACTTCCTTGATCATGGGTATATTCCATAAATTGGAAGCAGTAAATATACGGTCTAATTAAGAAAACAGCAGAATTTGGAATTGAATGTACATTAATTTCACCTTTTTATCCCTTCGTAACAAAGTTGTCACAGGAAAAAGTAGCTTGCCTTTATGTCTTTGCATGTGCCTATATAATTGTATGAGCAATATAAGAGTACCTTTTGACTTATGCACGTGCTACGGTGATGCAATGTACAGTGTAGCTAGATAAGAAAAGGATAGCGGCGAAAACAGACATGTCTGCCATTTCTGTGAATGCAATATAAAAAAGAGTAATTTAATTGATCTCTCAACAGGCTTGCTACGAAGATGCTAAAAAGGCAGAGGAAGAATTTATTTACTTACTCTTTCTTAAAGAGAAAAAAGTGTAAGTCACAGTCATCAATATACATTGTATTTGAAAATGTTTTAAAAACAATTTAAAGGATGTTTTGTTTGACAATTAAGATCCACATATGTAAGCGAAATGATGGCTTCTTCTGTATTAAAAGACGATCCACTTTAGTTTTAGAATCATCAACTTCCCTTACTTATGCAGCAATATACCTTCGTCACATGCATACGGGGATTATAACTCTCAGTTGATTCAATAGGCAAGAGCATGCTCTACGTATGAACAATTTCTAAAACGAGGTAAGCTATTGACAAACAAGTTGGTAAAACAAAAATATCAGCAGTCTCGTTTAAAATCGTCATTTCGCAAGTTCTATGGTCGATACAATGACCTTGTCAGCAAATATAATTTATCATTAAGTCAAATGCTGACTGACGTTTTTCATACTTATTGTTGGGCCATTATTTACACACTGAATTGTCGACGGTTTTCCCCCGTTATTTCCCGATCATGACAAGGAGCACACGGCGGGTGTGACTGTCGGCAGGGGATGCTCACTCCTCCATGGCACCTGGTCCCACCTCAGATGTTTTAGATGTATGTGTTTGCTCTGCTTCGAAATTTGTATTGTTTAATGGATTTTTGAGCTTAAATACTGTTCGTAATCTCCATACATTTCATGTGTCCAGATTAAAGATTAAGGTGGGTGTAAAGCAGAGTATGGAGTACTGCTGAACATGTAGGATGTGTTTTCTTGTGACATGGTCATCCTTAGAATGCCCAGGCAAAGCAGATTGAAATTAATGAGATGTTGCCTTGGATGTTGGCGAGTTTTTCAGCTCTAACTACCACAGGCAAGACTGCTTAAGCAATACCCTCTGTAAAATATGATTGTATAGTGAGCTCCCTTTTTAATTTCTTGGATAGTTTGGCCAAACCATAAACAGGCTTCCCTTTTACTAGTATATATAAACAAACAGAAGAAGATCGACGACAACAGAAAACAACAATTGACTCAATATCGACATTATACTACTGAAAGAAACCAAGTTTAACGGAGACAGAATTCTGCACAATAAAGACCATACATATTCTGACATGGTATTCCTCTACGAATCTTCACTGCGTAATGTGTTGATTTCACAGTCAGAAATAGTCTGCTTCTCATGGTAGCCCCTCCTAACGAGGAACGTACCACTTCGCTAAGATTGTATGTGTCCCAATACCATGCTTATACCTTAATGTCACCGTCAGAAATACAGCAGCATTATTCTTTATGACTTAATGCTCTTTTTGGTGACATAAAAGCCGGTGTTGGATTGGATAACAATATAGGTCTGGATTGTCCTGGCTTAAGTAAAATGAACGAAAATAGAAAAGCCAGAGTGAATGATTCCTCTCAGTACAAGCCCTGTTTCACCAATTTGTTTTTTTCTGGTGAAGACTCGAGGATCGAGATTTCTAATGTCCGAACACTGGCATCAACTAGAAAAGATGTACATGTAACTACTGGACGAAGTCCTCTTAACAGAATACTTTCGGCAGGCAATTTCAGCAGGGAAGATTCCGGAATCAGCGCTAATGCCAGCGCTAGAGAAATTTGTTGTTTGTAAAACTCAGTAATGATGTAGCCTTCATGAAAAACAAAACAATACCATTATTGAGCAGTGGAAGTCCTTTTAGTTCACTGTTTTCTTGTCTGAGGAGGAAGAAAAACGGTATTACTTTCATATACATATAAATTAAAAATTAGGCTTTTTAATATCATATACAACTGCTTCTTCTTCAATAAAAATGGAATTCGGAAACACTCATCTTATGATTGGTTGTCTACAAAATGATTTTAAATAGCACTCTGATTCTACACATAAGTAGACTCTGAGGACGATATTAAAAAGATGCTGTGATTCCTCATTGACAACATTTTATGTAGTCTTTGGAGACTAGGTCTTCCAACAATCTGTTGGAATTTCGCTGGGCACTAATTGTGCTCCTTTATTAGCCGACCTGTTTTTATTTTCCTATGAAGCAGAATTTATTCAAAAACTTCTACATGAGAAGAAGAAAACATCTGCTATGGCCTTCAACTCGACATTCAGATAAATTGACAACGTTTTATCAATTAACAATTATATTTTAATTCATTCATATGTCGACTTGATATATCCCAATGGATACCATGAGTCTGTCACATCTTTTTCATATTTGGATGAATTACTGAATATAAAAGATAAGGGCCAACTAACAACTTAACTGTATACATAACAAACTTTTAGCTTTTCCATTGCCAACTTTCCTTATTTATGTACATGTAGTAATATTCCATTATCATCTGCATATGGTGTTTATGTCTCCCAAGTTGTTCGATACTAAAGAGCATGCTCTGAGTACTAGTATACGATCAATTTTTAAACCAATAACAATGGGATTAGCATATTGATATGTATTGTGTGAATACCTTTTGGTCTGATCCCATATCATGTTTATGTATATATATTTCTTATTTTCGTCATTTTTAATAAATGACATATTTCATCTCAACATTGGTGTTGATTTCATTGATCATAACTCAGCAAAAACAGAGCTGCGGTGAGATTGTGCAGAATTAGGAAACATAAATAATGTTACAGGGATTTCTACAACCCAGTTTAAAGTCAGCATTTCGTACGTTCTATGGTCGTTATAATGACCTTGTTATCAAATACAACTTATCATTGGATCTTACGTATTTTGACTGACATATTTCATACAAATTAAGCCTTTGCTGCCGCTTTGACTTTCAATTCTGATGCACAGCACCGGTGCCGGTCGCCGTAACCTAGAAGTAGGCGTTCGCTTTGTGATCGGAAGGTACCGGTATCGATTCTTGTTCCCGGCGCTGCGTCAAACCTAAGACGTAAGCATAGGTAGTGACTGTTCCTTCGCCACGCGCCCGGTATTAGAAATGAAAGTCACTCGTCTTTCGGATATGATCTTTAAAAATGTAGGTTTTATGTCCTGTCTGAAAAATTTTCACTTATATAGAGACGTTACCATATACCGGTTAAGCTCTTCAAATAAATATCTATACTCAACACTCAGGGCCATTGAGTAGTGAGGGTTCTTTATCATGCCAAAGCATACCATGACATGGGACCTCATCCGAAAGACCAGAGACTTTCACTTCTAATGCCGGGCGCTTGGCAATGTACTACGTATGTTACGTCTAAGGTTTGATGCGGCGCGGCGAACGAGAAAGCCTCCTGATCACGAAGCAAACGCCCTACCACTAAGGTACCGTGACCAGTATGATAAAGAACACTCACTGCTCAATGACTGTAAGTGCCAAGTAAAGTTTTGAATTTGAAGCCCCTTCACAGGTTTAAGGAGAGGTCTCATGGGTAAACAATTTTTGCAACAAACAAATAATCAACAATTGATGCAAAGCGTCAAATCGGCCGCAAACAAGTTTGGCATTTTAATTTGGCATTCTATTCTATAAATATCTATAAATATTCAATATGGCATTCTATTGCTATCTTTTTAAAGTATTTCCATATGACAGAGTCTTAAGAAAATAAAATTGAAAGTAGAAAAAGTATACGATACATTTTTTTTTGCAAAACTGTGCACTTTGTGTACTTTTCTGTGCATTTATTAATTTATCATTTTGTAACTGTAATTATTATCCGGAAACCGTTTCGTGTTAATATCTTTCCCACTCTGTTGGGGAGCAGTTCATGTAACAGCTTTCCGTAAAATCATAAAATGATAAATATCTTATGAGAAATGAAAAACAATAAACGTAATTACAATCGTTTAAAATTAATATTATTCAAATTTTAAAAACTTTTATTTCCAATTTTTATGTATGTTATCAATAAGAAATTATTTCATAGAACCAATGAAAAAATAACGACTCATTTCCCCATGTGCACAGTCTAACACATCCACAAATAGATCGGCGCTCCTGCGGCCGATAGTCAATTAATTTAATGCCAAGCACTTGGCAAAGGAACTGTCACTACTATTTTATACTTCTTAGAATTGAAGAGCACCAAACCACTAGGATACTGCAAAGAACTGAGTGAAGAGGCTTAAATATTATTGCTTAGTCTTGTCGAAAGGCAAGGTATTTTCTCAAATGATACAAGGGAACAGGGAATTTGTATCCCGAGTTACAATGGGTTTTTTTTTAGTTAGCGAGATTCACTGTTGTCATGCTCTTTTGACTCGGAAACCAGCAAAAAAACGTTGCATGTTCGAAAACCATGGCGGTACGTGGTGACAAGTCCTTCCGATGAAACTATAAACCGAAATCCTGTGTCGTAGTAGATGTTGGCACGAAAAAGATCCTTCACTGCTCAATGGCCGTACATTTATATTATTTTCAGTGCTGAGTACATCTCAAAATTGTCAGGCTCCTCTGTTTCTGGTGGCGTCCCAACGTGATGAAAAATTCTCAAAGGGATTTAAAGCAAAAAACAAAAGCTGAAAATAATATTAAATCTTATTTTATCCTTCAATGATGGCGTGTAGGTGCATCTCCCTGTAGACCAAAACCATTCTTTTTTCAAAGTCCAAGCTAGGTTGCTCTCGTCGAATGGTCAAATAAACAAAGTGCACTGAGGCTGCTGCTTTAACTTTCCACCCGTTCTGGTCACTAGAGGCAAGTTGCTTATGAACTCTTCGGGTAATGCTTGACTAGAATTTGGTCTTGCAATCCGACAAAACTTCAGAGACAATATGTTTGCATGCAGGGTTTTCAGTATCACTACTGGCACCCAACATAGCCGTATACTTCTTTTGAGTAGCACCTACAGTTTCTAAAAAAATAACTGCATTGATATAGGTCTCAACAAGCTTTTATAGAAAAATGAAGCAGAGACTCCTGAGAAGGCCATGAAAACATAAGTTGTGGTCAAAGATGGAGGTTAAAGGAGTTACGACAACATTGTAAAAATCGAAATACAGCATTCATTATTTAATCTTCTGACTGGTACAGATATACATGCATGGTAGTCATGGAAGGAGATCTGGTGATACGGGGACTCTAAGGTCAAAGTCATTTATTTTATTTTATTTCATTTTTCGCTCATAATTATTTAGGATGCAATTTGCTACAGGGACATTACATAGGGAAAATGTATAGACCTGTTGATTCAGAGACTCGGAATACGCTTTAAATACCTAGTATTTTGTCATTTCCAAGCATTTGACACCGTATGCTTGCAACAAACTAGCTGGAGGAAAAGGCATATTAAAATGTTGTGGACACAATAAATATCCTTATACAAATATATTAGATGACTACAAGAAAATTGTTCAAGATCTAAAGCAGTTATATGATTTGATAACTTTTTATAATTAAAAGTTTGAGCAATATTCTTTCAATGTTGTCATGTTTCAATAGTATGCTACGTTTTGCGGTGTCCTTGATTTTCAAGTGAAATCACTAGTTTTAGTGATTTTTTCCTTGTTTTCGTTGTATGAACAGACCCAATAATTCATGTCCTCCACGACATGTAAAATGTCGTATATACAACAACTCAACAATTCTTCAACAACGAAATGAACTCCCCACAAACCGATATTTTTTTTCCTAAAACCACGAAAAACTGACCCCATGAAAATACATGATTTTACAGTATTAAAGAGGACAATCTCTGAGCTAGATGAATCTTTTTTTTTCATCGACTTTTAAAAAAAAGGAAGAAAGAAAGAAGATAAACAAATTTAACCAGCTCCATGTAGTATTTTAAAGTAAGTGAAAGTACACCATAAAGCAAATGAAAACATGTTCTGTAGATGCCCTAGGGATGGATTATACATGTAAAAACTGCAGTAACTTATTAGTAAATGTAGAAATATGAATGTTAGTATTGATAATACGGTCTAAAATTCATACAAATAAAAGCACATACATAAATAATGCTCAGTTTTTACGTACAAGTATGTTTTAGCAGTCAAACCATAGCTTACAGGACTACCTCATGGTGAATATACTACCATTGTCTTTATCCGTAAAAAAAGGATCCCTGAAATTAGGTAAAAACCGCCATTGAAATCTATGCAAGCATTTGATAATATAATGGGTGTGCCGAAGTAATATAGAAATTCAAACACTCACTTTTAAGTGCAATACAAATTGCACATGCATTATTAATATGCAGTTTTTGCGTATGTCATGTATACGATCTTAGAGACACAAATATGCCGCGAAGAATTGAACAAAACGTCCCATTGATTATTGTTTGAGCAGGAAATTGTTATTGATTTAACGCTTTAATAATTCTTAGAGGAATTAGAAAATCAAAAACTCAACTGATGCAAGAAATTAAATTAAAGTAGCTATTTGTACAAATATCATATAGATCTTTTGAACCTTTATAAAAACAGTTATTCAGCCAGGTGTAAAATAAAAAAAAGCAACAGTGTGTGGTTTGTTTGTTTGTTGTTTTTTTTTTTGTTTTGTTTTGTTTTTTTTTTTTTTGTTTTTGTTTTTTTTTTTTTTTGGTACAGTCATGTTCATTATTATTAATTATTTAAAATTATTTTTAAAGCTTAATAGTGATTATCAGAAGATATCAATATATTTATTTCGATGAATGTTACTAAAAATATTGGGGGGGGGGGTAAGATTCTTTTAAAATGATATCTCCTCATATCCTCCTACAAATTAACTCAAATAAAGCCTGGAAGAAGTTCCCAAACATTAAGATACATAATTCTGTAATTTTGAAACTTAAAAAGGGATGTTTTAGGTCCAAGGTGCATTTTTTCTCAAACCAGTCCAGCTACAGTCTTATCAAAGAACTCTGTTTTATTAAGTCACCCAGATCTAACCCCACAGTACAACATAGGGGGTTGAAAGCGTGGTAAGCATTTACTATTTAAAAACCTTGCATTTTAAATTTTCGTAAATTTACCCATTTTGTTTCAATGACAATGGCAGCCATTTTGGGATTTTTAAACCCCGGGATCTTGGGGAGACAGATTTAAATCAATATTATACAGCTTGATATTATTTTAAGGAAAATAATACCAATTTTAAAATGAAATCTCCCCCCGTTTTGTTTCCATGGCAACCAGGAAAAAGGTTTTATTTTATTTTTTCCAGAAACCTTTTTGACTGATGCAAGAACAAGGTATAATTCGTGAAAGTTTTGTGCAATTTCCTTTTTTTTTTTTTTTTTTTTTTTTTATCTTTTCAACTGTTTATTTCATCCAACTCACGAACTGTCACAGTATTTCAATCGGTAGAGTGCTCGCTCCGTGTTCGGAAGGTCGTGGTTTCGTCGTGACAACCTTGTAGTGAAAGTTGTTGGACTTTCGGATGAGCCCTTAAAAATCAAGGCCCCGTGTCACGACAGAAGCTGGCGTGCTTAAGAACACTCACTGCTCAATGGCCCCGGGTGTCGTGTAAAGGTCGAAATTTGACCCCACCCCCACCACCACCATCTCACATTGCAATGGATGTAAAACTACCAAAAATGAAGTAATCATCTGTTTCCATAGTAATTATCGCCATTTTGAAAATTTTGAATAATGCAATTGCCAACCAGACTCAGTGATTTTCATTTCTGTAAAGTTTCATTAAGATTGTGCCAGCCATGTGTGAGAACTTTATATATATATATATATATATATATATATATATATATATATATATATATATATATATATATATATATATATATATATATATATATATATATATAAAATGCATTTTCACTATTATGATCATTAGAGCCCCGCCCTAAGTCCGGAACTCCTGACCCTGGGAAAAATGAAGAAACCCCCCCAGATAGCAATAGGTCACCTGAGTGACTCAGGTGAACTAAAAATTCATGACCCCCCCCCCCCCATTCTACTGGCCTGTACACGTATCTTATTTAGTAAATAAAAAATAGTTCTACTAATGTTAGGTGTTTTTATGCCCCCGTATCGAAGATTCGGGGGTATATAGTTTTTGCCCTGTCCGTCCCTCTAGTTGTCTGTCTGTTTGTCCGCAAAAAACTTTAACCTTGCCCATAACTTTTGATTGGTTGGAGCTATGGTTTTCATATTTCACATGTGTATTCCTTGTGACAAGACCTTTCTTTGGGTACCACCATATTTGACCTTTTGACTTTGACCTTGGAGTATGACCTACTTTTGGAAAACTTTAACATTGGACATAACTTTTGAACGGTTGGTGATGGGGCTTTCATACGTCACATATGTAATCCTTGTGAAAAGGCCTTTCTTTGGATACCAATATCTTTGACCCTTTGACCTTTACCTTGGAGTTTGACCTACTTGTGGAAAACTTTAACCCTGGTCATAACTTTTGAACGATTGGTGCTTCAGCTTTCATATTTCACCTGTGTATTTCTTGTGAGAAGGCCTTTCCTTGGGCACCATTAATTTTGACCATTTGACCTCGACCTTGATGTTTGACATACTTTTGAAAAAAAATTAACTTTTTCCATAGCTATTCAATGGTTGCTGCTAGGGCTTTCATATTTCACAGGTATATTCCTCGAGACAAGACCTTATTTTGGGTACCAACTAATTGATTTGCATTTTAGATAGTTCAACCTTTGCTATAAGTTGCCATACAGGTGCATCAGTGTTTTACAAACACATCTTGTTATAGTATGGAAAAATATTTGCATATCAAACATTCTGGCAGATTTACATGTTAGTATAAGTATTAATAAATATATTTAATTATAATCCCATAACTATAATCCCATGGGTACCAATTGCACCCCCTTATTAGCAGACCTATTTTTGTATTCATATGAAGCAGAATTTGTTCAATTACTTCTACATTAGAAGACGAAAACACTTGCTGTGACCTTCAACTAGACAGTTAGATATATCGACGACGTATTATCAATTAACAATAGTTACTTCCATTCATATGTCGACTTGATATATTCCAATGAGCTTTAAATAAAAGATACCAAGTCTGACACATCAGTTTCATATTTGGATATTTTAATAGAAAAAGATTTTAATGGTAACCTAACAACAAAGCTTTATGATAAACGTGATGACTTCAATTTTTCAATCGTCAGCTTCCCTTACTTATGTAGCAGAATACCCTTATTTACTGCATATGGGGTTTTTGTCTCCCAGTTGATTCGATACTCAAGAGCATGCTCTACGTATGTACAATTTCTAAAACGAGGCAAGCTATTGACAAACAAGTTGATGAAACAAGGATATCAACAGTCTCTTTTGAAGTCATCATTTCGCAAGTTTTATGGTGATTACAATGACCTTGTCAGCAAATACAACCTGTCATTAAGTCAAATGCTGACTGACGTTTTTCATACTTATTGTTGGGCCATTATTTACACACTGAATTGTCTACGGATTTTTTCCGTTTTTCCCGATCATGACAAGAAGCACACGGCGGGTGTGACCGATCGGCGGAGGATGCTTACTCCTCCATGGCACCTGATCCCACCTCTGATATTTTTGGAGGCTCGTGTTTGCTCTGCTCCCGATTCGTATTGTTCAAACGGACTTTGAGATTGAATACTATTCGTTATCTCCATATTTCAATTATATGTAAATATAAGTATATACAAAATTATATGTATGGTTCTTTAAAATGCATTGATTTGTAAATTCTGTAAATATTGAATATCTAAAATGTACATATTTATCTGTGACCTAATTTAAACTTTGTAATTTTCATGTATGGAGAGGGCGTAATAAGTTTTTAGAACATAATCAAACCATACATTGTAAATAATAATTTGATATCCAAGCCGTGCTTCCATTCATTATTTATTATTAAACTTAAGCAATTATACGTTTGCGTTTGTTCATTGTGAATGAAATATATTTACATGTTTCAAGATGAAAGAAATTTATTTTACAACACATATTTTCATTACAACTCATACTATTTTTGTTTTTTTCTGTTAAAAACACATGCTTAGGGTCCACGTATTGCAGTCTGTTTCACAAGGACAGGGCTTGATACATAACTTGATAAATATTTGCGCGAAGAAAAGAAAGAGAGAGAGAGAATAGAAAGAGATGTGAAATTCTTAATCTGTATAATTTCACTTGTACTATTTTTAGTAACATCGTTTGATGAAATTAGAAATTGATATAAACAGAATAATATTCCAAAAAGTCAAAATTATTACCAGGATAATTCAAACCAAATCAAACTGAAGTAGAAATTCTTTAAATGTTGAATAATTTGCGTACATTGATCTAGAATCATCACGAGTACGTCGTCAATATTCAAAACAGCGCAAAACACTCCTTAGTACTGCCGGAGGTTTCTGGCGAAGCATTTTGTTTTCAAATAGACAAACAGACGACGAACTCTTTATCATGCATGCACAAGGCCTTCTGGCCTCAACCAATACCCTATATAACAAAAACGTTTACTTGTGACCTTCTTATTGACATGAAACATAATGTGTATATTGTACTGATATGCAGAAATTCCACTTGGGCCAAGATCCAACTGACACATAGATTTTCGTTTCTCTCTATGTTTTGCATATTTGTGTCAATCGCTCCTTTGTATCAATGTCAGTGGGGATCTCAAACTTTAAAAGAAGGAAGTCTGAGAGTGTAAATAAAACATAAAACTGGTTAGGTCATCACCCTTATACACGATATCCGGGGTACATAATGCACACGTAATCCGCAGCATAGCCATAGTGTGCATGCACGGCTGTGCCCTTCAGCATGGCGTATTTAAACATAAGCCTTCCCAGATACTGTAAATTAAAGCAGAAAAGATGAAAGTGTGTAAGCAAAGCTTATGAAGTACAGGTTAATCCTCGTATAGATTGATATATATACCAAGTATCGATCTATCTCCAAAAATAGTCGATTTTCATAAGTTTATTGAATTTTTTTCATATCATATATATGAAACGATTTCTATCTAAAGTTCTTAATTTTTTAATACGTCATCATCAAATACTTCTTGATTAGGATTCAAGTTTCATTATCGTTTGAAAATCAATGACTTTACAAGCGATGAAGTTAAAAATCAGTTTTGTGGACAATTTGTTATAAAAAGGGGGTAGGGATGCTGTTTTATGAAACGTAGTTGTTGCATTTTTATTTCTTCCCTTTGGCACTCATTTACTGAACACTGCATGGGAGCTCTTTGGCCGCACTGCAGGTAATAATCGGTGGATTGTATTGATTGATTGATTGATTAAATGTTGTTTATTTAATTCATTATGCAATTGACTTTTTTTTTTTGTCTACTCCTAAACTTCTAGAAGACAAGTTACCTGGATGTGAAAATGATTATATATATGATTCCCACTGTCCATTTCTTAATTGAGCCAAAGACGCGGTAGCTCAGTCGGTGTAGCATTCGAACAGTAGTCGGAAGGTCGTGAGTTCGATCACCGGCCGCCACAAACCAAAGCCGTATAAATATAGGTAACAAATGTTCCTTCGCCAAGCAGTCGACACTAACGAAGTAAAAGTTTCGGGTCCTGAGACCAATAAAAAAAACAGGCAGGTTTTTGGCACTCTAAAGAACCTTCACTGCTCAAATGTCCCTAAGTGCCGATTAAAAGTGAAAGTCTAAATTTGATTCAAAGCCCTTTAAAGTATTTGGTGACGTCCATAGAAGTAAAAGATTCTCGCAAGAAAACAAAACACAATTAATCAGTGACCATAGCTGAAGAAAACCTGTGTGCGATACTCGGGTGTTTGTCAAAGCCCAAGCATGGGCCTTTTTTCTCGCATCAGTGTTACCGTTGTGTTTCTTAACGTGCCTTAATAGGGATACGACGTCACTTTCCCCTAAAGTATGATTTTGACGCCGTGTACACTAGTCCACCTTCATCAACAAAGACACAAACAAATCAAATGCGGAAATGTCATTATTGTCACAAAATTTCGTTTTGTATGGGTAAAAGCCATCCTCATTTTGATGAAAGGCTTTAAATATATATGACAGGATACCTAATCATTATAAGTAAGAAAATCATCCAATATAAGATTTGTAAACACAGGCAGCATAGATACACTTATAGTCACGTGATTTGACGAAACAGTAACTGTAATAAGTAATACTTTACATGTAACTCGTTACAGGCAGGCAAGTAGTGCCATATTGTAAAAATGTAAAACTACGAACCGTCGAATCGTCGTTTTCTGTTACCTTTATAAAAATTGCGAAAAAAAAGGGTTATTCAACCCTTGAGTCAGTAAAGTAACAGTGCGTTCGTCTTGGAAATTGCTATGAGGGACCATTTCAAAAACACAACAACTGTATAATCTATCACGGCGTCCTTGAAAACTCCTCTTCACACCTTATTTCGGTGCACGATATCTTGTTGGGCTGCTAAGCTGTTCGCGATATGCATTTAAATATTCTTAAATGACCTCCTATACAGTCCAGTATTACCAAGATAATCTTTAAAATGCCACAGAAATAAATTATTGCTCCCAATAAAATGTAAGAGTAATCAAACAAACTTATAGTGTGATTGTGTTTACAGTTGCTTAAGACTGTTCCTGCTTTGTTTTAGATTTTTTTTCATTCAATAATTTGAACTCCTTTTTTTTTTAATCTTTTATGTTAAGCGTGTTTTTTTTCTTAAAAAGACAGAAAACCGTAAGAACTAGTCTTTAGAATGATATATGACATCCATTTAAATATTTATCTCGTTACGATTTTTTTTTTTTAGATTTATTAAAAAACCTTTTGATTTCAAATCGTTTTTGTCGGTGGAGTCAATGGTATCTCAAAGCCTATCGACGCTGAATTTTTGTTAACTGTATTATTATCAAACCAGTTGTATTTAGTCCACTTTTGAAATATTAATAAATTGTTCTAATTTCTTGTAAAATTTCTCGATGAAATCAACATTGTTAAAGGATTTTCTCAGGTTAACCAAGCAAGGAACCCACATATGGTCTACCTTGACGCTGCTCTACACAATTAAACTTCAATGCTCTTTTTTATGGGTTTCAGGTATAAGCAATGACGTCATGAAATCGTAAACCATTTGAATCAAAATATAATTATTACAAAGCTTCCGAATGCCAAAAAAAAAAAAAAAAAAAAAAAAAAAAAAAAATCCGGTGGTCTTTTCGACAATTATAGGTACCTAATAAAACATGGATGCTTTTTCTCGCGCTTCCAACGTACCGTCAGAGAAAACCTTCTATAAGGTATTATAACCAAGCAATTATGGGGAATATATGAAAAACCATAAAAAGAATAGGAAAAAAACAAGAAAACGTTTTCATTACATGTTTTTTCCCGAACTGGACCCGCAGTTCTGAATGTTATGCAGGTAATATTAACATACATGTATCTACACAATCCCTGATATAGCAGAATGCTTTAAAGGGTTTTATCACGTATCTAAATTTCTTAAAAATGAAACACTATTATATTCTTGAAACATATTATTATCATTTAATTATGAAATAATGTTGAAAACGGCCGTAATTAGACGACAAAACGCCCGTAATACAGGGTCTTCGATGTAAAAATAGCGCTCGCTCCGTGATCGGAAGGTCGTTTGTTCGAATCACGGCTGCGACTGACCTAAGTCGATAAAAAATAGGTAGCAACTGTTCCTTCGCCAAGCGCTCGGCACTTTGAAGTGAAAGTTGCAGGTCATTCGGATGAGACCTTAAAAACCGAGGCCCCGTGTCACGGTAGACGTTGGCACGATAAAGAACCCTCACTGCTCAATGGCCCTGAGTGCCGAGTAAAGGTCTAAATTTGAAGCCCTTCACCGGTATATGGTGACGTCTCTATATGAGTGAAAAATTCTCGAACGGGACGTAAAACAACATACAATCAATCAATCAATCGAAGTAAAAATCTCCATTAATTAGATAGGGGTCACGTGGTACTGAAACGTCATAGGTGTCAATGGTCAATAGAACTCGTAAAGCTTATCGTAAGAAAAAAAATACATTGAATAGATTTTTACGCTAAATAAATAGAATACACAGTATGGCCGGTTGAAATTTTGACATAGACTATATTCCTTTGGTTATGGACGGTCAATCTTTTAGGTATGAACGTCTAGCAGAGAGAAATAACCCGAAAATATGCCGACAATTGGAGAGAGGTCACCGAAGACAAAGCCGTTGACAACTCGGGACTTCAACTAAATAGAACGAATTACTAAAAGTTTAACTCGTAAACATTTATAAATATGGGAATTTTAAATTCTCCTTCATTATTATTTTAATTAGTTATAAATAAATAAATCCTGTATATCTTCTATTAGCTCTAGCAGTGAATATCATGTACTAGAAATGACACTTCTTCAATGGCGCCGTACGACATTACGAAGTTCACAACATTCCTACTAGATTCTGTGCGACTTTTAAAAAATGCGTGTTTGTCATTTATTATTTTTTTTAAAAGTATCTTTCCTTAAAATATTTTATAGGACAGAAAAAAAATTGTGATCGATCGGACATAAACGATTGTTCTGAATGGAGATAAATGCTATCGCATTTGCAGAGAAAGGCCCCATTTTATCTCTCGACCAAGTCCAGGAAATGTGGGGAAAAATTCTTCCTAAAACCTTTCTTATGCACATTTGTGCACCATAAAGCCATAAATTATACCTTACAAGTTGTCAATTATTCAATTATTCAATTATCACTTAGTTATTTTCTAACAGGTTTAAAAGACACAACAAATGAGCCCTTTTGTATACACAATAAGTACTTCGCTTGACCAGGATTGACACCTATGACGTCAGAGCAATGGCGCGTAACATCGGCGATCAAAATATGTATATTAAGAAATTCAAACTTTGAATCGCTGAAACATCAAAAATATTAATTTTCTAGCAAAGATTTTTAAATATATGATTTTAATAGCATGTAAGAGTGAATATACGAGAGTTGTCCCAGGAAAATCTAAACTAGAGCATTGGCCACCTTAACAAGTCAGCTCTTCTTAACCAAAAGCTGTATAGCGATAATTAATATTTACCATTTCGCATACATTTGTTTGTAAGAATATGGACTACTAAGTAATACTCAGCTAGACATTAAAATGCTGCAAAAGCAACCATGAAAGTAATGTTAATTTAAACAAACAATACTTACTAGATCATGCGTTGTAAATTTTGATTTTCAGGACGGAAGTAAATTTTAAAATTGCAAAGGTATATTCATATTTATAACATGATGACATTAAAAGAAATCAATAATTGATTAAATACAAACATGTAGGATTAATTTTTTTTTTTTTTTTTTTTTTTTGCTTGCACCAGCTAAACTTAATAATCTCGGTAAAATATTGATGGAATGTAATATTATAATCCACACTACGAATTGAACTACTCACAGTCTACAAATGATGATGGTATATTTATGAAAGTCTAAAGTTGAGCGTGAATCACGGTAAACATAGTGCTTCCTTGTATCATATGTCGTAAAAATTCACATAATAATGTACCAAAGATAGGTTAAAAGTGGAATGCAAGATTTATGAGTCATTACTTAGGCGAACTACTAATAACATTGACTTGGATTGTGTTGATTAGTTAGTTGTTAGTGTTCGGACACCACCTGGCTTTCATTTTATTGTTTTTAGAACAATAAAGATATGATCATATCTAATGTATGCGGAGTTCATCCATCCAAATTCTTAGTACGCCGGCGCATGCAATAGTCCCATAATTTAGAATGCTGTCAAACATTTCAATCCACATTTTGTTGTATTATGCTCTAATTGATATGGAGACTTTTAGATAAAGAATACTGGTTCATGACTAATTGAGAGTTTAATTTAGTGATCAGAACTTGGGTACCCTTGCATGCTATGAAGATAGACTTAAAATATAAGGATAAACTTTTTGACTAAAAAAAAACAACATATAATGCAATTAATGTATTTTATGATGACAAATTTGTCAAATTTGAAGTACACAAAGAATCTTTAATTTTTCAGCTAACGACATATCCACCTGTGACGAATCTCTCCGAGATAAATAAAAGAAATCACTGATCCTCGGATTTAAATCTACATCTGTATTGACATGGTTCTTGAACATGGGTCCCCCCGAAAATAGTCAGAAACTGTAACAGATTTGTCTGTTATTTGACCCAGACTTATGAGTCATAATCCTAAAATCTATCGAAATCTTACATACTCGTTTGTGGCAAATGCCCCCAATTTCATATTTCCAGCATTGCCAAAAAAAAAAAAAAAAAATCAAAACAATATGAAAAAGAAAACAAAAGTTCGTGTAGATATCTTTGAATTCAATGTGGTTCCATTGTGCAAGGTATTTCATTATATTTCCAAATTTGCTTTGCAGATATGCTGCATATTTCTTTTATCCATTCAAATTAATATGAATATTTCTATTGTGCGTATTCAAAAAAATAAAAGTTGAAGAACTCATTTCTTATATTCTACCACGCAAGCAGACAACAATGTTAATTTTTATCAGTACTTTTAACATCAAAAGCCAGGGATTATTTACACAAATGCCAAGTGTACCAGTCATTGCTCTTCTCTACCAGACAATAATTGTGCATTGTGCTCACCTTCTTAGCGACGAGAGATAAACATTTTTGTATATTTTCAATAAATATATATTTTGTATTTTCTTGATTATTCACTTGTTCTCGACACCTGTGAGTCAATCTTGACCTCTTTTACCTAAAAAAGTTGGCCCCACTGTATTTACCTTTAGATTCCTCGAACATTAAACACATGGCAAGTGAAACAAAACGTAACTTTAGTAACGAAACGCTTGAAAGATTAAGACATAAAGATAACATACATCAGAAAAAACTTCTAGGATCAAATCAGATTTCCTATCAAATTGTATTGATGATTATGGAGAAGTTCGGGAACATATATTGTTAAGGACTAGCTACCTTTGTCGTGCTTTTAAAATCTCAGAAATGTCGTTTTTCGCCTTACCAGACTACTCAGTGACACGAAATGATAACCGAGGAAGCTTGAAAACTGTGTTAGGTTACCCGTGAGACTACTGTCTTCTTTGGTCCCAGGAGTGGGTGGTCTAAATACAAAAGTACGGCAAAGTTGTACGAGGCAAGCTGCACTGTTGGTGAGAAAAAGGTTTCGAATCTTGAAAAAGACACAGTCTATGACCTCCATGGTGCACAGCGCAAGGGGAAGACCAAGGAGTCAATTGTGATAATTAAAATGGGCGAAAAGAAAAATCATCAAAGAAGAATAGGTCAAAAGTAACCCGGTGGTATATAAAAACATAACTCTGCTTATGTTGATCAGTTTGTCTAATGAACATCTGTTAGCATTAATACTTATACAGAGCGAATATAAATATTTTGTGAACTTTTTTCAACCCGACCATTTTCCTCATGTTGTTTTTTTTTCTTCGGAATAACTTTTAGACATTGTAGATTATTCGTGGGGAAGTAATCAAAGATTAGATATAATGAACATTGTCTGTTGAGAAAAATGTCTTCACAAAATTTTGTCTTTGATTTTGATGTATATCTCCCATTTACCTTCTTAATAAGTGAATCAAAATGCGGATAATGTTCTGTGACGAAAAAGAAACATTAATTTGTTGATGATATTACATATTAAAGACTATGATCATTGTGTAAGGGTGGCACTAGACATCGCGACAAAAGTTGAACAAATCAGTTAAGAGTCTCGAAGATTCTTGCCGTCTGGGACGCCTGAAACATTTGGTTTGTAGACTCTATGTCATTAAATCACATGCGATCATCGTCTAATTACTTGTTGTTGCTAATTGGATGCAACATCGTAATATTGCAAATTTCAAAATAATGACTTCTCCCCGATTAAAACAAACGCTGGCGTCACAAAAGCTTGTTAACATCGGAATGTGACGTAATGTAACGAGGAATTTTAATTGAATAATGGCGTGAAATTATAATCTTGTTTTTAATAAAACGGGTGTGTGAACGTGTCATTTTTCAGATAGTTGAAGAAAGAAAATCAAATATATATTTGAAGCACGACTTGACATAGTTCAAGCATGTGGTCTGGTTAATCGTCCATATAAAGCATGTCTGCTACAAAGTGAAGTCTCAATTACTATATTCCAAAAGTCAATTGACAAAAATTAATACTCCCCGTGCAGAAATACAGCATAATGGGATTTTAAAAGTTGATAGCTTCCTTATGAGCACAAGGTGTATTTATCGTGTCGAGGGTTGATGCACACAACAAAAGTCATTGAAAAAACGGGGGCAGGTTCCAAGGCCTTACTTGCATTAAAGGAGAATTTGAAACGTATTGAAGCATTTCACCTCAATCTAACTTTATGATTGAAAGCCGTGGTGACCTTTTTAGCTTTCTTTGATATTTACTTCAAATTTATTAAAAGCCGCCCTTGGCACACTTTGTGAAAGTTGTTGCTCAATACAGCATTCGAAGAATGGCGTATTTTTGATCTTGAAGTTTGTTCAACAACATTATTTTGAGAATAACAGCAAATTTGGCAAATATGATTAATTGTCAGATTTATACTGATTTACACATAGTCTGAAATAACTTACTTTTTCCAGACGTTTTTCTTATTTGACGTGCCACGTTTTCCAGGTACGTCAAATATAAAAGTCGTGAAAAACGCCTGAAAAAAGTTCGATATTTACATCAGAGTACATAAAGTTTATAGTTTACGGACGATCGTAGCATCATTTTGGATTTAAGATAGGGTAGCCCTGTCTTTCTTGTCCAGCCGATGGAATTATCTGAAAAGGGAATGTTGTATTTTAGATTACTTTTTCCCAAAGTTCACTTCATGTATTTGAAAAGAAAAATTCAACATCGGCAACGAACATATATGCACTTGCTTCACAAATTTTGTAGAATGACGTCACGTGATCAAAGTGATGTTTGATTGGTAAATCGATGGTATGGCGGAAGAGAGGTTCGATTCTTATTGTTCAGTTCTCATTACACAGCATGTTGTGTACAGTATTTAAAACCATGTACCTTACTCCAGAACAGTGGCTCACGGTCAATGATTGATAGAAACTTGATGAAGGGAGCGCTCCCTCTTTGATTATTTACCGCTACCCTTCCAAGAACAGAGAAACCAGAACAATACACACTGTTTCAAGTTTTTCGCAATTACAATCATTTTATCAATAATTTCGACCTTGTTTGTACTCTTCGACTGTAAGTTTAGGTAGCAGACTTTTAAAAATGGACACACATAGACAAATAAAGATGGAGAGGGTTAAAGCGTCTAGCAAACATTGTTTGTTCGGAGATCTTTGTTTGGCGTTTCAATGTATGACAATCTTAGCCAAGTGCCTGAAGTAGCCAATGATTAAGCGATAATCTCTACATGTTGGTCATTGTATCAACACCTTTTTTCCAAGATAAGAACATTTTAATGCGAAGACTGGTCTGAGAATTCACAGCCTAGGGTGTTATGATAACACTGCGGCTACCCTCTGTGCAATTAAGATAATGAAAGTAAATTGAATTGATAGAAAATCTCATCGCCTCAACGCTCATTAAACGCTTCGTGGGTGAACTATCATTTTGATTTGGAGGGAGAGACTGTTAGAAGCATCCATCAGAAAATCGAAATATACATGCTTTCATGAACTTTCGTTCGCTTAACTCTTGAGCAAGATAAATAAACTATATGTAAACCCACATATGACCAGAAATGAAAACAATCAAACACTAGCGCAAAAAGTGGAAGAAATCGAACATCTTGGCTGTAAAAGAGTGCAAAAAACGTCTTTTTGTAAATTCCATTAAGCAGATTTTGTTGTTTTTGCATTGTTTTTTCAATGATGATTAGAGAGTTCGGAGTTATCTTCTCTTCGGAGTTGCAATCCAGTCACAGCATAATAATGTAGGGGAACATCTTGTTTATAGCTGGTTGCTCTCGTAATAGCTTACAGTTGCATAGTAGTATTTTTTACATGATGATTAAATGACCTCAAAGTACAAACTCGGATTTTCTCTTCGTTATCTGATGACGTGACTAATGAGACTAGATTATTTAACCACCATCTTATTGATGTCATATTTGGAATTATTTCACACGATTGTTAACATTTTCACCCAGTTTGTTTCCCTTCAATTTCTTAAGTTGTTCCCTTTCCATTCTACAAATCATTGACCTTCGAATTTAAAAACCATTTCCAGACACAATAGAAAGGTGCTGGCCCACAATGTCATTTTGGTGAGACTAACCCATTACAATATCGACGAATTGCGAAAGGATGAAAGAATTGCTCGTACATGAATTTTGGTAAACTTCTTTGACAAAGGAATTTTTCACGAAAGAAACTCATCTTAAATATCATCTTGTAGTTAGATTGCTATCATTAGTCACCTGGTGCAGATTTTACCATGCCGTGCAAACAGTATGTCAATATTCCCTTCTACTGAACAAACAAGGGAATGTTTCTTATTGACACAGGTTGAAATCTATATCACACCATATTGCTGTCTTAAATAGGTGATGAACATCTTAAAAAATTCTGTTACTCGATCGTCGCACAATGAGTTAAGAGAGAGAGAAAAACTTTGTAGTTGTTTTCCGTTGGGAACCCTCTGGCAAGGACAGACAATACTGTCTCGAAAGAATGAAAATGAACAACTGTTGTATAATATTTCGTTTTTTATTTGTTTTCATGATTGTAACATAAGTAAATGTCAACATAGTAAATGGTCTGTTTTTATTTCAACATTGGATTATGCTATATTCTCGCGGATGCTATACCGCTTTACAAATTGACACTATCATATGATGACACGTTGATGTCGATTGTTTTCATCTTTTCTACTATACAGACAATAATATACTAAGCTACGATATCTTCAAGTTATTTATGCAATTATTATGTTCTAAGTTATGACATTGATGATTGTTATAAATACAATTACAATGATAATACATTAATATAAAAATCCCAACCACCATTTTTTCTAATGGTCGGGTAAAATAAATAAAATATAACAATAATATTTCGCCCCTGCTTTCGTTATACAAATCTTGTCTCTGAAAGCGTAACAGCAATAAATATTTTTGTATATAACATATATACCAACAAGAGTTGTACAAAAAATGAGGCATTAGTTGTTGTCAAAGACATCCAACCAATAGATTTAAAATTGGACTGAAAACGAGGTTTAACTTTTTCTTATACATTTCGTGGTAGTCAGGAGATACTGCAAATTCGACATGGAACAAAGCTACTCTTCAAAATATGGAATGCGTTTTCGTCACAGATAAAAAAAAAAACGAAAATCAATTTCATCGTAATGTAAGTAAAACCTCGTTTTCAAATCCATAATACTTTCGGGTGTACAAGACTTTATTTCGCATTAGAACACAATATGCAACGAGTTGCCATGGTGATCAAATCTAAAATCGAAAAACCTGACTAGATTGACAATTTTAGTATGGTTAGAAGAATCATAGGAATTGGTCTATAAGCATAAAAACACCCAAAACGAAAAAAGATATTGAAAACCATGAAAAATGTCTCTGTGTGAAATTATAAGGAAATGATTAAATTGATTCGTATCGCCATGGCAACCTCTTGGGATGGACAAGGAACTTTAAAAATTATCTGATTAACATAAAGCACATTCATGTACTCAGCTAGCGCCACCTAGAGTCTTACTTGAACTACAAGCAGACAACTCGTGAAGCGGTGACGAAGTTTGCAAACATTCGAACCACATCCATACCTAACCTTATAAACTGATGATTGGTGACGTCATCTAAACCTAGCTACAAAATGAGACAGCAGTGGATTTCAGTTAAGAGTTTCCCCATAATTTTGATGAGGAGAAAAAATTCTGTTTATGCATTGGGACTAAAAGGCACTTGAGCCCTTTTTGTTGGGATATGTATCTAAACTAGCGGGCTGCGCAAGCTCAGTGATTCGATAGTCCGATTATTTGCACTTTTTGTCAATACAACCAAATAAAGAAAGACAATTAGGTAATACGAATAATATCAAGGTAGCACTTGCCATTGACTGCTAAATTCTATCAATGGGTCATCCTTTTTCTATTTGCATAGTGTTTTAACTACGGTGGCCTCTAGATTAATAATAAGACTAGTCTATATTCTACTAATATATAACATTACAATGATATGTACAATGCTCAGCGACAACAATGATATTTTATAAATATCGAATATTAAGTCTGTAAAGAGCTAACGACTTTACACAATAACAAACTCATCAACCTCTCACGACCGCGGTCTCCGTCCTACCATAAAGAGTGAAGAATGTCATGAAGTCTACAAATTATAATTATCAGCTACATTTCACATTTCATGTGACCAATGTCTTTTGCATGTCATGACCTATGACCTATAAAATATGATGGCAAGGTTGAGCTAAATGGACGGAGGAACCACGTGATTCAAACATAAAAACAACGATATTATAAATACTTCGATACAATTAAGATATATAAATAATACGGTGATTTTGAACTGTACTTGGGAAACGCTTTTTACTCTAAGCTTATCAAGCATGTATCCTTTCAACCTGCTCGCACTTCCACAATGTAGATTTAAATACAGACATCTCGCCCTCGCACTCTTTCACCCCAAAAGTGTTTAACAAACTTTCACTCATTTCAGTTCATTTTCTTGCATAGAGATCAGGCAACTTATTTCTTACCGATTTGCTATATGCATATATAATTAAAAATTTGAGAGAAACGTATCGATGTAAAACTGTTTAAAAAATGTCTTTAAAATTTATAACTTAATGGTGGATCAAGAATTTGCTCCGTTCTTTTCCTAGGACGGACATTTGGTCATTGTTGTTTTTTTTTTTAAATAATTGAGTTCGGTATGAATACTGCTTGTTCTCCCCGAATGTCATCATTGCATTCTTTCTTGTATTTGCTGGGGCTGATAGTGTATCGCACTACCGCCTGCCACTAGTGCAGGTTGAGGGATGGCGGCGTAAGTATATCCTGCAGCAGTGGGTGTGATCAGGCCACCAGCGCTTGAGGCGTAAGGATATGCTGCCTCGTATGCTCCAAATTGAGAAGCATATGCGGTGGAATAGTCAATCAGCTGTCCTGTGGTGGCCGCGGCTGTCGGTGAGAGTGGTGAATGCGGTACGGCAGTGGTGAGCACACTGGCGGTAGATGGCGCTGCTACATAAGCTGTGGACGGATATAAATACTGAGGAAACCTGTAATTAGACAAAAAAATAACTGTCAACATTCAACCTTCTAGGCCAATTACGTCACAGAATACTAAACATAAGATATGATCCATGTGAATTATGATAAACAGAAGGAGACGCTTTTGAATAAGAACATGGAACAGAAATACTTGATCATTGATAACCATTATTCATGTTGAGTTTCAATACACTGTAAGTGTGTTGGCAAATAAAATTTCGCACAAAGCTCTCTAAGACGTCGGAGTTAAAACTCTACTCAAATCACTTCTCTTTCTTATTTGCACACCCAAAACTGTATTGAGCAACAATTTTCAGCAAGAATCCTATTTTGGAAGGCAAAAATTATATTCCATGGAGGATATGTCTTTTTTTTCATTTTAGCCTCGCCAATGGTTACACGTGTTCCCTAAAAGATAATGTATTGCAGTCTTCATTGTTTGAATTTTATGTCCTAAGAAATAAAGTGCAGTGACGGGTCACGGAGTTGCCAGACAAAAAAAGATCATTTAAATGTGTTCATCATTTAAACATCAAAGGAAATTCTGTCATAAAATGTAACTTGAAAAAAAAACTAAGAAAACTGACAATTTTCCTATCGAGCATGTCTGAAAGTCAATATTTTTTGTATTAGAGAGTTTCAGTATTGATCTTTCTTCAATACTGCTATTTAGTAGCACCCCGCAAAACAAAAAAAACTTCACTTGGTCTCAATATTGGACAAAAGTTGTTATAGAATAAACTGGGTACATTCTGTAATGGAAGAATCGTAGAATTTTCTTTTTAAGCAATCTAGTTACTCGCATGTCAGCACAGGAATGTTCAATCAATATCGAGTCATTTATCAGCACCGAGATTTCAACTGTCGTTTCTTAATCCTGTAAATGTTCGAGATATATACACATCAAATAAAATACACTACCGCCATTTTTACGCCTAGCAAACGCAAACTAAGTTATACAAAGAAATGTTTCACTTTCTTTAAAATCTTCAATAGATCAGAGAGAAAGTGTACTAGCATTGATTGAGAGTTTTATCTGTGAGAGTACACACCGTCTTTCAGGTGGTGGATCAAAACGTTTTCGTTCCATTTCTAGACCAATAGCAGATAAAACCCCAGTGAACTTGGAAGTGTTTAATACGTAATAAAATTCCAAGATCCGCCACTTAGTTTGAGGTATACTCCGTAGGATCGCCCATTGGAACAATTAAGCTGAACATATATCGATATCCAAAATATGCAATTCCTGCCCAACCCCTAGATCCATCTCTACATTCTCGAAAATCTAATCACGAGGAAACTTCAATGAGTAGTGCATCAAGGCAATCAATTTATGAAAAAAAATTAGCAGGCGTAAAATTTCAAATGCAGCGAAAGGCACGAAACACAAGATATAGCACCAAAGCTGAGTTAATTAATACTCAAGGGATAAACTATCTTCTAAGAATATTTCACCCCCTGTGTGATAAAAAGCCTTCAAATATATAAACTGTCATGATTATTTATAGTTTATTCCTGGTCAAATAAATGGAAACAACTGTTTCTACTTTCACCTAAAAAAAAATTAGCATTAAATATTTGATCACCGTGTTCTGATACATTTTAAGTTTAACTGAAGAACGTATTATAATCTCAAAGGAATTAGGTAACGGTTAACTTTACGATATTATGGAAAACTGTGTCGGTTGACAGATTGAGTCATATTTGTTTGCTTTTTATTTTATCCTTTCAGTGTCTCGGCTTCCCAAATCCTGTCTCCTATTATGATCAGTTCAGTTTTATGTATATCAGTATTTACGGAGATATCACAACAAAATTACTTCACCCGCAAAGGGGTTTTCATTCCGGGACGTATTATTTACTTATCCCTATAGCCTAATTCAGCGCTGATTTATTGAAAATATAACCTTTATGGGACTCGCTATGAAGCCTAGAAAATCTAGTCCCGTTTCTCTTTAAACTGTCTTAGTGTCATCTTCAATCTTACGTAACATTTAAGGTGTGATAAAAATGCGGTGGAAAAAAGAATTAACCAATGATCCGTTATATGAAACTAAGTAAAAATTTGGATTTTTCGAATATTGCTAAGGGAAGACTACTAGGATATGGTCAAAAGAGAGAAGTAGGTGAATGGGAGTGATTAACTGCTTTTTTCAATTGCATAAACGTGTCAGCTCTAATCATAACAAATCGTAAAGGCTATAGAACTCCCAAATGGCCTTGCCCCTAAATCTCCCCTCGTTAGGATCAATGTAAATATTTCTTTTGTTAATTGTTTGGTCATCTGATTAATCCCGGGAGAGTGCCTCTAATGACATGTTACAAAATGAGTGATAGATCACTCCAAGTAAACTACTTGCTTTCGCCATAATGACCATCAAACGAGATAGATATCAGATTTGACCATTTTGCAAATGATAGAAATTCAACAGAAAATGTTAGAACGAAATAATGTCGTATGTAAGTACCAAAAGGTATTTGTTAGGATATTTTCCAAAGCGATTTTATCAAGTGTTACATTTATACTATGAAGTGGAGGCGTTTAAAAAATGCGGATCTTGTTTATAAAAGACTAGCAGGATGTTTAATTCCAACCGAAACAGAAGGCCCAGGGACAGCTTGATTGTGACGCCATGTTTATTCCTCACCTCTATTCCGACTAAATACTTCACAAGCTACGACATATGTTTTTAAAATTTTCCATAGGAGCTTAATCATTTATGGGTCTGATTTTCACACTTTGAAAACAGATGTTGTTTAAGTTTTTGTCTGAAGATGCGGCCAATTCCTCTTCAAAAAAATAAGGGTTGAACAAGAATGTCGAATGTTAGGAGCAATCAGATGTGAGCATCGTTTGATTCCATGTCCAATCTACTGACCTCTTTGAATGAAAACAAACTCACTTACACTTGCGCTCAATTCATATAAATGTATCGACACTTGGCCCTCTAGCTTTGAACTATTTGTAATAAACTTTGAAGAACTTTCGCCGCCACTTGAAAATTAATCTGAGATTTTTTGGCATTTTGAAATCGTACCTCGGATGAAATGTTTAAAACTATTGATAAAGTTTATCTTTTGAAAAGGCCACTCTCCCCCAATTCAGGTGGAAGTCATTTATTTATTTTCGTTCACAAAGCTTGCCGACACCGAGTCAGATTTAATGCAAGTTTGACCATTCAATGAAATGTTTTATGGACGAGATAAACATGTCTTATCGGTACTCAAAGTCGTCTAGCATTTTCGTCCAACTTGTAAAAAATCGTTTCTACTATGGCATGTCTAGCAATAGAGGTTGCTTACTTCCTGCCTTTCTGTTTATATTTACTTTCGATGCCACAATAAGAACAGTAAGCGTTATAAAATGTGACAAAATCAAACATAGCACCAACTTCCAAACACAAACAGAGCTACTTCGGGGGAAACTATTTCTAATCCGAAAACCAAATGCGGTGTCCTGCTGATTTCCGGTTCTTGTTTGTGTTGCTTTTAAACTCCCATTTTCTAACTCTCTTTCATGTTTCTTGCCGTTTGTTAATACAATTTCAAAAGTAATGTGAAAATTCTAAAAAAAAAAAAATAAAAGGTGAAATAGTTCACAAAATTCCTACAAAAAGTGTTCAATACTTTGAAAAACGATAAGAATACAATTCACCAGTGTTAGTATATTATTTACAGGGGCGACATAAGTATTATAATTATGTTAAAAGTAACAATACTGGTATTTGATGAAAAAGTATTTTCAAAGTGCAAAAACCCCACGTCACTCTCTGTCCATTGGCAAAAACACCACACGGGAAAAATTAAACAAAAAAATCAAGTCAACTTGAGTGTGGTGTGACATGATCGAGCTGCACACAAAAAATCAGAGCAGACTCTAAACACCGTCCTATTCAGCGCACCTGAACCCGGATGTTGGTGGGCACGTGATCATGAAAAGAGTACAGGTGCTCTGATTGGACTGCTCATCACATTGTCATGGAAACAAGAGGAATCACACGTATTGTCAAGCAAAAAAGAACGAAAGTTTGTAAAGAAATAAACAAATGACCAAAATACACTTCAAACGGAAAAAACACTGCCAAAATTTAATCACCGATATCTTTGCTTCCATAATTTTTGGGATGCATAGTAACAGCATCTCTTGACTTAGACCAGAAAGACTGCGTCAGATGGTTACAAAATCGGCTATCCTCTAAAATTGGTAAAACATGTATGGAGTGAGGATTATGAATCTTATGACATACATTTCTTCAAGACTTTCTAGAAGTCAGATGATGAAATGACTAAGCTATGACCTATTAAATGTGTGAACTAGCACCTGATTTAATGATATGTACAGTATAAAAAGTTTCAGAATATATTACAAATACTTTATCAATGTGATTTATGTGCTAGGTAATGAAAGATTTCTTACCCATATTGACCTGGTATGAGACCGGGTACACCTTTCACGGCTAGCGGAATACCTAAAATTACAGATAAAATCAGAATAAATGATATCCCATGCAACGAAATGACATCATCATAAAGTGTTAAAAAACATCAAAAAGTGCTTGGGCCTAATTATGTTTGCCAGAAAGATATTACACACTATAATCCAGCAGCTATTACTTCTGGTGTAGTGTAATCCAGGACGAATTTCTTGGAATACAGGTCTCAAACAGACGATTCTTATTACAAAAAATAAACAATATCGTGGAACTAGGACGAGCTTCCGTCTGCTGAAGGGGTGAGAGGCGATGGGGGTACTTGTTAATAAATCACTTTCCCTTGTTTTGATATGTTTATATAATAACACAATCCTCGAACAAACTGACTCAGTAGCATAAACGTAAAGGAAGAGATTGCTGTAAATATACCTTTTTGTTAAAATGTGACGAGAAATCTGACTGGACGCCTCTCATTCCGATTTTGGTGACTTTTTTTGAGCACATAAATACATTGTATGATAGGAAGACTTCAAATAGTCAGAAATATATTAATATATTTTGTTATGTTTGATTGAAATATGTGAAGTTATGAGATTCCGTTAAAATCGATTCCGAGATACAAGACTCGATCGTGCCCATTATACGCCAATAATACGCTAACGTGCAAAAAATATGTGGAAAAGGAATGTGGTAATTGTTTTCTTGTTTGATTAAATAAATGCAATAAAATTTTCCAAGATAAGAGTATTGCCGCACAGGTGCGTTTGTTTTATACAGTCCATCTTGCTTTGATCTTTGTCCACGGCAAGTTTTATTAACTTCCATACACTTACTCATATGTTCCCTCAATATCCCTATGATCGTTAACTCGACAACGTTCATTACCCTATGGCTCAGTGCGAGTTTTACAAAGTACAATGTATTAGATGACATTTTGAGGCATATTAAAGGAGGATTGGGGGATTAGGCTTAAATCTTTGGATTATTTTGTATGTTATAAAACTTGATAAACCACAGCACACACCAACGGTACATAATTTGCCAAAATATATCGTAGAAGATATTCAATGAAATATATATGTGGTAATTTCCACTATCATTAATCTATGTCTCATGACTTAATTTTGGATAAGAAATAGAAATTCTCTTTCAGAATACAACCCCGAAAATTGTTCTGTCACAAAACAGAAGGGCTGGACTTTCCCCAGTCCCCAAATATCTCCCGTAATTTATTTATTATTTCCATATGACACTCCTAAACCAAATAGTGGAGATACAGTCTATTTGCCCTATTTACTTTTACGCTTTTGATAAATAAGTCATCAAAAGATGAAATAGGACGTATATATGAATTATTAAATCCAGTTTAACACAACATTGAATCAAAAAGGTTTATCCTTTTGAATGCAGTCTTTTCTGAATTTTGGGAGGAGTTTTTACATTCATGCTACTAAATTTATCAGGCCTCTCTCACTGTGTCCGTTTGGGACTGGATTGTTAATACACGTGCCTATAATAATTGCTTAAAATATCACGCTAATTAAGACATGTTACTTCATGAGTTGTGCCAATTATCTGTAATTGCCACACATCTTTGTACATACATATGGTAAATGACACGCTTTCGCATGTGTAATAATAGTTTGCTAATTTTAGCAGCCATGGTTCGTTTGAGTGACCATGACTTTAGTTACCTTATAAAGTCACTGTATGGTGCTTGGTAATTAATAACTTAAAAACATAACAATCCCATTATGGCCCCGCGACAGCATTCATGTTTGTTTTAAGGTATACATTGTTCTCTCCTAGGTTTAACAAATACCGATATATAGTTTTTTGATAATGACCCCTTTTTCCGCACCGATAAATTTCTATTAACTTTTAAAATACTGAGTTATATAAAACAAATTATGTTTGCTTGATCGGAATCTGGTTAAAGTAAATTGTTAAAACTTGATGTTTGTGGGAGATTAAGCGATTAAAATCAAAATATTCAACAAATACGCATGCTCAAACATGCGACATCAGACCTCGGTATGGATATCAGAATTACGCTTCATGCTTTATGAAATCAAATAATCTTTTTCAAAACCGCATTGTGTTTGAGTCTTGTGTGCCAGAGATCGTTCTAAATCTTTGATTTACAAGCCAAATTTATTAATAGACACAACAACAACTGTAATTTATGAAATTAATATGGAAAAAATTTCAAGCAACCGATATACAATGCTTTAAAAGCCTATTTGGTAGTGCTATATTTGTTTAGTTTTGAAGTATTGACTGTTAAATGCATAAATGTAAAATTAAAATCCATTTTCAATACATTATAATCCGTAACAGCAAAACTAGGCGAAATAATCTCTTGATTTGATTATTTTATGAGGATCATACGCTGAACACTGCATACATGACAGTTTACGAATAAATATTGAAGTTAGGACTAAAGATTTATTGGCAGAAATGGACATCTGAAACGGATTTTACTCTGGTTAACTTTTCCACATTGTTAAAAATAATGAATTATTTAAATCGTTAATTGATTTTACAAGTAATGAATTTAAAACCTTGCATGATTTCGTAAGGTCAAATGAAATACCAGGAATCACGTAGACAAAGAACAGGGAGCAATGTATGCTATACTGTGCTTTTACACAACAATTCACAAGCAATTTCTTTACAGAGACGAGACCAACATTTAGATTTGAAAAAAAAACTGTTTTTTATAATCTTGTGGTTTCTTTCAAGTGATATAGAATTTCATAACCTGAAGACCTTATACCATATGAAATGTTTGGAGGAAAGTTTTCGGTACCGAATGATGTACCTGTCTGAATACCTCTTGGTTTGGCCCCGAGGTAGGCCAGATTAACATTGGCCTTCCTTCCATCAATGATAGGATTGGGGTCTTTGCATGCCCTTTCTGCTGCCTCTCTATTAGCCATTGTTACCTGTAAATGCATAAGACACATAGTCAAAGAAGGACAAATAAATTCCTCTAAAACCAACAACTTTAGGTTTCTAAAATGGCCGATGAAGAAGCAGACAGCTTTTGTAATTTTACCAATAGATTTATTTCTGTAAGGTCATGCATTTTTTCTTATGGAAGTCTTTTATCACAAAGAGCTGGGCATTTAAATTAATAAATTGACAAGAAAACCTATACAACGATTAGACGTTAACCCGCGTTTCTCGTTGGATCAATCGGTGCAATGTCCCTGTAATCAAGCTTCGTTCAATAAAACCTTACTATATACTTACGGGTTTGATTAAAGAATATATTACAAAAACTCCAACTTAGGCTATTTAAAACGAAACGAGAAATTGTGGGGATTTGTGTTTACTCTATTTCAGTTGTTGAAATGTAAGGGACAGTGGGTACCTCTGTATGGAATTGAATTCCGTAGGAGAGGGCGAGAGTAAATGAAAATTCCCAATGTCGAGTTAACACGGGTGATGGATTGAAATCAGACAGAATACTCACGATAGCAGCCGATAGGAAAAGATAAACATGTTGATAACACCCCAATTTTTAAGACCTTATCTTACAGAAGTCAAATACATAAAGGTTTCCCTGAGTATAGAACTGGGCAAGAGGAAATGTCATTTGTATAGGTCATACCATGATGAAGCTTAAATTAAAGAAAGTGACAAGTTACAATAAAGGTACTTACAAATCCATATCCTCGGCTTTTGCCGGTCTGTCTGTCTGTAATGACAACAGCTTCCTCAATGTCACCGAACTTGTCGAAGAATTCCCGTAGCGATTTATCTGTGGTATGGTATGGTAATCCTCCCACAAAGATTTTGGTAAAAGTTGTGTCTTTCTGAGTAATTGTGTTGGCCATTTTTGTTTGTTGAGAAAAGGAATAACAATGAATAACTTAAAAAGCCCTAAGAATCACACACAAACACGTGCAGGTGAATTCCACCACAACTTCAACCTGCAACTGTCTAAAAAAGACTACGGCACACACGGACTAGAGAGGTGAATATCGATAGTGTGCAGCAGTTACAGCAGATCTGTATATTTGGCACTCTTCTACTACAGTGTGGAATCTATATCTTTTGCAATGTGTTTAGAATAAAGAAAACATAAAGCTCCGCCCACATGCATGGTTTAATGAGCCACGTGAAAGAGCCGTTAGTCCCGCCCCCTTTAACGCCTTCCTTCCAGCATCGACCTCCTCCTGAGCTCCTCGCCCGTTAGCGTGTCTTATCTGATCGCGTTATGCCAGATTGCACAGGGTAGTTTGTAATTTTGATATTACCGATCTAGCTAATGTTTTATTTAGATTTCGATAGCTAATGAATGTAAGAAATGATGCACACAACTGCTTTTTATCAGACGAGGACGGAATTTATTGTTATAGAGTTTTCTTTTTTTGTTTTTGGCTATTCTTGATATTTTGTGACGCCTTGGACTGGATTTTTTGGCGTTTGTCCAGCCTACTTAGCTGTCATTTTACATCTGTTTAAATCTGTTTATTTCAGTCTACTACCGATCGATCGCATACAATTTATAGCATGAAATCACGGAGTTTCAAAGCACACCATCACAGGATTTAAAGACCATATCTCCGACTAAGTTAGTCTTTGTTACCGCAGTAAGCTGTTTAAAGGGACAAATCCTGCTCTAATCCGAATAATAATACTGATTATCCATTTAATGTCGTCGCAATAAAAACTAATTTGCATAACTGACAGATGAAGTAACCTCTTCTACGCGGGAGATAGAAATGGCCATGTTGTTGTAGCAACGATAACAAAAGGTTTTGATTAGCTTCGTGGACGAATGAGGACGAAGTTCCAAAGTCACCTCAAGTCGAAATCAGTGTTCCGATTCGGTACGTAATGACAAAAAAATACGATCCATCTTCAGATTCGTTAGGGGTCCGCTGATGGCACGCATCAGATTCGTAAATTGTGTTTTTCTTTGCTCCCTTTCTCTTTTTGGAGTTACTACTTTTACAACAGGAATAATGTAAGGTAGGCGGCAGTGTGTGGTTTGAATTTGGCCTAGATTTGCTGTGCCAGTTGTTCATTATATTCTTTTTATCATATACTAACATTTTCTTCTTAGAAATTTGTTCCCCCTCTTTCTTTTTTTCCTCTCGATTTTTTTTTTCAATCCCCACGTAGCCGCTATCTGACGTGACCAAAGAACAAACACATTTCGGGATGCTGTTGATTTTTATGAAATAAAATATTTACTCATTAGATCTGTGTGTGCTTTTTTTCTCTTTTGTGTGTGATTTTTTCATTAGTGTGTTTTTGTGTGATATTTTATGGGAATTTGATGGAAAAAAATCACACCCTTCCTGCAAGAAAGTGCCACGCTTCCAGAACAGAAGCTGCGGTGTCGGATGTCCAAAACATTACCCCTGCTCCGTAAAATCCTGCGAATCTGAGAGAAGTTGTCTGATAGGGTTCATATTTTTTAAATCGTTTGGTGTGGTGTGAGTTTGGAGTTGATTTGTCTACTTTTTTATCACAGTAGTTGTGCCCTCAGCTTGTGCACTATACTGATCAAACCTCAGAGACCAATAAAAACAACAGCAACAAATATAGCTCAACATAGTCCACTTTTTTTTTTTTTTTTTTTTTTTTTTTTTGGTTAATTTTTACAATAAATAAATATATTAAGGAGGATAATGAGCTTTAAGTCTTAATACAGATTGAATTAATAAACTGTCAAATACAAAAGAAGGTTTTAGGAAAGTCACAGGTATCAGAAAATAAACCAGGAAAATTCCATTAAATACTTCTCCATACAATTTAAAATAAGTACGTACGGTACATGCTACATCTTTCCTGAATAATATAATTTCTTTGCTTGTATCCCTTTGCATTAAAAAAAAAATGAAAGTTGTGGATAAATGATCTGCAAACCTAGAGAACATTAAAAATGCGAATAGCATAAAAAATCACAAATATAAGTAAAATGTTGCGTATTTGTAGTGAAGCTTTTGATATGGAATTTGCGGAAAATGAAGCATTAAATATGGACGTGGTTCGATGGCATACAGAAAAGAAAATTAGGTAATAGAACAAAGTCTGGCGTTTGGAATTTATCAAGATAGGGGTACACAGATTACAAAACATTGTCCAGATAGAACTGTAGTGTCAGGCCAGGAAAATGTTTCTTTGATATTATTGTTAAAAAGACGGAATGGCAGGATAGAACTTTAAAAGAAGTCTTGGCTAGATTAAAGGGAAATGTTCAAGGAAAAAGTTACATAAACGTGAAATTTGATAAATTAATGGGAGAAAAGCAGTGCCTCTTGAACTTGACTGGGAGAGGAAATTTCTATCGAGGATATTTTTCAATTAATAAGAATATCGTGCAATTTATTTTAAGATAATTATATTATTGTGAAAAGTGAGCAAGTTTGAAACAAAGTTCAAGCGTGGGAACCTTATCTTAAATGACTATGTATTTTTTGTGTGTATTTTTCTATGATGCCCCTGTCTTATTTTCAAGAATGAAGACCATGGTCTGACTATACATATATGTGGCAAGTAACAGCAGCCATTGTTTAGATGGTGTTTACATTAGAATTTCAACGCAAAAAAAGTTTAACCTCGTTCGAAATGCAATTGTTAAGTAAACTGCAAGAGGGAACAATGTCGCATCTTGTATAGTAGAACGCGTTCGATAAAACTTTCTTGACATTTAAAAAAATCAACAACAAGTTAAGAAAAACAACAATTGGAATTGTCAATACCCTAGCAGGATAAGGACTGAAAGAGTTAGTGAATAAACTGTCTGGTGTATGTAGTAACAGCCGTAAAAATTCTCACTCCTTTGAAAACAAATACAGCTGTCTAAGGCATGGTTTGTTCCAATGTTTGTCAGAAATTGGTCTTCAGTTCCTTTAACTCGCTAGCATCTTGGAACACTCAAGGTTAAAGGCGAAATTTTGCCAGATCAATTATTGGTATTATTTATTTCTGTTGATTAAATTACTGTCATATTAATTGATCAATATAATTTTTAACAACTCAGAAGTTATTAGCTGGTTACAGGGCCATTGTTCGAAGACATTGATTTTCTTCAAAGGAAGTACAAAAGGGTTATTAAGGATAAGTTTTTAAGAGAAATGAACTTAAGTATATCCCAATAAAAGATCTATATCTTAAAAAAAAATTAATAATAATTAAGGCTTGATACATCAAAAGTCGCCAATTCTCGCCGGGTTAGGGTATTTCAATTAAAAAAGTGCATAGACGAGCAAATGGCCCAGCACTGTAGCCTGAAAAATACTTCAATATTGTATAAGATCACCGTGTAGCCTGGAAACTACCATTTTCTTTTTGATAAAGCACCATTGGATACCTGCTGGTTAGTTCATTGTGGTAGGGTTAGTATCTGTGATGTATTTTGATTTGTATATCTATTCGCTTTTACTGTTGTGTGTGCGATATTCTTCTTATCATGGTAACCAGCTGTGTTCAAATCCTTACACTCAATTACAGCAAACAATGGCCGATTGCTCCCCACCTCTTCTTGTGCTATAAATCAATTAATCCATATCCCCCCACCCACGGCCAGTGCGTTAAGCCGGACATTATACGTCCGGAGTAAGGGCCATGTGGCGTTGACCATCCCCAATGTTTATGGTCCACATACCCGCCAGGGTGCTCGATTTACTTGTCCAGAATTGTCTGACTAATTATTATTTTTTAATTAATACCAGATTCTGATGTTGACGATATTACGTAATCCTCGTGGTTAACCTCCCCAAAATAAAGCACTTACTATTCAGATCCAAAGCTTTTAAAAACATGTCGACAACATAATATTATGTAATGTGTAGAGCATTATGAAGTTGACAGTCAAAATTGATCGTACAGACCCCTAACCATAAGTCATCGATTTTTTTTTTAATTTGAAAATTTGAGCTTGATTAATTTAACTTTTGACGAAAAAGTCAAAGTATATGTAACTATGAAATAAAAACTCAAATTGAATTTAGTTTTAAAAAAATATTCAAAGGATAAATGTCTAAATGCAGGGTAAAATATCACTTAAACTGATTACAAGAACCGATTAAAAATAATTTAATCAGTAAAAAGATTGTAATACTATGTGTTTGCATGTGGTGCATGAATATTTCATGAACATATTTTATTTTATTTTATGCAGACAGTATTTGACTTTTTACTGGACTTGGAACTTGCACTTTATTTCACATTATAATCTTCCTTAAGAAATAAAGCCATGTAAAACAGCTGATTGGAAAGGATTACGCCATTTCTTGGGTCTTATGACCCGAGCCCCGAGATTAAGTGCCTCCCCTGTTTTAACACGTACAGATCGAGCGGGATCCCCAACTGACAAAGAAGGCTCTAATTACCCAGATACCATCAGCCCGGGTGTCTATGTCCTATAAAAATCTACCTAAAACAAAAGATTTGATCGTATCGACTATTCATCAGTCGTCTTTGAAATAAGGGAGCCTAATTGTTATGGCAGTGTCTAGATTTTAGAATTCTTTGTATGGTTCGTTGTTGTCTTGCAGAGAGAGAGAGAGAGAGAGAGAGAGAGAGAGAGAGAGGTTGTTCTTATGTATATACATTTAGTTAACCTGCCAACCTCTCCGTTCGTTTGCTTTGTCTGTGCTGGTTACACACATTATAAATATTTCCAATGAATAATTATAACCTTTTAAAACATACTGGGTTTAAGTCAATAGTACACTGTTTGCCGCCTTTGATGCTATAGTTGTGACCTATGTTGTTAGTAGGTCGGCAAAGTAAATACTGGAAATAATGGACTAAACATTCATTTCTTTTATTCCTGAACTTAATGTAAAGATAACAAAAATAAATCTAGAGTTTATCCGACAAAATCCTAAATTATATATGTACATATTTCGCCTTCTTCAATATCCCTTTGTTACCTCACCAGTGGATAAAAACAGTAAAGGGATGAATTTACTCAGACATTTTCCTATAAATTAGTTCAAACTGACCAGATAAAGTCTTATGGGGTCATGCCCAGTTTGTTTGTATGTTGTTACATATGTTTCACATTAGCTTATATTCTCCTATTTTTTTTTTTTACCAAGGCTCATACAAGCGCGTTGCTTACATCTTACTAACCATACATATACAGTTTCAACCGTATCTATTTTTTACCACACAGGTAGTGTGCCGTCAAACCAAATTGATTTTATTCTGAAATCAACGATTAAAAAATACAAATACAACTGACCCTTAAAGAATTCACTGCACTAGAGTTCCAGAACAACCAGCTTTAGTGCTGTTGCTAGTCTAGAAACATACGGTTTCCCGTATTGAGGGCGAAGTAACTCGATCATTCCTGGCATTAAAATAAACAAGAAAAATGTCTTACAATCAAGCAAAACAAGAGAACAGTCTAACTCTTTGAACTCCCGTTTTAATAAATTTTGTAAAATCAACTCTAGTTTGACCTTTTTATTAACGAATCAAACATTTTGCAGCATGCATTGTATGGCACAGAAACTAGTATAATGATTTGAACAGAGAAATCAACTTTTGTAAATTTTTGATCGACCTTCGCTTCACATGAGGTGGGAGAAACTTAATATTCAGAGTTGAGGTGTATGGCTGGCCATTGTGGTCGTTCCTTGGCACAATTCTGACTTAATACAGCTGACAGACTTCATAATTCCTAACACTCGGTCTCTATAAATACAGCATCAATAATTAATTCGGTTTTCCAAGAGACGGCATGCTTCGATTTAAACTTCATGTTCTGAAAGATTTTGGATTTTTAACACCGATAAAAAATATATAATCTTCAATTGTTACATAAAATCAATATTTTTCTTTTTTTAGGAAAGTTTGAAACGTATCAAGCAAATGCAGAACAAAAAGGTATATGTGTCAAATTTTCCCAACATGGGGAGAACCTGTGACTTAGAATTTTCAATTTTGACACAAGTACATTTAAAAACCCAATAAAGTAAAATATCTTCTTGTGGGTATGGATTCAAAGTAAAAGCTTCATTTATGAAAAAGAGAGTGAGAAAAAGAGAGATTGAATAAAACAGCATAACTTTCATAAATCAAATATTTAAACTTAAATTCATAACAAGTAACGATTAAAATTTTCCAAGTCATTGAAGACCCATTAGAGAAGAAAGGGGAGAGATGTTTAAATGATTAGAGTCTTAAAGAACATGCCCTTAGATAACACTATAATTGGAACATTGGAACAAAGCAAAGACGTTTAGACTGTTGCGTTACCGACAACCTTCAAACGGAATTATCTAAAATTCATACCAAAGAGGTGAATATTTAAAAAGTAAAAGGAGAATAGTGCGCCCATAGAAAAAAGTGTAATAACTCTAATCGGTTTTAGGGGAGAAGTCATGCAAGAAAACAAGATAAATCTGTACATTGTGCTTCTAAGTATTTGAGCTGATTTTTGAACGATACCGTTCCGGATAAGAACTTAAGCGTAAGTGGAATAAAGTTTCAAGGATTATGAAATGTTCACAAAAGTTGTGATGAATCATTCAAGCGAATTGTCCAATTTCTAAACTCGGAACAAAGGAGAAGCGTTCCCCTTTTACCCGCATTTAACCTTGTCAATGAATATTCTTTCAAAGATCATGAAACAAAGAAAGATGACTTAATTTTTCTGCTCTGAAGGCTTCACAAGTCTCACCTTGTTCTGACAAAGTAACAACCTTCAAAAATGAGTTGAATTCAAAACAATGTCCAAATTTTAAACAAATTTTTCTTATGTGACAAAGAAATTTCATCTTTGATCCGTTAATAAAGTTTATTAAGATTATTACTATTAATTGTTTAATTAAGAAATCAAAGTTCATTGAATAAAGCTGCAGTGGAGATGTCATTTTGATAAGCACAAAAAACAGGGAGGAAAGCAAGGGAACCATATGGGATTGATGCCAACGGCAAAGTAAGAATATTTCCTCCTGCTAATCGCGTTATGTAGGCGAATTAGAGACCTTTTGTCTAGTCAAACCAGATCCATGTGGCGAAATGACAACGAGCATCGTACATACACAAGGATGATTGTCTTGAACATGTAAAAAGATCCTTGTTGGTAAACGAAAGAGAAATTTGATCTCGTTTTTTGTGTAAGGCAAAAGCTAGCAGATTACTGCAGGTCATTAATGTAAATTAAAAACGACGCGTGCGTAGAAACTAACGCCGTTGAGATGACTTGCTATCACATTCTTCATCTCGTAAGCTACTGATGAAAGACTCTCGGTAACACACACGCTTTTCTGAAGACATACAGTGTGCCACATGCATATCGCTGCAAACATTTAGTCATAAAAAATAATCAAACACATACAGTGAAACCATTTTATATCAAATAAATATTATCATCAAAATTGAGGAATTCAAAATTTATTTTCGATACTCTGAGCAGTAATAAAAAATGAAATATTTATTAACTTTTTTAATTTTGAGGGAAATATTTTTTGGATTTTTTCTCAGACTTTATGCATATTATGTTCTTATAGTCAAATATTTTTTTGTTTTTTTATGCTTTGAAATTTATAGTCGGCGTTCATTTCTTCTTTCTTTAAAAAAAATGAGTAAATTTAATTTACAAGCCTACTAGTTTAGATATTCATTGAAATTCAATTAAAAAAACACTCTATGTAGATTGTATATTTCTGCAGCTGTCATTCTCTTGTTACACACGCCAAGCACGTGTCACCATCCAGGGCACCTGCTGAGACTTGTGTATTGCATTATTCATGGCATATTCATGCTCCGTTTAATTGACCCCCGGAATCTTAACCATTCTTCTTTGATAAAATTTGCGACTCCTTATACTTACGCGCAATAAATAAGGTATAAATGCAAATTATTTAAGAAGAGGATATCAGAAACTTGAAACATTTAAAAAGCTTCAAAATCTTAAAAAATATTAAAATTAAACTAAAGAAGGATATATCCGGGTGTGTTTTAACTATATTGTACCATGTGTGATGTTATTACACACTGTCTCAGTGCTGGTGCTGTTATGTATTTCATTAAGATATGGCTATCTGTGCTAACACTTTAAGAATGTGGAAAAACAGAGAAGCACAGAATTCCTAGGAGTTCATTAACAAGACTGCATTGTCAGCAACATGTCTACCTCAGAACAAAAATCGCAAGCACTCTTTGTGTCTTTTCTTCATAACTATCAGTTAACATAAAATTGTTTAAAAAATGGACTTAAGTTTTTCTTAAATTTATAAAATAATTCACTAAATGATAAAATCACAGACACTGAATATACAAGAAATTGGTTAAAATTGCATTTGTACTATATTTTTCTTTATGAGATGTATTATAAATGATGCGGTAATTACTGTTATTATTATTATTTGCAATTCAAATGTTTATTAAATAAATAAAAAAAAATAGTTTGAATTCGAAAAATCAGACTAAAGAAAATATTTTTCATAATTTCCCGTCGAATTTGAGAAAGAGATAATTCCTATATCATATCATGCATATCAACATGTTATATACATGTACATGTATGGTCGGTACTACATAAATAATATGACAACATTTTATATTGTAAACGCTTATCAATTTAAAATAACATTTCATAGCGAATTTAGTACTCTTTTTTTTTTTACATTAGCATGTGTCAAATTATAATTGATTAAAGTTAAAATGTATGATTATCATTAATATATGCAGACAATTCAGACGGAATATCTTTATGTGCAAGTAAAATATTAGTAAAAATGGATGTTTTATAATTGAAATTTGATGTTGATTCATCAAATAAACAAAGTTTCATTACAAATGGGAAACTAACACAGCATTAAAAATTAAAAATGGATAGTTTCTTTTCTGTAAGTAGGAAAAAATATCATGAACAGATAATTTGAATCCGGAACTTCGAATTTTCTTTCTTTAAATAATGAAATTAATGAATTATGGAACATAATGTAGACGTATTATACATATAATAAAGAAATACTTCTTTCGAATGTCGTGTGTCATTGCTACGACTTGTTCAAAACAACCAATGCTATCGCTTCATCGCGTATTTATTATGTTGGTCATATTTCTTCACCGATAGAACAATGAACGACAATCGCCTAATGTACTCTTCTGGTCACGTGATGAAATCTAATCTCGTATTGTACGAGATTTGTCAAGTTAACGGAAGATTGTCGCTCTAATATGACAATAGCTTTAATCTCTTGTTTAACGAAATCCATCAACATTCATTTTAATATATTTTAGAAATCTCCAACTATTGAAGTTTCCCTGATAGAAATTTTACTTCGAGCAAATGATTTGAACTGAAGAAATTTAAGACGTCTCAAATTGTTAGTGAACTCGTACCACCCTTTTAAGTCCCAGTAATGTGCACTTAATCCACTGTGTGCAAGTGAAAAGAAACTTAACAATGTTAAAAACTGATAGTGGATCTATACGGGATAATCGACATCTTTTATATAAGCTTTAACAAATTGATGACATTTCTTGTCAAAATCTAGTTTTCAAAATTGAAAAAATCGCCGATTATGTTCCAGAAATGAACGATATCATGTAAATGATTTATAGATCTATCAAATTAGAAAAAAAGGGTAAAAGTTTATTAACGAAACCAGGGTAGACTTGAAAAATGACTTAGCAAAAAATATGTCGGGTCTATTTATTAGGTAATGATTGTACGATATGAATTATAAAACGAGCCAAGTCGTTTCAGCCAGAAAAAAAAAATCGTCATTCCATGTTTTGTTAGAGATTAAAATCAAATCTTCTTTCAGTGCCAAGCAGCTTTTGCAGAAGTTTACAAAAGGATTTATTATTTAGTCTAAATGTTAGCGGGATTAGTTTTAAATCAGTCAAAATATCCTTTAGTAGATTAAGTTGGATACACATAACATATAACGTGTAATATACACCTATATCCCTAGGATATGTTCCAGAATGCTAAGAAGAATAAAAAGAAAACAATGTTAGTTGAATGCTATGGAAAGCCACAGGGGACCCCCAAGTCATGTTCTATATATTCATAGTAATTCAATCTTGGGCGGTCATGTTTACAATCCCGGCCAAGTCATGATCGGCCACACGGGACTCCCAAGTCATGTTCTATATATTCATAGTAATTCAATCTTGGGCGGTCATGTTCTATATATTCATAGTAATTCAATCTTGGGCGGTCATGTTCTATATATTCATAGTAATTCAATCTTGGGCGGTCATGTTCTATATATTCATAGTAATTCAATCTTGGGCGGTCATGTTCTATATATTCATAGTAAATCAATCTTGGGCGGTCATGTTCTATATATTCATAGTAATTCAATCTTGGGTGGTCATGTTTACAATCCCGGCCAAGTCATGATCGGCCACACGGGACTCCCAACTCCCAAGTCATGTTCTATATATTCATAGTAAATCAATCTTGGGCGGTCATGTTCTATATATTCATAGTAATTCAATCTTGGGCGGTCATGTTCTATACATTCATAGTAATTCAATCTTGGGCGGTCATGTTCTATATATTCATAGTAATTCAATCTTGGGCGGTCATGTTCTATATATTCATAGTAATTCAATCTTGGGCGGTCATGTTCTATATATTCATAGTAATTCAATCGGTCATGTTATGATTGCAACTCTGACCAAGTCAGGTTTGGTTTGATAGCATAACATGGCCTTCTTATCTTTGCCGGTCATGATTTGACAACCCTGGCTTAGTCAAGATATATCCCATGTTTTACATCTTGACTAGGCCATGATTTTCTATCCCAAGATTGCATTGCCCAAGATACATTACTTCCAAACGCAGTCAAGATTTACTTCCCAAGATTTTATAGGACCGAGATTCGGCCAAGATAGCATTGCGCCAAGATATATTACTTCCAAACGCAGTCAAGATTCACTTCCCAAGATTTCAAAAGACAAAGACTAATTTCCCAAGATTTCAAAAGATCAGGATTTACTTCCGAAGATTTGAAAATATCTAGATAACTTGTTACCGTCGTATTACAATATAGGCCTACATAACTGCAATCAGGAATCGTTGTTCGATGTAAGTACATTATGAATAATTTTCTTTTATTTTATTTAGATTGTTTTCCTTTCTCATTAAAACTGTAGCGGGTCTCAATCTATTGACGAGTGAAACTGAAACCCTCACGAAGCAGTAAATGTCATTTCTGAACTTGATTTCTTTTAGATTTTTTAATTATTCCTACAGCTTTATTAACATATAACTGATAATCATTTATTGTAATTGTTTTCATTTTTCCATAAATGGAAGCAATTATATTAACGAGGAAACTCAAGTAAATTTATCTCAATAGTAGGATAGTACGGATCCTTTAAAATTAGAACAACCTGAAGTAGGTTTTTGAAAATACATTTGTGCAATTTTGCATTTAAAGGAAGAAAAAAAAACCCAAGAAATTGCAAGGTTGTTTACTATGCAGTTTTAAAATAACAACACAGAACACAGATAGTTGCATGAAACATTGCAGCTTTTAGGCAGTTTTAAGCAAAGCATGCATTTATATTGTTTGAGTAAATGGGAGTCCGGTCAAGTCGTACACAGACCAACTCATATACAGGTCAACTCGTATACAAAAATTTCCGTATAAACAACGTATACAAAAATTCCCGGTATGCTAAAGAGTCAACTCGTATACAAAAATTTCATATGCATATATAATCAAATACAATTTATGTCAAATATTAAACATGATAATTAATATATATATATATAACATTAACAAATATTCTTACAACAGATGATATCATTTAAGAAAAGATTAAGTTATATAATATTTTACAGCAAAAGATGACTTTCATTGTCTAAAACAGTGATAAGTATCCATTTTCTGTAAATAGGCTAACAATACGAGTTGACCTGTATACGAGTTGGTCTGTGTACGACTTGACTGTAAATCAGTAAATGTATACCAGTCCACCTTGTGTGTGATAAGGCATCGATAAGTATGATTACTTCACATTGTGTTGAATTATTAACAATCAATTATCATAGTAGTATAATTAGGTAGGTAAATAAAGCTATGTAGGTAATTAAAGGTACCTAGCAATATCTAGTGATTGTACTGGATCTGGTATTATAAGCATTGATTGTCATTATATTATGACCTCTTTTTATATACAGTTCATTATATATTTTCTTTTTTAGAATTATGTTTTGCATTGAATGTGGGGTGGTTTTAGGCCCCACAAACAAGTTTTGTGGTTCATGTGGCGCCCCAGTCTGTGTCAAAAGGAAAGGTAATAACGATAGTGTAGTATTATGCTAGAGATGCATTATACTGTAGGTCAATGAAAAATAAAGTACATATTAGATAATATACTAGTCTTGTACATAACCCACTTTGTAACTTATTGTTAATTAATGTATATTGCAGTAACAAAAGAACCTGACACAGCCAAACCAGGGCCATCAAAATGTAAGTTTGATATTAAATAAATACTACTGAAACTTACATATATCGGTTTTAATATGGTCAAAGGAATACTGCAGATGTACATGAGATACAAAAGTACAATGTGCTAAAATACTAATTATAAATAAATATATGCATAGCCTTGTAAATATTTTCAAATTGGTGACCTTTTATTAATTTTCAAAGTATGTGTTTGAATAGCTTACCTATAGATATTTTGATATGCTACTTTGTTTATACTTAATACAGCTTTTGATGAGTCAGCAAAAGGATGCTTCTCGCCAAATGGTAAGTACAGATGATATCCGTGTATGATTCAAAATTACAAAACTTTTTTCTTGGAAGAATAATTATTTAGAAATTGTATTTGTTTAATGACAGCACATTTTACATATATATGTTTTACTTAAAGAAAGAGAAGAATTCATTTAAATTATATATTATATTAGCAGGTAAAATCTATCATGACTATCCTTTTTCTTTAGGAAGTCCATCTTTGCATAAGAAGAGAGAAGGTACAGTAAATTATATGTTATTGGTAAATTATGAGATAGAAGTCACATTATGATGCCAGTGCTGTATGTTCATAAACAATGCAAATTTTTATTAGAGAAAATCTGGAGACATATAGAGTACATCTGAATAATTAAATGATTTCTAAAAGAACTATGTAGATGCTAAGTTTAGACTCTTGCCTTCAGTTTCCATTTTAAGCTCACCTGAACCGAAGGTTCAAGTCAGCTTTTCTGATCACCTGTTGTCCATCAGTCATTTATTCGTCAGTATGTGAACTTTCCATATTTTTTAAAATCTTCTCATGTTGTCCTCAACCTAAGTCATACTACATACGGTAAATCAAAGATGCAATAAAGGGCAATGTTCTATTTTTTCTTCTTCAGAGGTACAGTCCAAACTTGACTTTTTAAAGGCCAAGTTTTTGGATAGTAAGAAAAAAATGTCCAGCAAAAGATTAGGTGGACACACTAAATCTTCAGGGTTGGAGGTAAGAAATTAGGCATCATTGAATCCAGCTTAAATGTGTGTAGTTATTTATGAACTATTTTGTCTTTGTTTGATCAGATATTTATAATAGGCTATCAGTACTGTATGTAGGAAACAAAATATGTTTAAAAGGTGTAATGCACAACACTGGTCCTTCAGACCAATGGTATATATTTATCTTCAGGTCAATTTTGGTGTATAGTTGATCAGAGCTGAATCCCGTCAATTTTAATCTTACTCCATGGAACATTTTTGCAAGGGCTGGATAAAATATAAAATGTGCTGATTTCATGCACGAAGGCCTCCATTTTTAACTATTTAGTAATCATAGCATGTTTCTTTTTTACATGTATACTGTGCATGATTGTTCTATTAAAAAGGGATATTTTATTTATTTTTAATTACCTGGTAATTGAAATGCACTAACTACTAATCTTTTAATTACATAAACAGATTTTGGAAGTCCGTTTTTTGGACAACCGTGGAAAGAGGCTGCAGAGGGTGATAAATGGCAGCTCGTCATTATTACTGGAAGTGGAATCTTCCAGTGCCGTCCCGGAGTGGATGGCTCTCTTAAGTGCAAAGTTCAAGACACAGATTCCTATGGAAGCGATGGTATTTAAAGAGCACAAATTCATTGCACTCAAAGATACGACAAGCGTAGAAGATTTAAAGAACCTATCGAAGGGAAAGAGGAAACATTTTGGTTTTTTTGTTCAAGTGCATGCCTGTAAGTAATTGTAATTGATTACTATAAGAAAAGAACAATGTGTTAAATACATGTGTGTGGGTGGGTGGGTGTGCGTGTGTGTTATGATATATAATTCTTCAGTGTGTGATATTACATATGATAGTGCAGGGATTTGCTTGAAAGAAATTGTGCTTTTTGAAATATATGCATGTTTTAAGTTACGGTATAATGTATGTATTTCTTAAATGAACCAGAATCAGCTACTTTTTAATACAAAGATAAGTTCTTGTAATTTTGCAGTTACTGTAAGGATAACAAGTAATTGTTATAGTTGACAGGAATCATGAAGCTACAGATTGATTTATATATATTTTACAATACTAAATTGTTAGAACATTTATAAAAAAAATTAGTGTCACAGAATCATGAAAACAATTTGAAAATGGCTCTTGATTAAAGAAAATATGCAAGAAAAGCTTAAATGAGTTTGATAAACCATAAAGAAAAAGTATAGAAAATAAATTAGGAAGGAATGAGTGCATGGCTATGTTGAATAAGGCTGTCTCTTCCAAAATTGTGAATTCCATGGCCCCAGGGTCAGGGGTTCTAGTGCTAGGGCGGGGCTATATAGATTATATAGTAAAAAATGAATTATTTCTTTGAAAATTTTCTTCTTTGCTCCTGAGTATTAAGTAAACTAACCACATAATTACATAAGTACTTAATTATGTTGAATAAAGCTACCTCTTCAAAAATTGTGAATTTCATGGCCCCTGGGTTGGGGATTCTGGCGTTAGGGTGAGGCTTTATTGAATATATAGTGAAAATGCATAAATTCTTTAAAACTCTTCTTTTCTGCACCTGAGCATTTAACTAATAAACTATGTACATAGTTATGAGGAGGAAGAATGCCTCTTTGAGATTTTTGAATTTCAGGGTCCCTGGGTTAGAGATTCTTGTGTTAGGGGGTGGGGGGGGGGGGGGGGCTCTGATGTTTATATAGTGAAAATGCTTGAATTCTTTGAAAATCTTTTCCTTTGTTATTTGGTATAATGCCAATGATCTTAGTATATATTTATGAAAAAACTGCTTCTTCCAAAAATGATTAATTTCCTGTCCCCTGGGGCAGAGGTACTTTGGGGTGGGGGGGGGGGTAACATAGTCTGAAATAATTTAATGCTTTGAAGTTTGCACTTTTGGTATTAATCAACAGCATGATGAAATGAAATTTTTAAAAATTTCCAAAATTTCGAAAGATGTGGCCCCAGGGTCAGTGGTTCCTGTGGGATGGGGAGCTCAACTATGGACCCGCCCTAACATAAGAAGCCCTGACCCAGGGGCCATGAAATTCACTAAAAGTGGAAATGCATTTTCTCTTTGTTGCTCTGATCTACCTCTGGGTTTTAAGTAACCAAAATTAGCATGCTGAGTGTATAATTATGATAAGCAATGGTGCCTCTTTCAAAATTGTAAATTTCATGGCCTCTAGTTTAAGACATGAATCAAATTCAATTGTTGGAAAGTTGTTGCATGATACTCAGGTGACCTATAAGGCCCATGGGCCTCTTGTTATGAAATTATTGGGCTATAGGCTTCAAAATGTAATGTTATCACAGACAAAGAGAGTTGAAAGTGTAAATATTTAGAAATAGAATATGTACATAGAAAAGAAATAAATGCATAAAATCCAAAGACCACGAAAGGAAAACTACACATCAAAACTACACGTCGAGTTTCATGTGTGCAATTGGGTGTAACTTAATTGAATGGTTTATTTAACTGTGTGATGGTGCCCATTTACGAGTAGGGTTCAGCTTTAAATTGCCCTTTCAATAAATCTTATAGGTATAATCCCTGTTTGCCCTCAATAGATTTGATGATTTGGATTTAAATTTTTAACTTACTTGCAAGGTTAATTGTATTATAATGAGTAATTAATGCAGTGCAAATCAACACAAAGTACAACAAGTCGTGCAAGTTATTATTAAGTAATTATTTTATATTCTTTTCAGAGCGTTTTCAGCTGGATATGCGTGGAGGTCGATCCTGAAATTCTCCCCCCCGTTTTCCACTTGGAGTGTCGCACACCCACCAACTGCCCTAACCCCAGTTGCCCGCACATTTATGAACTAAAAAACAACTTCAAAGTGAAAGTGGGGGACTTGCCAAATATATTATACCTGCGTGAAGGGGTAGGTATTTCAGAAACCATCATTAATTGACAATGCCCACTAAGAATTGACAATGCCCACTAAGAAAATGCATTTTATACTTGCATATACATTGCTATCACAAAGTAAGGTTCTTTATCATTTTGTAATGAAAAGTTGAACACAAGCAAGAATTGCTTTTGCATGAACAGACATAAATTAAGTCTCATAAAAGAATTGATACAAAATTTGAATGAAATTACATGAGGAAATTTATTCTTCTCTTTTTTTTTTAGTATTTTGCCACAGAAGAAACTTTCACTGGATTTGGGGATGTTCTCATGTAACAAGAGAATATAAATTTGTAGCAGGTTTTTTTTTCTTTTCCCCATCACATTTGTATAGAGTACCATTTTTCATTATTGAGCACTTGATATCATTATGAGCAGAGATTTTTTTTCATAGACAGCAATATGGCTGCTTTGTATCAACCATTAATAGAGCGAATAAAAAAACAGAAAATATTATCAATGCATGGATTTGGAAAGGATTAATGTTTGGAATGATCCTGTACAATTTAATAAACATAAGAAATAACACAATATTCATTTTCTTCTTTATTATATCTTATTATTATATCAGTGATCAACTGTTTATCCTCAAATTGAATGTAAAAAGTGGGTATCTTGACAGAGGAACTATTAAAAATGAATCAAGGTCAGATATAACCAATGTACTATTATTTTTGTTCTCCATCGCCCCAAAGGGAATTTTTCACTAAATCCACTTTAATGTGGATAAAAGTACACGATCAAAATACACCTTTTTAGAATTTTAAAATGGTACCTATTTGACCAAAAAGAGTCTTTAAAATATTTTTGGAAAAGTCAAAATTATAAAAGCCCCAGCAGTATTGGAACTCGTGACATGAAAGATTTGTAGACAAACCGATTGTTATATACCGTTTGGTAACAATTATGGGTAAGGAATGATTCATAAAATTATACTTGATTCTTCTGGTATATTTTGATCAGGACAATATCCAAAATATGGAGGCATCCCATTACACCTGAACTTTTTTTTTATTTTGATACTGAAATTTTGACCTTTACAGAGTATCAGTTCACTAATCCTAGTTTCAGAATCTGATTCATTCAAGTATTAATCACTTTCAAATATCGTTAATCCAACATCTATTTATATTATTATATTGCTTAATCTAGGTTGAAGGACTTACAGTAAAACTCAAATACAGCTTTTTTTTATTATAAATTCATACTTCATTAAAGCAAGTTTTATTAATGCATTGGTAAGTTAAGTAGATGTATTGAAATAACCAACCAAAATCACTTATACATGGTGCTTCACTGTAATCATGTTGTACTTGGTTAGAACGTGAGTTTTTGGCCAAAAAGTTTCGTTTGAAATTCAGTCAAGTTAAACATTAACTTCATTACTATCAAGCGGCATGGTCTCGCTTATGGTCAAATTTGATATTTCTGCTTTCATTTTTGACAATGCTTTAAAATGCATTTCTAATTATAAACCAACTTTGAGCGTCAGTTACAGATATGAGCAAGATACAGATCTCAAATTTTTCTGTCATGTAAACAAGGCTCCGGTCATGTTTTTGTTTCCATTTGGTCAAAATAGCGAAAAAAGATCTTTTTCAAACTGATTTTTCTTTCTTCTGATTAGTTTTGAACATAAACAAGTAGTTTCTAGCATTTGTCGGATTCATTTTAGGTCTAAACCTGGAAAATTCAAAATGTAAACAAAAACATAACTCGAGATTTGTTTACATAACAAAAAATTGTGTGCTATGTATCTCACTTACAACTTGACGACCGATGTTCAAATTTTGGTTGAGCATTAGAAATGCCTTACTTAAGTATTTACATTATAACTTTTTAAGCACTCTTCAGTAGTGTCACATTGTCAACAAGTTGTGAAATTGTTATCTGGGAGGCATAGTAGTAAGTTGCAGGACTCTTTAAATTTGCATTCACTGGTTAAACTCCCAAGTAATATAAAGAACATTAAAAGAACTACTGGATAATATAAATTAAAATTCAATGCATTGATATTTTTTTTTATTGTTTTTTTTTTTTTTCATTTGTACATGTTTTACAATTCCCATCCCATATAATATGTTTCCTGATGATGTACAATGTACATGTACTTGATGTGTACAAACAGATGTTCATAATTAAACATACACAACCCAGAATTTATAGAATATATTATTAATTATAAGAATAGGATATAAAATACCCCCCCCCCCCCAAAAAAAAAGCAAAAAAATTAATGATATATTTGGTGTTCCAATACATCTTTGAGTGCAATATACATAGTTCTGGCTTCTAATATTGTTGAAGGACGGTAATAGTCTGAGATGATGTCAAAAGCTTCCTAAATGTCATCTTCCAAGTCATTTTGAAAGCAGCATTGAGATTTCAGAAAATGAAACCGCTCATCATTAACATCGATATAATGAAGATAATTTTGGCACTGTGGATTGCCTGAAATAAAAAATGAAATAAAACATCATACACAATTAACTAAACATGTTTTTCAGTTTTCAATATAAAATTCCTTAGGAAAAATTCTTACATTTCATAGGAAAATACTTTGTATATATTAAATCATTTGTGACCTTGTTGTTCTTAAACGATGTGTTTCATAAGACATAGGTAAACAATTGCAATTTTTTTCTCTTATAAAATTATTACACAGCGAAACAAGTCATTTTCTTGTGGGTTAAGCATCTTTCAAAGTCAAGACTTTCTGATCCGCTCCGCTCTACATAAACCCTTGACCGAATAGGCAGTGTTTGGCTGGGTTAGAAACCTCGCACGCTGGTTGGTGTCGTACAAGTTTGCATGATCCAATAAGAAACATGGTTTCAATAATGATGTTAATTGTGCATTGATCAATGTTGAATCATTGTCAAATAAATTTGAGACGAACTGCCTATTCGATCAAGGGTTTATGTAGAGAGGAGCAGATCAGAAACTCTTGACTTGGAAAGATGGGGTTAAGAGGTTATATATACATGTATGTCAACATATTAAATGATCTTTTAAAAAGAGACTTTAAATTTCATGCATTTTTAATTCCAACAAATTTTTAACTAAAAGATACTCTGACAGGGGCCAAAATTTTAACTTTCTTTAATTGTTACTATAGATATATACATGTACATGCTACTTTAACACAAGAGGAATGGGGAAATGTCTGGTATAAAGCTTTTTTTGTAACACAGTTCCTTGTAAGCAACTTATGATGAAATTTCTTGATTTTAAGTTCATTTATACACAATTTTCTATGAGAAAAAAAATCAGTTAACAAATGTACAAAAGTCTGTTGATCCAGCATTGTAGTCTTTAACAGTGTCCACAAGAGTTACATATAAAAAATTGAATCTAAAGAACTTTCAAATACAAACCTATTTTTACTTTCAGCAAAAAAAAATATGTGAACCGAAATTTGATCACTTTGTAAATGATTCCAGAATCAAAACAAGTAAACTGACCTAACATTTCAGGAACATGATAAAGGAGCTCAGGTATCCCAGGAACAATATCACCTGATTTTTGTTTCCTGATTCTGTGGTTATTCCAGGCAAATTTCACTTCTTCCAATTCTTCTCTGATAATCTGCATGTAGCAGTACTGAACTAAAGTTCTGAAATGAAACTTGATATTAGTTTCTTGGCTTCAAACATGGATCTGATTGGTTCATTAGCTTTTGATACTTTTGATATTGAATTTAAACCACACATATTTGTGTGATATACTGACAAACCGGTAGCAACTGACAAAGCAAAGACAACAGAAAATATAAACAACAAGAGGCCTTGACAGTCACTTGAGTCCCATAACCCTTAGATTGACATGTCAGAGTCTCATGTTTGCATTTTCAGCTTCATTTTGAGTTCTAAACCCTTTCTATAACATTTTTGTAAACAATATTTTCTATGAAAAAATCAATAGACATTCTTCCAAATCTAATGTGAGGAACAAGTGTATTCCAACAAACAGGTTCAGCTCTATTTTCAGATTTCATCCACATAACAACAAATTTGAAGAGTTTTTCTTCATGAATGCACATTGAGTCTCTTTTGATTAAAAGAATTAACAGATCTTTATGAAATGTACAAAACAAGTCTGCATTTTCTCTGATAGACATAATGTTTTCTAAATAATTGTCAATAAATGACAATGCAGATGACAAAACATTTTCTATGCTAAATGTAAAAGCCATATTCAGGATGGAAAAAACATTTTCAGATGATATTGAACAGAGCAAAAACTCTTCACACTTCTTTCTTAAATCAGGAACGATGTAGAAATCTGCAATTTGTAGAATGTCCTGTACATTTTCCATTGACAGATCAATATCTCTTTGGTAAAGAAACTTAATCATCGACCGTGTAAGGCCTGCAGAAAAATCACTGCAATTTACTTCATGGTTCCCTTTTCCACTGTTCCAATTTCCATTTAATCGGGTATGAAAGTATTGACAACCAATGACCAACACTAATGAATGTGCACACATGAAAGTTCCATCAGCTAGTGTGATACGTACGTCACAATGTTCTTCATTTTCAAACGCCCTCACAATTTTCTGCCCAAGTTTTGCCATTCTGATAAAATTAGTCAAGTTAACATATCATTTAGTTCCGACTTTTACCCCTTTCCAATTGCAACCACATTGGTTAATCAACTCTTATGTATTTAAGTCAGGTTACAGTGGTTGCTGGAAACTTAGGTTAAGAAATACATGTAAATATAGGTACTAAGGGTTAAAATTAGGTCAGTGCTGGGAATTGAGTAAATTGGGTTTGGATTAATTAGAGTTTAAGGTTAGTTATGGTTTTGCTTAGTGTTTGGGATTTGGGAGAAGGGTTAGGTTGGGTTTATAATTAGTTAGGATTTGGGGTCAGGGTAAGGGTTGGGATTTAGATTAAGGTTAGTTGGGATTGGGATAAAGGTTAGTTGATTTTGGGATAAAGGTTAAGTTTGGATTGGGATAAAGGTTAGTTAGGGTGGAAATAAACGTTAGGGATTACTGTTAGTTAGGATGTGGGTTAGTTAGTGTTTTAGATTAGGGAAAGGGGTTAGGTTGGGAATATGGTTAATTAAGATTAATTGGTTCATTGGGGCTAGGGTAAGGATTGTAACCAATGTAACCGAATGACACTCTGCAAATCAGTTAAATTACAGCCATTATGTATATTACAAAATAGTTATAATAGAAAATATACTATATGTCTCGCCATTAAATCAGATACAACTAACCCAATCACAGGTACTTGGGTCGTGGTTTATAATATAAATATGTATGAGGGTTCATACATATTTATATTATAAACCACGACCCAAGTACCTGTGAACCCAATGCTACATTTTGTCACAAGAAATAAATAAAGCTGTAACATAAAGCTATAGCCATGGTAACTAAATAAAACAATATTACTGATCTAACACTTGTTTGTCATCTCTGTTACTAGTATTATTGTCAACATGAAAATGAGTTGTATAGATTTAAGTTTTGTAACATGATTAAATAAAGCCATTAAGTAATGTTGGGCCAAATAAAACAAAAATTTAGTCTTACTTCATGTTATCTTATTTATCAGAAAACAGTCTTGTTAATTAATGGTTAAAAATGAAATGGGGTTAAAGTCAGGACTAGCAATGAATTTATTACAGGTAGAGGGCAAAGTCCTTACCAAATGGTCCATGATGGAGAAATTCTCCCTATTTTGACAACTATTTAAAGGTCACCAGGTTTATTAAGTATGCCACTTTTAACAAACCAAAGAAATAGATGGGTGGATCTAACTGTGCATGTTTCAAATGAGTAACTCTATATCGAAGAATTACACAAATAATCATTATTATACTTTCATGTTAAATACTAAACTTAAACACACAATACTAATATGTCATAAAATATGAAGTGAAATGTATAATAAATGCATGTTTCTGCATTATCTAAACTGTAAATATTAATCTTGTGAGAATTAATTTTTTTCTGTTTCTAATGTCAAAGAAAGCGGCAAAAAGAGGAAAACATGAAATGCATACGGTCTTTCTTTGATTAAACAGATATATTTTTATCCATATTTTTCAAATAATAGCTATATATTCGTGACATACAACAACAAAAAAAAAAAAATCCCTACCTGTATGTGGGTCTCGACCCGTGGCCAAGCAAGCATATGATTATTGCCGCGCTTCTGCATCCTAAAAATTCTTGGCCGATTCTTGATCTTTTGAAATCTTGGGAAATTAGTCTTTGTCTTTTGAAATCTTGGGAAGTGAATCTTGACTGCGTTTGGAAGTAATGTATCTTGGCGCAATGCTATCTTGGCCGAATCTCGGTCCTATAAAATCTTGGGAAGTAAATCTTGACTGCGTTTGGAAGTAATGTATCTTGGCCAATGCAATCTTGGGATAGAAAATCATGGCCTAGTCAAGATGTAAAACATGGGATATATCTTGACTAAGCCAGGGTTGTCAAATCATGACCGGCAAAGATAAGAAGGCCATGTTATGCTATCAAACCAAACCTGACTTGGTCAGAGTTGCAATCATAACATGACCGATTGAATTACTATGAATATATAGAACATGACCGCCCAAGATTGAATTACTATGAATATATAGAACATGACCGCCCAAGATTGAATTACTATGAATATATAGAACATGACCGCCCAAGATTGAATTACTATGAATATATAGAACATGACCGCCCAAGATTGAATTACTATGAATATATAGAACATGACCGCCCAAGATTGAATTACTATGAATATATAGAACATGACCGCCCAAGATTGAATTACTATGAATATATAGAACATGACTTGGGAGTCCCGTGTGGCCGATCATGACTTGGCCGGGATTGTAAACATGACCGCCCAAGATTGAATTACTATGAATATATAGAACATGACCGCCCAAGATTGAATTACTATGAATATATAGAACATGACCGCCCAAGATTGAATTACTATGAATATATAGAACATGACTTGGGAGTCCCGTGTGGCCGATCATGACTTGGCCGGGATTGTAAACATGACCGCCCAAGATTGAATTACTATGAATATATAGAACATGACTTGGGGGTCCCCTGTGGCTTTCCATAGAATGCAGACAGATATACCGTTTGAGTTTATTCAAGCTAAAAACTGTTTATTCACAGGGCTTTTGAAAAGGATAAAGTGTTAATAAAGTGTGTCAAATATTGCATGCTGTCAGAACTATCTCAAACTGAAACACCGTGTGTGTTAAAGGAAAGATGATCATTATAGCATTCTAAGATACTCTAAGTACACAATGAATTATTCCCATTTGTTCTAATTCATATTACAAATCTCAAACTTTACCTAAATGACCCATGCTTGGTTATATAATTTCTAGCTAGTTTAACTGATTCCGGCCCCTACCTTTCTGTCACTCCCAAACCAACAATCTGCATTTGTCAACGCTCTTAATCAGAAATTTGAATTCTGAAATTAGTTACTATACAGGTACACATAACTGAAGTTTTCTTTATCTTTCTTGTGCTTCTCTAGCTTTATATATCTTTTACTCAAGTAATTATTCTTTCTTTATTTGTCCAGAATTAAACTCTTGAACTTCTTAAACACTGTTAACTTCGATCTAAGACCAAATGTCCAGGAAAGTGAAATTTTTCACGAAGGTTACAAAGGCAGCTTCATTTTAACCTCTACATATTAATTCAATTAAAACATATGGAATGTAAGAATTAAAAGTATATGCTAAAATAAGGAAATATAAATCCAATGAACTTTTAAAATTGTTATAAATAAAAAAAAATAACACTAAAGATTGCAGAAGCTTGGTGTAGTATTGACAGTATTTTTTCAGTGTAATAATGTGTAGTTAAATAAAATGTGACAAATCTTTACTTGGATTCATTGACTGACAAATTCAGGACAACTCTAACATAGGTCGATGCACCAAAAAAGCAACAAAAATCTGCAATCTAGTGGAGTCAGATAAGAGTTTACCTTTCAAGTCTATAAAAGAAACACGATAAGCTAAGAATCTGTCAAACTGGTATAGATTCTTAAATGTAGCGATTTCCTAATTGTCGGCGTTTTGACTTAAGAATGGACTCTCTGATTTCCTTGTCGGCGTTTTGACCTGTAGCTGGTTTTTCTGGACCTCTGTCGTCCTATCTTGGTCCCACACAAAGCCAGCCCCTGTCTGATATACGTATCATTAATTGATCACCTTTTCAGTGTTTACCCCGTCTAGCTTTGATTTCATTAATAGGTCGGGACTAGTGCTTACTACACCTTGGTTATTCTGGTTATGTTTGGTTTGTTAGGTATCGGGAGATATGGTCAATTGTTAGTTATCCTTGACACGGATAACCATCTCAGGTCAAGAAAGTCTGTAGCTATTCAAGTTGTGTATGCGTGCTGTATACCATGCATGTTCAATGCTTCTTAAAAGGAACAGAGTTTGTAACATGAATGATATACATTTATTTCAGTGGCTTTATACCCCAGACATCATGTGGAACTAAAATTAAAACATGATTAATCACAAATGATGAAAGCATATCGAATTAATAATTCAAAATAGCTGGATGCGTGACTTATACAAAATTTTTATCTTCGAAAACGAATTCAATAATGGTGTTTATCGAACCAGTTAAAGGAAAAATTGGATTTTTTTTTTATTCATGCATATTTTCCATGATTTATGTCCTTGTTGATTTTGAATTGAAAAAAAAGTGCTTATTTATTGAAACTAAAAGCATTCTAATAAGCATTGCCCGTTGTGCTTGAATTGGAAATTGTTGGTCTAATAGTCACAAAAGATGCGTTTTACGGTACATTAAATTTAACGCGTTTCCGCGTATGAAATGATCCACAATTTGCCTTGATATGTTTAAGTTTATCTCCATGTGTAATATGTTTCTTTCCTCTTCAAGGTTCAATATTCTATTGTTTTGTTTTTTGAAGTTGCTAACGACTCATTGACAAAATCCTTCATTTTCTGAGATACTAAGCCTTTGTTTCACACGTGTGATAGAAATGCCGATTTCATGGTAATTGAAACCACTGATGCCTTCTGTCAACAACCGATCGCAAGCTTCTTTCGCACATTGGCATATAGATATGGACATCTTGCGTACTTCTGGCACTGGAAGTCCGACTTACTAACTGTGCAAATTAATCAAGCGCTTTTTTTTCTTTTGTCACTTTCCTGTCACCCCTAACTATCTGTTCAATACCAATGTCTTTCTGAGAGCTGCTATTTTACTAGCCATACTGACACTTCATAAACTATGTGAAATCAATTTTTATTACAAAGAATGTTGATAATTTTCTAGCATAGTGACACTTAACTTATTTGCACAGAAAAGGTTGATAACTTTATATACTAAAGTATATAGAGCATTGAAAACATAAAATTGAAAATATATCCACAGATATGAAATGATAAATGTCTTAAGATTAACAAGATCAAAATTTATCTCCTCAAACGAGAGAATACGATCATATTGGACAGGATGTGAATAAATACATGACCATGAAATTTTTGTTTGCATTTAATGTTTAAAGCAACATTTTCAATAGGCTTTCAATCAAACGGGTACCTGCTACGATAACAAGGGCATATAATTTAATGATTTCTCTAAAATGCGAATACCTAAACGTGTTGATCATCGACTTTACTCGTAAAAACGTATAATTCATAAAGCCCCGACTTTTATAAAGTTGCTTTTTCACATTGACATGCATGTATAAGACAGTATATATATCTTTGTATAGAGGTGCATCTAACAGCAGTATGTCATTAGAAATTCAATGCAGACTGATTTATCAGCATGAATATCTGTTAAGGATAACTTATCTGATTTTGCCCAAACTCCATGGTCTAGATAACTATCTTGTCAATGGTGTCGTCTCAACGTATACAAATCTAGAACAACATATATTCTGTAGAGTGGTCATGTTTCGCAAATACATATATTTCTAATATACATTTGTTATCATGTGAAGTTTACATGTGCAGTCCAGGGATAGATTTGTTTAATTTCGCAAATTTTCAAAGATTATGCGTTAGTTGTATGACTTAAAATAAGTACACTATACTATCTGAAAATATAAAAGAGTCGAAATTAAAAGCATTGAAATATGATGCATACCATGTTCAAATGAACACACATCTTTTTGTGGAATTGGCCTTGAAATAATGTTAAAAACTACTGAAGATTTTTAATGTTAAGGAATAATCTGAGTGCATGCATTTAAAAGATTTTGCCTTGTCATACATTTGCTCATCATTGTGTGATATTTTTGAACAGCTAATGCAAAGCTTAAGTGTTCGTCTGAGCCCTAAATTGCAATAGCACTTTCCCATAGTCTTCAATTAAATGACTCTTACGGTTCTAGGTCCTATAATGGAGAACAATAACTAAATGGCGGTTAGTTCATACCTCAATATCCCCATAATATACACTCGAAAATTTGCTTTAAAAAATACAGAGAACCCTTTTTTACTTTTGAAAATATTCTGTATGAAATCGAATGCTCCTTGGGCATAACAGGCAATATTCCTCCTTTTCAAGTATTGATATTTAGTTGAAGTTTAGTGCTCTTATGAAAAGAATCTGAAAAGAAGGTGGTTTGTTGTTGTATGTTGTCAAAATGCTGTATTCGCCTTTTATAAATTGTCTAGTAACAGAATTCAGATATGAAGAAAAAAACCCAAGAAACACGGAAATTGACCTTCAGCAAACTGCGTTTTCAAGGTTCCCTTGAGGTTCTCATGAAGCAAAACTTTTCAATTAATTATATTCCGTATACTTTATGAGTTTTAATTTTCTAGACTGATCACTTAAACAGGCTAAAACTCGACAACTCGACTGAAATTCAGTAAGTACCTCTAGCAAAGTTTAGGACTGGCACTCTGTGTGATGGGTGAATTAAATGCATGTCCAAATAATTATTTAATGCAGATTAAGATGATGATTAAAGAGTGTTTTATGGTGAAGTTTAGACGTGTCTCTGCTCGTAAAATATTCATTGGTTCTTTTTTTTCAACAGTTCTGTAAACTGCAAAGAAGCCTTCGGATTATTTACTTCAATTTCCATTGCAAATAGTAAACACTTCAAACCAATACAGACAGACAAAGCATTTTAAACATTTCTTTAAAATATTGGCAAACACAAGTTTGATGTAGATCTCTCTAAATATATAGACATTATTTGGCCAGTATGATTGTAGATTACAGAAACGGACTTTCATTACCAAACTAATTATAGTTTTATTTACTATATGTATATTTTGTCTTAACAAAGCAATGTAACAGATTTGTCGAGCATAAGAATATAAATTAGAATATGTATTAATAAGATTAAAGAGGATTATACATATGTACCTTCTTTTTGGCATACACACTAATCCTCAGAATTTAATCTGGACCAGGAGATATTGTTAATCCATTTCTTATATATTTATTATTTACTTATCTAAATTATAACAATGGTTATCCATGTGTACTTACGTTTGTGCAGTAATTTCTTTTTAATCGGATTATACTAAAGACTTTTCCCCTCTGTTAAAGGTTTAATTAAACACGCAGCTATGTACTAATCTAAGGCTGTTATGAATATTAACTGCATTTCCCAATCTTTCTGGGTTTAAATTTGTGTAGTAAAAGCATTATTCAATAGTGTGATAAAACTTAAAAAGAAAAAAGATTTTTCTTTGACCTTTTTAACCATCGACTTTAAAGAGGAAATGTAATTATTTGTTTTATACTTGACCATTTTAAAACAGAATATATATATATAAATAATGTTTTAAGTAACCTCGGAGCATGTTTATTGGATATAGAATACAGGCCTGTAGAATGCGCGGGGGGGGGGGGGGGGGGGGCAGGGGCAGGGGGACCGGACTGAGGATATTACTAGTATTTTGCTATAGTAAATTTTCCTTTAGATGCTGGTCCCCCCCCCCCCCACTTTTTGATGTTGTAAGGTCGAGCACTGGCAAATTCCAGGATTGGGACAGTAAATTTTTTTTTTGCTTGACAGATAATTTTGGGAAGTTGCTCCCCCCCCCCCCCCACTTTTGGTCAGTTTAGGTGCTTTTTTTTCTTGCTTGTCAGATTTTTTTGTGGGAAGTTGTCCCCCCCTCCCCCACTTTTGAAACAGTTGCTACGGGCCTGGTATACTTTTCCCCAACCTTATTAATTTCAGAACACGCTTCTCCAATACCATGAGATATCGCAGGTACATTTTATTATCAAGTTTGCCTCTGTGATCTATACATTTACTGTAGCTCAATGGAGAGCAGTCCAGTAGTGGATGGTTCTGGGTTCAAGTCCTAGCGGTGAAAAGTAATGGTCCAAGGCATAACTTGGAGTTAACTGTGCACTGTGATAAAACTAAAGTATTACTCGTATTGTTTCAGTTTTTTCACATGAAAAAATATAAATATATGTTTGACAAATTTTTCTTTAACTTCAGTATTTGAAACCATACTGTAAATAAAAATTTTATAAACTCTGAAAGAAAAACAAAATGTCAACATATGCCAGGTAACACTAATTCAAACATTTAAAATTTTCTCACGTCAACACAGAAATGACTAATATGCAAAATATTTGTTTGGCTCTGTGAACTAACGGGTGAACCCCATTGATGAATCAGAGGCTTTACCAACTAATGGACTGTTTTCATTTTTCTCTATGAAGATCATCTTCAGCTGCCCAGCCGACGTGGCCTCTAATTCATTAACCGAATATCACAAAATTTGGCAAGGAATAAGGAATATCGTTATATATAACAACATGTAAATAATAGAAAAATACCGGCTGTAGAAGGAGAGACATTAGGCGGTGAATGCTAGCATGAGTAGCTCCGTAATTTGATGAACAAAATGTAACACATTTCTGAATCTTGAGACTACCGACTCGATACAGTGTCAAAACAAAGGCCGAGAGCCATATAAAATCTTATCTCTTTTTTTCCCACGAAGTGGGTAGAAAGAAGATTTTGAATGATATCGTACAATTATCTGACTAATTGATCACATGCTAAGTAACGGTGACCCATTCCTTGTTACTGAATCTTTACAGCGCTATCAAATATATCTTACAAACGTTTAGTTACGGAGTTATTGTTTTGTAGCAATCTGATCGAATTCTTAAAAACTAATCAAAAACCCCATCTTTAGATGGGTCAATGAAGCATGTGTATTATACAAATCACGTGACTACTATGACGATGATGACAACCGTCTTGAATTAATTTTCTTGTAGACATTGACAATATATAAGAAATGACTGGTTCAAGGCTAAAATGTATATTAGGTTAGAACTCACAATTACTTATTAACGAATATCTTTCCAATATGTATCTGAAATGACACTTCTGCCATCTTGTAGTAATTATAATTTCTCTGATTTCCACGGCAACGACGTGACGACTTGGTGGAGGCACGGCAAACCTGCACATTAACACAAACGTAAGCTGCCTACCTAATCGACAGCAGGTTTTGGTCAATGTCGTTCTACCTTAACTATCACCTGTAAAAGTACACGGTGCCTTTGATGTCTCATATACTAGTACTTCATCTACTAAACTTCCATAGTTTTGATGGGAAAACGGAGGAGAAAAATGAAAGCAAAGAATTCAGATTATTTTAAAGATTTCACAACACTGCCTTTGCAAGTAGTATGTGAAGTACATCCACAAAGATTTAAAATTTATACTTGCAGGGCATACATTTGCAAAAGACAGTAAATTTACCAAACTCTTTTTTTAAATAAATAAAATTACAGTATTTGTAATGTTCAAATACAAAATACTGATCTGTTTGCTCAATAATATCAAGTTTTCAAATATAAACAAATAAATAAATTTAAATGAATGCAGAAAGTATGCAATCTTGTAAAAGATTTAATTTTTCGCTTTTGTTTTCTGTTGATCTATTTGATGTTGTATGAAGACAGATTTTGTGCATAAAATTCAGTGGATCATGCAAGCAGATTTCAGAGATTTTTTTTTTCGGGAAAAAAAACACAATGGCGATTTAATCCTGCATGTATATATGTATGCATCTAAGACCATGAAATTTATGTACTTGAACTAATTTTAGAACGGTTACGAAAGATTTTTATTTAGAATGATCTAGATCTTCGTATTCAATTAAACAATTGTCTTAATGTCTTGAATTATGTTTGGGTGAACATTTGCCTGAATGATAATGAAACGTGCTATTGTCTCCAAGCCAAAATATATTCTTCACATGCTGAAAGTCTCTTAAAAATGCATACTTCGTCACCAGACAAAACAAATATCTTCTCAATAAAACCTCTATTGACTCTCTTTAAACATATGGTCGCAAGGTGGTTTTAAACAGTCGACTCGAAGATAGTTTTGAAAAACTGCAGTAAAAACAATTGCGACCGTCACTCAAAAAATCTGCATGTGTTCTCTATCTGAAGACCTAATTATATTGCTAGGGGATTGTCTCCATGTAGAAGCTGATGTCACAGAATATGCAATATTCTTTGTTCTTGGGTTATTCTGCTATGTTTATTTAGATATCCAATATTGCATTTTGAATGAGAGACCCTCTCATCGTAAGTGGGTACATGGTGTTAAAATTTGTTTGCTTAAATGCCGTGATGGTTATTTCTACCTCGTGCAAACCCAATGAGCCAATTGTTTCTTATCAGATCAAAGCAGACGACAGATTTTCCCGCCTTTTGATTTGCAAAATTACGTGTGTATTGGTGCATTTTATTGCAATAAATTTATGTGGAAATATATTACATGCTCTTAATTTCTAGGGTTGTTACAAGTCTCTGCAAGAGATTCATTTCCAGACCGGGAGTGAATGAAAGCTCTGATTGATGTTGAACGAGTTCATTCAGATACATGTTTTTTTTATATACTTTTTCCGAATTCTAATTTCTTGTGATTTTTCTTAACATGTTAATATTTGCACATATATGTGATACAAAGAAACGCTATTTAAAGCACAGGAGGAAATCTTACTTAAGAACATAATTAATCACCTGATATTTAATTCGGGTTTAATTCACTTCCACCTTGAATTCTTCAAAATATTTTTATGGAACTGTAATGATTAAGGAATATTGAGAAATTGACTCATCGACACCAATGATATTCTGCTAACTAAGTATACTTGACATATTGACATCCATCTTTCTGAAAATATATACCTCGAACTAATTAAAGAAAGTTATACTGAACCTTTTTATTTTATAACTACATTCCTTGTGGCCATAAGTTCGGAATCAATGATTGTTTAATTTTTTTTATGCCGAGTTGGCAGTATTTTTCAGGAATATGCCCCCCATTTCCCCCAAAAGGGCATATAATCATTTTTAAGTCCTTTTTGACTTCTGGGCATATTAACAACAAACAGCAAACAGTATACTGTTCATTAAATATTACGAAATTGCAAAATTATTAATCTAACCCTTCATACTGTCATTTAAACTGTATGACAAATATTGAATTTTAGAAGCTACAGCTGGTATAATATAATAATGCAGTACATTCACTAGAAACATCTGTAAAAATAGCAAAACAATGTACTGGCAATGAAGCTCAAATATCAAGACCATTGCTGATATTCAAGGTATGCGTCTGAGTATATATATTTTACGAATACTAGAACTGGTACTTTTACTCCTACTATGACTCCTACAAAATGGTACTTTGTGACAAAGTGTGTTCAGGTGCTTGTAGGCGGCACCACAATAGTGTTCAACCTTCAGTAATAAAGAAAACTATGGCAACTCGCATTCTATAGTGAAGCCACTGTTCCTTGCTCAATCACTATTCACTCTTTGAAATGAACTTGTCCCCATACTATTCATTTTTAAGGAATCCCTTCCTTCAGACAGGAAACACACAAAAATATTATTTATTTGAATGTTTCAAAATGAAGCTTGAAGTGTAATTTTATTTTAACATGCAACAATTACGATGGTTCTTTTTATGCTTCTCAATATTATCCAAAATACTAACAAGTTTTAAAAACTTTATTTTACGAGAATCGAATTTCCTTTAGACTGGGCTTAAACACCAATGCTTACATGCAATGAAATTGGATGCGATCTGTGATATCTTATTGTTATTAACACAACGTACTTTTTTAAGAATTGAAATTATTAAGAAGAACTAAATACCACTTTAGTATCAAAACCGTTTTTTTTTTTCTCGGATACCTTAAGCTTTTATTCCTAAAATATATTTGTTGATCGTTTTCATCTTTAAAAAATGCATAATTGATGGTTTATTCACATTTCCTTAAAAATATATATGATATTTTGTAATTTGTAAAGAATGATTAACTATTGTAATTACGAACATGGAAGAAAATACCATTAGTATCGTAACACGTTACTTTGTGAATTCAGTGAATTCTTGTGAGTATTTTTCAGTTACCTACAGTATAACTGTTGAGTTTTGGAACCGGAGGGATGGCTTTATAATTCATCTAGTCTACACTGAGTCTTTTTTCCCCATTACTTCTTCTTTCACAGTAATGATGAAGATGAATGAAATACCAGTATACAAGTACTCTCAAACAATGTAACTTTGTATATTGGCACTGTTACTTGTATATAAACTGTTTTTGTGTTTGTTCTTCCCACTCAGTTACTCTCCGAGTAATGACTGGGGATTTTGTAAGTAATCATAGAAACAACTGTTTTTGGTAGTAAAAACTATGTCTCGTTGTCTTTATTTAATCAAGTCATCAACTCGGATGAAAAAAAAAACAAGTTTACGACCTAAAAAACTAAGTTTACGACAACAGAAAAGCAGCAGAAGACGTTATTGAAATTGACGACATACGCAGACGCCATTACCAAGAACGTGTTGGAGTAGTTTGGATTGTCATTCCGGTAACCGTAACCACAGGTGTCTTTGGAAACTTAATTCAACCACAAATTTAAGTAGAATTCCCAGTCTTGGGAGATAATCTATCTTGCATACATCGAGTGTCGTGATGGAGCGAAGACATATTTTAGTTGGCAATTGGTTACGCTAATGTTCATTTTACAAGGTTAAGAACACGATATTACTGTAAACAATAAGAAATGACGCGCAAAAGAACTACCTAAAAATTCCTGTTTTGTGGTTCCTTTAAACACTGTGGCATGGAAATGCCGTTATCGTCCTCCTACAAAAACAAGTAAGGATACCTACTGTATGACTATTGCCTCTGTGAAATGGTCTCTCATTCCAGGCGAGAGAAGGTCGCTGACACTACATTACCATTAACCTTCGAAATAATTTGTATAGCAATGGGTTTTTTTAATATTCCAGCCAAACACAACATACGGACTAGCCATGAGTTTCATTCTTTAGTAAGGAAATATTTGATGGTAGATCTCACTGGCAATAGACATCCCATTCTATCTTGATGAAAAGCAATTTCTATATATATTCAATGATCTAAGCCAAAGCCTCAGCAAGCTTGTCTAATCGAAAATTATTCGGATATTGTCTATATTTGGAAAAAAAAACATGCGTTCAAAGTTTTACTGTAAATGAAGATTACATATAAATAAACAATGACATATTGTCATATCAATACAAAGAAGCACACATTGCAATGTGATTTAGTCTAAAATTGTTGATGTCTTGGCTTGTTAGGTTTAGGACCTCAATGACGGGATTCAGACCTAAAGTTAGTAAAATACAAGGGCGATTCCTGTGAGCTTTATACCTATTTGTCTCTCGTTTTCAGATCTTGAAGTTTTATTAAACTATCCATGCAATTTTTAGGGATTGTATTTGTATTATGTATTTGCATGAACAGTATATCATATACATGAAACGATTATCACGATTATTTGTCACAGAATCGGATACCACAGTATATTTCATGTAAATTTAAATATTTCACTTGGTTTCATGCAATTTTGTTTCCATCTTGAGGGATTGATTTATTTTTCAGAATCCCCCATCAGGAGGGAGTAAAATATTTACACACGTGTCTGTCTGCGATATATTAAAACAGATATATTTTCAAACACAGTAAACATTGGCCATTCATAGCCTTTCAGATGTGAAGAGTCTTTCGTCTGAGACAGGATCGCTTTTTGGGATACAAATATTCACGTTTTATTATCTTAAGGTGAAACTTTTATAGCAATGTAAATATTTGAAATCCACGTAATGTTATCAGCAATAAGGAGATCGATTTAGCTGTCAAAAAACATTTCTAATGTGATATAGATCTACTGTTTCTTAAATACCCGCCATAGAAAACGAGAAGTAATTTGACATATTTAGTTTGAGTATCAATTAAGATGGACAAAAGAAAAGTGTTTAATGGTTTTACTGCGTTTTTGATGAATAGAACGTTTACTCAAGAAGAACAAATAAAAGTATCCCCTTCAAAATTAATCCCCCTGTTAAACGTTACCAGAAATTTGATGATATCATTCGATGCCGCTCTTCTAATTAAACGAGTCCCTGAAACTCTCAATTTTTAAAATTTATTGCAACGACCTTAAATCTTTGGAAAATTTAATAAATGTCAATTTCTATATGATTTCTTTCCTTCACATTCCATGACTTTAATGTTACGTTACTGGACACTAATAACAGGAAAATGAATCGGTCCATAGTCCTTCACCATAGTCCTACACTATAGTCCTCGGGAACCCTAGTCCTCTACCATAGTCCTCCACAGTCCTTTAGCATAGTCCTTCACCAATCACCGAATTCCCGCAGATATATGCAAGACACATCGACAATCGTACGGTTATCCGTTTAATTACATTAAAGTACAGTTTATATACAGTATATATATAATTTTTTTTTTGTTGAAAAATTTGCACATTTAATAACTTTAAATTTTTTCGACTTTGCGAAAAATATCACTCTAAAAATCAAGCTAACATTTAGATGTTAATAGTTACCTTGGATCGATTGCATTTAAAAAAGATATGAAAAGTGTCAATTCCTGTAGAAACTTGCCCGCTACTGGCTGCACGCATGCATGTAGGATCACTTATGACACTTTTAATGAGTAACAGCTGTCTTATAATCAGTTATTACCCACATGGATTGTTCATGACGCAGACAGCAGTAAATTTTTTGATATGGACATAGGAAGTTTCCATGTACCACTAATTCTGATGACTTTTACAGATTTTTAGTTTGTTTTGGAATAGAGCATGCTTGATGCAAAATCTTGTATCTTGCAAAAACTCAATCCATAACCAAGAAGTCGTGAAATTCATTTATCAAAATTTTAGCTGAAATCCAAATTTATTTTCAAAATTAGATCATTTTAATAGCATCTTCTCTAGCCATCGTTACCTGGCAACCTGAGTTACCATACTTGGTAACTTTCACCATTCCATTCAAAACATGACTTTGTTTCTTTATCCTCTAGTGCAATTAAATCATGGTGATAACAACAAATTTTGACCTAAACTGACCTATGAAGATTTGTTTTTTTTATGCCACAACTAGCGCTTGGACCTTTATATCAAACCCAGGATGATTGATTTTGCCTGTACACTATTTCTGCATGTTCGTCTGTGCTGTCGGGACTTTTGCGTTATTCAGTGTGATCCACATTTTTCTTGCTGGGAGATTGCGATAATCTCTCCCGCATTGGTTGTGAAAACCTAATAATAACTCTATTCTTGGTAACTAGTCTTTCTGTGAATATGTTTTCTGTTTGTTTATTGATAGGAATTATTGCAGTGAACCTTCAAATAGTCTCAACAATCAATCAAATCTAGTATGTGATAAATTGTTAAATTTCAGAGATAAAGATATTGTTAAACTAATGTTGATTGATTGTTCTTAACATCTATTCAATACAATTTATGAACAAATGTTAAAAAAAACATTGATCGATGATTGTATCAAGAAAATACATGTATTTTGTTAGAGGGAATGGGGATTGTGACGTTAACTTTTGGGCAGTACATTTTTTTCCAGTATAACTTACTATATACTGTACTTCTGACAATATAATATTTGTGAGCACTATGTTTTCCTGGCGGCAAGTACGGTTTTGTCAGCAGCAACAGTTTGCTTATTTTATTGGAACTCAACTTTATTTTATAATAATTCAAATTATATAATCCACAATTTATTGATAAATAGAGCCTGCAGACACTTTTTGCTGCTAATTAAGAAAGATAAACTTTTTTACGTTTACAAATGTAATGAATAAATCGCTTGTCTAGATCAATCAAATCGTTTTGTTTCTTCATGTTGTTCACTGGATTTTGAAATTTACGACCGTGAATAATGTCTGGGGTATTCAAGGTGAAATTGAACATAAAACTCACAATATGACGTAGGTGAGAAATATATAGGACTCACAAAGAAGGGACATTTCCTGGTATCATCAATAACTACTACATTTTCCTTAATTCCCCTTTAAAGTGCTCTATTTGGTAAACGGCGCTTGGAGTGGCAGGTCTTATAACCAATTCTGGTCTAAGGGTATTGCGGGGAAACGAAGACCCTCTTTTGGTATTGAATAGAAGGGTGTTCTTTCTTGTGGCCAAGGTATATCTATCACGTTCGTGAAGCCAAAATTGGTGAGGCTAAGACGAACTTTATACTACTAAAACTTTCAAGGAGTCTCCATTAAAATTATTGTTATAACATTTGAATGAAAATGTTAAGATAAATATAGCACCATAGGAATGTTTTTTTCTTATTGTTCGATGAAAAGGATAGAGTTTTTAATCCTCTTGTGTGAATTACAAATAATTATTGAAACTACATTTTAACTAGGTTTTGTTGCACTTGGGCTCTCCGAATATGAAAACAACTTTCTGACACTTACTTAAATATTTCTTTATTTGATCGAGGATTAATGCGTTTTCTTTGTCTTTTGAGGGTTAATCGCGGTTCAAAATTGTTTGTTTTCTCTTTGATCCAACCTAATTCATCCATTTTACAAGTCTTTTATGATCTTCGATACGAACACAAACCTGTTATTTATTTCATTTCTACAATGCGATTAGAAAAAAGGTACATTTCAAATGACCTCACGCGAGTATGATTCATTTTCTTAAAGAATGTATGTCGCATGAAATGCAGGTGATGTCATAATAAAAAATCTCGAATAAAGCCTTACAAAAATATAATTCAATGGCTTTGAGAAGATTTTTAAATAGCGGTCAGTAGGTAAGAAGAAAATGTCATGATAGCTTACATAGTCTGTAGGTTCTAAATAAAGGTACAAAATAAAGTTCTTAAGAAAACATTGTGGTCAGACTGGAGAGTTTAATATTCGGCTGACATTGAGAAGAAATCTCCCTTGAACACATATCTGAAAAATGAATGCTTTTTTGTTTTTGTTTTTTTTGTGTGTGTTTTTTTTAAAGTCTTATATCTTACATTGGTTTCCATTCGAATGAAAAATATTCTTGTAAAAAACCATATGGAAAATGTTTATAAATCATGAAAGATAATCTGTAACTTTATGCACTATATGTAATATCATGTGCTAATACTAATATTCAGGTAAGACAGTATTTGATATTGAAAGCCCTCCTTCTCAAATCAGTTGCTTTTTAAGATCAGATAACCATTCAGATGCACTGTCAGCCGAGGACATCTGCTCTGTAAAATTAAAATCCACTAAATACGAGTGATTTTTAATCATATATACACACTATAATGAAGTATTTCAAAGTACACATCTATTTATAGTTTTCACTATTTCTAAAAATCAAGTCAAATTTCAAGGTAATCATCAACAGCACATCCCAATAAAGGTCACTATCAACAGCCCATCCCAATCAAAGTCATCATCAACAGCCCATTCCAATCGAGGTCATCATCAACAGCCCATCCCAATCAAAGTCATCATCAACAGCCCATCCCAATCGAGATCATCATCAACAGCCCATCCCAATCAAAGTCATCATCAACAGCCCATCCCAATCGAGGTCATCATCAACAGCCCATCCCAATCAAGAACGTCATCAACAGCCCATCAAAATCAAGGTCATCAGGAACCGAACATCCCAATCAAGGTCATCATCAACAGCCCATCCCAATCAAAGTCATCATCAACAGCCCATCCCAATCGAGGTCATCATCAACAGCCCATCCCAATCAAGAACGTCATCAACAGCCCATCAAATTCAAGGTCATCAGGAACGGAACATCCCAATCAAAGTCATCATCAACAGCCCATCCCAATCGAGGTCATCATCAACAGCCCATCCCAATCAAGAACGTCATCAACAGCCCATCAAATTCAAGGTCATCAGGAACGGAACATCCCAATCAAAGTCATCAGCATCAGCACATCCCAATGAAGGATCAAGAGTTTTAGTACAGACATGATTCTGTGACAGCTAGACAGACAGAACTATGGCAAAACCAATATTCTCATCTCAATGGGGGAGACATAATAATGTTCCACTGAAGTGTAGAATGCATATCAAACGCAACAATATGGAATAAACTTTTCATGGAAACCACTAATGAGAAGAAACTGGTTTATTACATTCAACTTTAACCTTCTTGTGAATAAATATTAAAACTTTAATTCACTGCCAGTTCATTAAGTTTCCCTTATGTAATATGTCCTTTTTCATAAACTGTTTAAACTTTTCTTTTCACATTGTTAATCGTAGGTTCTTTAAGGGGATGATTAAAAGTCTTAAGTTTACTATCGCACTCTTAAGCACTGATGTAATAGTTCACATTTCTTTATATATGTGAATCGTACGCCAAATTAAATATTCTATTGAAAACATCGATTAATGGCAAGGCAGTAACTACCAATCAGTCTGTCTGTAATGGAAGAAATCAGAATCCTTCCTAGGTTTTTACTTTTAATATTTACTAAATCCGGGGTCTGAAAAAAAGGATTCGCCAGAAATCAAAGAAGATTTTTTTCTTATAAATGATCGATAAAGACATCATAATTATATAATTATTTGACAGTGCAAGCTCATTTTGATTGAAAATGATTATGGCTTAGCAATAAATACATTATCATAAATTGAAATGTTCAAACAAATAATAGCGTCATTATTTAATTTTTGTGAATTTATAATTATTCATCCTGATATCTGTTACCGTTTGAATGAATTTGATCGGTATTATAAGTTTGTTTTTTTTATTTTCAGACAAACAAACAAACGTCCTTCACACCAATGAATATATAATAACAGAAACTGAATGTCTAATACAAATAAATAACATGATGATGTGTCGCTTAGATAAGGAAAATACAATAAAGGTCTTATTCTGTTATTGTCTTGTTTCATTTCCAAATCTCAGACTGTCTGAATAGCTTGGTATTCCACTTTTTAGCATATGTTGATAATTGAGACGAAGTACTCGAACATTAAAAAGAGTTTTGCGCCTTTCCCCCCACAGACTCTTGGACAAACGGCCATTACACTTAAAACACAAGAACCAGAAGAGGAGTCACCGGAAAATGGGTAGCACTGATAACCCTAAAATAAAAATTCTCAACGACCCCAGCTCAGTGGTTGCACTTTGACATTAAACGAGACAATAAAAAGAATGTTTGCAGTAGAATTATGAAAGCCATTGGAAATAAAGCATGTTCGAAAATAACTTATTTAAGTATAGTAGAATTTGAATGTTTTTAAATTTAAAGAATATCATTTAAGTCGTCCTTTTAGACAAATCAGTTTTCAAAATTAATCTTGGTTTTCCTACATCGACCATAGAATTTGAATCTAAAAAGAGGCAGTATGTCCTTTCAACCAAACTAAATTATATTACTGTAATGATGTAATGAAAATATTAATTCATTGTATCTGATCAATAATTATGTAATCATATTCTTTAAAAAATAATTCAATGAAGTAAAATGTTACCTGACAAAGTATCCTTTTTTTAGCAGTTAAAAGTGAAAGTAACGATAAAACAATTGGTACAGTAACTGAAAGCAAAGGAACTTTTTCTATCAGCTGGTTCTTCCCGAATCAAATAATGATACAACACTGAAAGACGGGGTCAAATTTACAGAGTTAGCGATTTTATAAAATTTACAACTGCTGTAGATTTTCATAGGGTATGATACAACCTCAAAAAAAAAAAAAAATTAAGATTAAAATAAAATTTAAAATAAACATTGTAAACAAAATATTTTGTTGAAAATTGGTTCCAATATAAATTTTTATTTAAAAAAAATCTAACATCTCCAATGTTTTACTGAGCGGTCATAAAAATATCGATGTTTGCCCCGCAGAGTGAGATATCGGATCTGTCGATGAGATATTGGACCGCTTACATCACACAGTGGACGGGATCACCTAAATCTTATTTGCATTCGTTGGTGTTCGACAGTGACAGAATAGACCAGATTTTACCGCAGTGCCAGTAAAGGAAATTTACATCATGGAAGCCAGCACAAGATACATGTATGTCAAAAAAGTATAACAAAACGCTTATTGAATGTGTTCTCGGGAAAAATGCGTTTTGTCGACCCCTCGACACAATCTTTTAAACAGTTTGGTTCTTGGGACCAACAAAACGCATGTTGCCTTCGAACACTGTCAATAAATGTATAATATTCACTCCATAGTAGATTTATAATTGAGGGACTTTAGCACCACAGTCTATTATTACACACCCTAGTACACATTTAATGATTCCATAAGACAAAAAAATTACAAAATGCCTGTGTAGAAAAATCTTCAAACTACATGTTCTTTCATTTGTTTGATTAAGCGTGTTTGTCTTTTGACCAAACCATTCTACACTCTTTTCTGTAGCGTAGCTTCAAGCTCAAGCGTAGATTGAGGTGCTATAAGCGCAGCTTCCGTTTGAGACCTCGACTGACAGTAAACTAATAAACGGGGTCACATGTCCCCGCCTTAAATGGATTTGTAAGTCTACAAGCCCTAGATATTGGGGTTTTACAGAAAGTTTAAAACCTAGACTGAAGCAGACTGAAATCAAGTAAAACGATAGCAAATTTACTGTTTGTTTTTAAATACTTTTTCCTAAACTTTAATTTTTTTCAAAAATTATATATTATTTTTTTAAAAATTATACTGTAAAGACACATTCGTGTAAAGCTGGAAAATTTGACTTATGATTGTTAACTACCATGAAGGTCACTGAAACGAGTTTTCACTCTAGAACAATGTACTTTCTTAAAAAAATATTTTCAAAAAATTCCAGTAAAAGATGAGAGTGACTCTCGGTAAATAATGTGGATATTACCATAATTGTAAAACCCAACGTGATACAGCGGTTATTTTTTCATATATTTAATAAGAACAAGATTAACTCTGCATTACGTCAAAAGCTTTTATTAGACAATAAAAATAGATGCACTTATTTTATGAGGAAAACTTTGTTCTGCTTTTTGAGTTGTGTTAGCTAGAAAATAAATTAGATCGGGATCGAAATATCTCAAATTCTTGCTCTTTGCCCTGGATGGTACACTTATTTTGTAGCAGACAGAATTTTGAAAAAATATACTTTCAATCGCAGTTTTTTCTAATGAGTAAAAGTAGCAAATCTCTATTTTATACATTTATTGAGATGAGTGATGCCATTACAGCTACCTGTCTTTATCAAACAATGGTGGCGAGTGAGAGTGAGTCAAACGTTCATTCGGGCACCTGCTGTTCTTGTTTTTCGTTGTCATTTTACGATTAATTTGTCTTGGAATGCAATACTTGTGTTAATCATGTGATTCTCATCTTATTCTCTGACAGTTTCTTTCTTTTCTTTGACAAATCCACTCACCTGATACTGACTTTATCATATTTTCGCTGCATATTTTTGACTTTTCGGTTTTTGCTGATGACACCTGCATGATAAGCTCACACTTCTAAAACTGGTATCTGCAGAAAAAAATTGTCAATCCTTACATCTTTCCATCCGTTACCTACTCACAAGTAGTCGAGTTGTGAATAAATATGTAAGTATCATTGAGTATACATGTATATATAGCTTTTTCAAAAACTTAGCAACAACCTTAAGCAGTAAACTGACCTACACCTTTCAGGCTGTATTATTCTTGAACATGTTTTGGCTTTGTATTTTTTCATCAGCTTTTTACACACATTAGCCCTACCATATGATTGATTGATTATTTGATTGATTGGTTGTATGTTGTTTATCATACAAAAACTGTTAAAAACTGAGGCCAATGTAACCATATGCGCACCCCTGACGCGACAGACTACTTTGTTTACTATGCACTGACACCTTCATAAAAATCTATTAGAACATGTTAAAAAGTACTAAGGAGCTTTTTAAATGCATTTACTTTGAGATGCCAACATTATTAGCAAGCGGAAGCGCCGCTCGTATTGCGAGCTCTTAAGAGTCATTCTCTGTAAGCATCAAAGAATTTAGAAAAAAGTTGGAAATGGTACATCACAGATTTGGCTGATATTTTGCATGTAATGCAGAAACACCATGTATAGATCATATTTGGGGTCAACAGACAAATTTGAGTACCGGTTGCCATGGTTACCGAAACCGCCATTTTTAGCTCATAAATGAGCAACATTCTACTAAAATTATACCAACTTCATCTTAATTTTTTATTTTCTACACATTTCATACAGGATTAACAGTTACCTATTCTGATGTATTATTTATAGACGTAACTACCGCAATTAGTGTATCAATTCAGTAGTTGGACATGAATGAATGATCTTTCAATGAAAAGTGTCAATTTTTACAAATTTAACAAATTTTAAAAAATGCAGATTTTGGGCATTTTCTACAAATAATAGCAAAAAAAAATGCAGGCACTCCATAGCAAATAACCACCATCATGTAAAAGTTCATTCCATACTCAACAAAATATAAAATTTCTAGAGTGGTAATATTTCTTAAAATAAAATAAAATGAAAACAAAAATGGTTGCTATGGAGAATTTGGATTAATTTGTAGATTCCACATTTGACTCATTTTTGAACATATCTGCTTTAATTAAATCATTAATGAAAAAATATCTCAATAATTTACCTTTTCAATTCACTTAACATTTAATCAAAATAGAAATATAAAATTGAAAAAAACCAACGTTGCTATGGCAACCAAATATTCAGGAACTATTCAAATAATCATTAATATTAACAATATAAAATAACCATTGCCACATTGCATTATTATAATTCTTCTTCTGAATCAATAAATAAATCAAATTAATCAGCTTTATTATTTCACTTTAAGAAATTCATAATTTAAAAAAAAAAAAAAACAGTTGCTATGGCAACCAAATAGTTCAGGAACAATCCCTATTATTATTGATATTATCAATGTACACATCGTTGAATGTTATATTTCTTCTTCAATAAAATAAATCATGCTAATGAACCTTGTCATTTCACTTGCATTTAAATAGAAATTCATTTAAAAAAAAACAGTTGCTTTGGCAACCACATTTAATTTATCATAGTTCAGGAACAGTCCCTATTATATTGATATTATCAAAATACAAAACTAGAGAATCAGTGCCTGATCAACTTCTAATCATGCACTTACCCTCACATACACAGACAAACACTTAAATTAATAAAATACAAATATATCAAAATTACTGCAACAGGAGTGGTTTTGCACTATGTTGTTTCCATGGAAACAAACAATAAATGGATGTATATTAAGCAAAAACTGCCCATATAAAATTCAGTGGAAATTCCCTTTACTTTTCTTTTTTGCAGTAGTATTAATATAGTGTGACAAATCTCACCCCCCCACCCCCCAATGGAAGTCAATATTAAGTGCCTCATATTTTGCCATAAAAAATATACTTAGGGAATCTTAGGGATGGAGGGCAGAAAGGAGAATGGAACAACCAAAGATGCACATGACAAGTTATATAATTTGTCATGTGCATCTTTGGTTGTTCCATTTTCCTTTTTTGATGGAAGGGCAGTAAGGAGAATGGAACAACCATAGATTCACATGACATATTACTAGTACCATATATAATTTGTCATGTTCATCTTTGTTGTTCCATTCTCCTTTCTGCCCTCTATCAGTTTACTTTTTTGCTCATGTAAAATGAAACTGTTGAAGATATAACTGTCTGTCATCATACACTCATTAAATTAATTTTGATAATCACAATTCAAACTTTTCAAGATTTTGTGATGTTGACCCTCCCTATTCATTGCATTGCTATTACATTTACTAATGTTGATTATACTCATATACTCTGACATTGACCTTGGCCTGATTTTACATTGACCTTGCTACCTTGAATTTCATACAACTTGAAGACAGATCTTCACCCATGCTAATGTTCGACTCTGAAATCATTACTCATGATTTGACCTAACTTGATCTACTTTTCTACTGGCCAGAGACTACCCTCCCTGTAGGTTTAGTCAGACTTCAATAAAACTTGGTACATGGGTAAACTAATATCAAAAATCATTTTATTTATAAAAAGCAAAATTTTGAGTCAAGGAGCTAATTTTCTTTTTTTTTTTATTATAATAATAAACTAGTAGTCTTGTTAGAGACATATTGAACATGTATTTTGATTTTAGGCAACAAAAAAAATGATAGTCTTGTTTCCTGCTACCAGCTTAAAAAAATAGGGTAGGTGGGTATGAAAATTATTTTATTTTTTCCAACGGCTTTTTTTTGGGGGGGGGGGGATTTGAACTAATATAAGATCAAATTAAACATGTCACAATTCAATATTGTATTTCAAAATTAAATTTCATGTCTTTTGATGCACAACTCAAGTGGTATTTTATGAAAGTCCATTTTGAAAGAAAGAATTTCATGAAATGCTTGTTTTGTGTTAACACCGAAACCGATTACTGTGATAGAACGACGAAATTCTGGAAATTCCCAATTTTTTTTCTTCCAAAACTAAAACTTTAGGGTCGGGAACAAAAAAAAGGGGTCAGACAGGTAGCAGGAAACAAGACTAATTATTATTTTTGGCTTTAGTTAAAATTATTAAAGTTATGTTAAAGAAAACTACATATTCTTGCTGGCAAGCCAAGAAACAAGAAACTGAACAATATGAAATGCTGACTTTAATGACAAATTACTCTCATGAACTAGAGGGTACTCTGTCTACCCAAACATTTTTTAACTTAATTGTCATACTTAATAACATCAACAACAAAAACCTGTATTAACATACTTGATAAATCTAACAAACTTATAAATTCATATTTTGCTCTAGTTGACAAATCATGAAATTTCACCGAGTAAAGATTTTGTTTAGTTGACCACTTAATACCAACATTTATTATATACCCAACTGTTTGTCACTCAGTTTTACTGTTGAATTTACGCAATCACGAGACGATGCGATCCGACTTTCCGGATCACCACACTGTGGTTTTCTGAATCCATATCACCCCTCTCTGAAACTGATGACGTAGTACACAGATAAATGACGTTTTTATTCTCGCTCTTCAAAAAGTTCCTTGAAAAAATGGTTTGTTTAATGTATAAAAGTTATGTAATTTATCCAAAAAGTTACTTTTTATTACATTTTGCTAGTTGTAAAGGGGTATATAATAAATTTATCATCATAACAGTAACTTGATCCGAAGAGCCGTATCACGTCTCGTTGAGAGGCGCGGATCATCAGATCAAACTCGACGCTTCGCGTCTCGTTTGATCTGATGATCCGCGCCTGTCAACTTGACGTGATACGGCTCTTCGGATCAAGTTATTGTTATAATAATATATATGTATTTACTAAATAATACAACTAAAACATCCTTCACTTCTCATTTAAGGCATCAAGTAGCATCCCTATTATGCTTATTGTCAATAATGATTGCATAATTTCATGAAAAAATTTATTTTGTGAATTTTCAATATAAAAAAACATCTCTCTTTTCATCTGTCCTGATTCAACATTTTAAGATGATTTCACTTGTGAATATCACATAATGTCATTGCAAATTTTTTCTCGGTTTTGATTATTTCTCTGTAAAATCACCATATTAAGCCTAAATTTCTCAATTCCAAATAGTATTCCAGCAATTTTGTGCACTGCTTCCTAAAATTAAAAAAAAAACCATATAGATCAATTAGCATTTACATACATAAACACTTTTTAAAAAAAATAAAAAAATAAAAAAATAAAAAAGGGCCATTAAATGCAAATAATGCATGAGATATGATTAAGTCCCCCAGCCCCACCCTCTCAACATCATATAAAAATAATATGCAGTGAGATCCCTTCTGTTCTCCCAAAACAAAGCATCAAAATGGGCTGGAAATAGACTCTCACCAATTTTGTTTAAACTTGGTGACATAATTACACTATAAGCCCATTAAAAAAAAATAATATTGCAAATGATCAATTGGCATTGTTTCCATGGCAACGGGTCACCTATTTTTGCACATATGTGGGAAATAACAACAAATGTCATTTCACCCCATTAATATTTATTTGATGAATTTCAATGACTATTATTTATTTTTATCTTTAAAACTATTTGTGAATCGTATTTTATTAACAAGAAAACTAAAAAAAAAAAAAATTTGGACCTGCCAAGAAATGCAAAGTAATGTCAAAAAATGCTATTCAAAAGGTGGGGAAAACATAACAGTGTACCCAAAAAACGCAGGCACTGGTGGAATATTTTGATGCTCCTAATTTTACCCTAAACAATTATTAAGAACATTTCAAAAAATTGGAGTGGTAATATTTGATTTAAGAAAATAAATCAATTGTAAAGTTTGTAAAAATCTCTGAAATTACATACTTTTTCACCAAGAGTTGTTTCCCTTTTCGGAAATCTTCAGCCAAATTTCAAGAAAATGAAAGTGAAAGTAGAGAGCAGAACATGATTCAGAGGCGTTAATTCTGTCTGTTTTGGATATTTTCAGTCATTTTAAACCCACTTTGTATAGTATTTCGTATATTACTGGAAGTTAAATGTTTGGTCAGGCCTTACTGTGTCTGAGAAATATATGTGTTTGGTCGTGAAAAGCCTGAAAATGGATTTCACCCATTGAAATTCCAAGTGTGACAGCTACCGATGCACTGCAAGAGCAACAGAAGCATTGGAAACAAAATGTTTATAAGAAAGCAACATCAGTTACATGGATTCCAGAGCTACAATTAAGTTGCGTTTGGTGATAAGGCCGTGATGTTGATTTGAAAGCTACCTGGCAGTAATAAGATCACTAGGCAAGTATCAAAGTACAAAAACCTGTAAAAATTATTTACCTCTGTCAATATTTACTCTTAACTCATGCATGTTTGTTAATTATAAGTAAATTAATTAATAAAAGTGTATGAATATCTATAACAGGGCAAGACAAATAGCATTGCCCGATGCCCGGGACAACCAATTTTGTTTGGTGGGCAAGTTATTTGATAAGTGGTGCCTGCCCGCGGACAAGTGCTTTTTCCCATTTAAAAAAAAAACATATACTCAATATGTCTTTTGTGTTACCGCTTTTAAAATATCATGAATCACAACAAAGCATCTGTTTTCGCTGCTGTTAACCACTATTGAATACTCGGTCGGAACTTCTCTAGAATTTACCCATGAATGTGTTGTTAAAATAAACACAAGTCGTAAAACATGACACCTTCCGATGTCGTCAAAAAAGTTGAATTGGATTTTAGACTTTTTTTATTGACAAATTATTGAATTCATTCTGTGAATACAGACGTGCTACTGTTATTATTTGGTTGTTGATTGGCAATCACATAGTCATGAAGTCGATAGCTCAATCGGCATGCAGTAGTGTTCACAGATTTGTCTCGTTTGTAGGTTTTTTGAGATCATCTTCACATTTTTCATTAAATTTATTCAAAGAAAGTATATGGAGTATCTTATTGAAGAATTTTGAGGAGAATAGAATGAAACTTTGACTTTACCAATGCCCTGAAAATATCGAAAGAAATCTGGGAGAATTTAGTGATTTTAGATCTAGGTTGATTCCTGTGTAGTGTCTCAGTTGAGAAATAATTTAATGTTAATGATTTTGTTTAAATTAAGAAACAGGTCGGACAAGCATATTTTTTGGTAGGACAAGTAATTTTATGATGATAACCTGTCCGAGGGCAAGTAATGCAAAATTCTATTTGTCTACCCCTGCTATAAGAAGAAACATCAAAGTATCCAAGAAACATCAATGACATTTGAATTCAATTATTAAAAAAAATAATTACTAATCGTCAAGTTTCAAACTGCATATAATAATAAATATCTGTTGTTGAAAAGTATGTTAACCATGCACCATATATGATAAAATCTACATTGGTTTCAACGCCTGGAAGATGGGAAAATTGGGACTGTGCAAATTGATCCATATATATGAATTCCCCTGAACCCACAAGTTCAACAAAAAATAAACTCACCTTGATTTGATATTTTTAAAGGATATTGAAGATAAATAGTAGATTAAACGTTCTTTGTTTTAAAAAAGTAGCACTTTTCAGACTTCTTTATCGAAATGCAACTAACATATGACGTCTAGTGACGTCACAGTCTAGACAAGGTAAAAGGTAAATTTTTGAAAAGAAGGTCAAACTTCAAAGTCACGGGGCCAAAATCATAATATATTTTCAAAGATCTTGTCAGAGTGATTTACCTGTGAAATATGAAAGCCATATCTCTTCTCATTCGAAAGTTATGACCAAGGTTAAAGTCTTGTGACAGATAAGACTGACAGACGGACAGATTGACAGACTGACAGATGAATGAGATTCAATGTCCACTCGCTTTCGCGAAAGCGGGGGACAAAAATACATATAGCTTTGATTAGCATGTTTTAAGCAAATTGTTTGAGGTAAGCAATGCATCAGCATTTTTCAGTAACAAAAACCCCAAACATTTGCTTGTTTATTGTTGAAAATTAATTATTTATCTCGTTTAATAAAATATGTCTTCACACTTCAAACATTCCACTTATGAACAAACCGATAAAATATTTTGTTATCCGCTGTAATTGTAGAGCTTACTTTCTAAATTCTTTGAAGAGGCTACTGATAGACCATAAACAGATGACTTTAATTCGTCAACCAAGACCATTTATTTTCAAGATATCCTTCTAATGAATTCACGAGAGACCTTGTTTAATACCTATTGTGGTCATCAAAACACATACTGGAATACCTAATGAATTCCTCTACTGATTTACGATTATATTTCTATCCGAAACATGTCGATACAGAAAAAATGGCTAAATATCTTACTGGAAGCTAATTCATCGTCAGTTATCCGTAACCACTCGGGAGTTTTTGATTAATAAAGACAAGAATTGCCATTAACTCCGCCATTGTTTGAAAAGGTCATCCACCATCAAACCAATGGAGGACAAAATTGTGCGATATTATACACGTCAACAAATCGATGTCTATCTGGCGAATGAAAAAAATATATAAACTATAGCACCATACTTATCACTTGGCAACTAAAGTATTTGATGGAATAAAGATACTACGTTTTATGCTTTATTCTTTGAAAGTCGGAGATTTTTCGTACCAACTATGGCACGATTATCATTGTTTGGAATCAGTGTGCATTATCTCAACCATTATGGTGACAAATCATTTACTTCTGTTACATACAGAGTAGTTAATATACTGACTGCTTCATCTGAAAACAGGAAATCATACTCTTCGTTATGAACCTAAAAATTAAACGCAAAATATTTTAAAATCGCTTTAATATCTTGATTACATCTGGTCGTTTTACTGATTTTAAACGGATTAAATTCTCAGTACAACAAATTTGAAAATTCTCAAAATATACATTCATGTTAGATAATATTAGCTATAAACTATATAAACGTTGATTTTAATACATGGGTATACACTGATTAATTTCATGTTTTGGCCCAAGTAAGATTAATTTGACATTTAAACAAATTTCCTTTAAGTTATGTATTTTCCAATTGTAATACTCTTTGTCAAGCTGTAAAAGTACATAAACTGACAAAATTAGAAATTACTGCATTTCAATACAAATTTCTGTCTTGATTAACAGAGATTTAAACAAATATCGAAAATGCAAGTGCTTTTTCTATTCGAGTTTTTACGTAAGAAAATGAAATTCTTGTCGTGATATTTTATTTGTATTGTTGTATATTAAGCAATCAAAATGACACAGTTACGTAACATAAGTATCCTTAGAAAGTTAATATAAATGTAACTTTGTAAGGGGTTTGTTGCATTTAGTATAGACACGCCTACAGGCTGTTGAAATGTCCCTGAACAAGCCTCAGTGGGGGATAGTTTTTCTGCAGCAGGTGCTTCGTCATTATCTCATCACATATCATTTGATACTTGTTTGATTTCTTTTTGAAAAGTTAAGGAGAAACACGTTTAAACTCTGTCAAAATTCCTCCATGGTTTATCGGTGCATTTGATGAGAAAATCCTTGAATTTGGATTTAAAATGTATTTGTCAAGAAAGGTTAAACTTTAATGTAGCTCTCGACTGTAATTGTTAATGACATGCAAATAACTGTAGCAATTTAATCCAGAATTTACTCGCTAGTGCTTCAAATCAGATAAGCCGTTATTTTGCTTCAATGTGATTTGCCAACTCGATCCACATGACCAACTATCAGCGCCATCTGTAACAAGGGTGACAACTCCCGTCAGATGCAAATCTCGTTGCAGGCAATTGGTAACATTATCACGCGATGTCACGCAAGCTGGACACCTAGGGAGGCCATCTTTTTGTTCTTTGCAGTCGAAAATCTGGTCTAGATCTTAGATTCGCCGTCAAAAGTGGCCAAATTTAAGCCTATCGGAGTTTGCCATCAGCACAATACACTTGCCTTGTTTCTGCGCATTGTCTAAGAAAATAATTAGGTTATCATAAAATGAATAAGTCATTATAAAAATAATTCGAATTAATGATTGACGATATAACACTATTTTGTTACAAACACTTCGTCATGCAGCTGATAAAATAAAAGATAAATGCGGCAAAAAGGTATTTGTATTTCTGAAATTTACCATGAATTTTAAATTCGAGAGCAACGCCCGAAATGTAACTGTCTTGTTCTCCTCGTGTACTTTAAACTTGAAAAAGCTTTTATCTGCATTTATCCAGAATGTGTGAGACAAAAAAATTACCTAATTTGAAATACATGTACATGTAAATGGATTGCCACAAATTATTGTTCAAAGTATGAAATTATTAAAAATTATTTGTAAAAGAAATTATCTATTCTTCAATATCTAATTCGGATAAATCCCTTTTCTGTACATTTTCGTCATGCAAACGTCAAACATGATATCTATATGCGACTTTAATTTAAAATTCTCAAAAGCGTTCATAGTTTGTTTTAATAGGTAGTAATGAAGTTGAGCTTTTCCATCTTGATTCATCGACGTAAGTGTATGGCCATTTTTTTTTATATTGCCAATTGTGTGCAACAAGTATGATTAAATAGTAAAATGTAAAATTCTTCATTTTTTTTTTCATGCAAATGAATTTTTTTTCCTCGCCTAGCTTGAAAAGAACAAAGAAATTGTGTCATTTTTGTAATCATTTAACATACCTTTGTTTACTGAATGATTCATATACTCTATTAATCAAAATGCTCAGGGTCAACGCATAGTTCGGCCTTGGCATAATGCAACAGAAGAAGTGAAACTATCCTGTGATCCTGTCTCTTTCTTGGCAAACCTATTGCACTTACATGAATTTCAAACAAAAGTTGCATTTTCGATAACCTGACGGATTTCAAGAGTGTGTTTCGCGCGACTTCAAACGGAACGTGTCGGAAAATTCTATTAACAAGTACACTGAAAGTGTTAATTTGCCGTAGAGTTGAACTAGACGTGTTAAAATTACCCCCGGTCTTCGAGAGGCCTGCAGAAGAAAACAGTAATTACCCATTCTAATTATTATATTCGAAACAGATCTGGAAGTTTATTGCGCGAAATAATCTGCTCTAACAACGTGTTGCCAAAAATCTATTTATATACATTTCCCTGTGCACTGCTTTCATAGAGCAAGACTGGGCAAAGCTGTCACTTTTGGTACAGTCTCATTCTGCTAGGACTAAAACGTGAGTGTAATGTGCTTTAAATGCTACATGTGTTAGACGTCATGTTCCCTTCGACAATATGACACGTTTCTTATGCCAAAATATATTACTAAATGATCAAGAATTTAGATGCTCCCTAATTGGTCCAGGTTCTCTTTTCTGACATGTACCTCAGAATAAGTCAAAATGAAGTTCTGAGAGGTTAATTCAAAGTAATCTAACAACAAAACTTTATGATTAATGTGACTTTTCCATCGATAACTTCCCTTATTTATTTAGCAATATACCCTTAAAACCTACATATATGGAGTTTATGTCTCCCAGTTGATTCGAATCGCAAGAGCATGCTCTACGTACGAACAATTTCTAAAATGAGGCAAGCTATTGCCAAACAAGTTGATGAAACAAGTATATCAACAGTCTCTTTTGAAGTCAACATTTTGCAAGTGTATTGGTCGATACAATGACCTTGTCAGCAAATACAATCTATCATTAAGTCGAGTACTGAATGGCGTTTTTCATAATAATTGTTAAGCCATTGTTTGCACACTGAATTGTTTGCGGATTTTTCCGTTTGTCCGATCATGACAAGGAGCGCACAGCGGGTCGACAGGGGATGCTTACTCCTCCATGGCACCTGATCCCACCTCTGATGCTTTTAGAGGTCCTCATTTGCAGTGCTCCCGATTCATATTGTTTCAATGGACTTTTGAGCTTGATTGCTGTTCGTTATCTCCATATCTCATTTTAAGAACTTGGTCAGGTATTGGTTAATCTCGGCCTTCGGCCGACTAATACCTGACCAGGTCTTTATAGTCAAGAGTAGTCCTCATGAAAAGTCAATAAATATATAAAATTATCATTCTAACATTTTGCATATCAGTATGATATGATTGATAAGGAAGAGTGAAATACAATGTTTTACTGTTGCATGGGTATATTGGAATTTCATTGGGTGGTGAATTGTATATACCCATGTCACCGCAAACTGCCAAACTGCAAAATGTATACTTTGCATCAGAGCAAGTGAGCATCGGACAAGTTGTCATTCCGTTTATTATGATCACTAGGTTAGGCTTTATCTTGCTATTTATAAGCAACATATTAAAGTCCGAACGGTGAAAATGTCCTAATGACGTAATGGCTATCAATTGTTCTGTATGGTTCCCCAGTCTTGTTTGAGGGTATAAAATTCTTTGGGGGAGTACTATAACATAGACAATAGGAGAATAGGGTTTCAGCCTAATGTTTTTTTTTTTAGTTTCTCACTCAAACCCACAGAAACGAAATTAGGCTAGTTGCATTTATAAGCATTGCCAGATTAAGAATACTTTAGTATTGCAGACTACGAAGTATAACACGCTGCACATTCCTATGTCGCCAGATTGTGACCAGAAATTGGATGTCAAGTCAGATTTGGTCAGTAGTGTGGTGCATTGTGCCATTTTAGAATGTGGGTCATGGTCATTATCAGGAGTGTTTATTTTTTCCAGAGAGAGGAGGGTTGTTTGAACCCTTTTCATGCGGTTTTCATCTGAAAAACAATGCTTACAGGTCAACAGTGATGCTTACCATCGCGTTTGATCAGAACATTATCCCAGAGACAGGTAGAATTTTGACGCAAAACACCGTTTACGTCAGCAGTAGTTCTTTCAGTCTCCGCCAACATGTTACATAGGTATGTCGGTCATTTTAAATGTCGTGTCCAATTGTCTTACACGAGATATCTGGGTGAGATTTCTGCGAGATTTAGATGCTATCGCAGAAGGCTGATTAATCAGGTTGGATTCATTGTGATGCTTTGCAGAAGGAAAGTCTGTTTTCGTACATGATACACCTTGACAACCCGTTGTCTTTTCGGAATATTAATTATTATAGACAACCATAAGCTTTGTCAAGGCGAGATGTTAAACAATCTGAAATAATATAGTATTTATTTTTAAAAAATGTTGCCATTATACATTTAGTAAAATTTGCTGCACAAAAATGAAAAGCTTTGAATTACACGTACATCTATCTTCACACCCCTATCTCTACAGAAATGAGTGTTTTAGTCTGTCTGTTTGTCTTTCTGATTATTTTCTTGATTGTCTTTCAACACTCTTGGCTATAAATATTGAATTTTTAAAGAAAAAAATCTTTCAAGTTAGAAACTTTGTTTGGTTAATTACTTCGATGTGAAAGATCAGATGGGTGTTTTGCATACAAGTAGACTATGGCCTTTGATTCACAATTATGGTACAGCTTGTATCATATTGAGATGCATGAAATGAAAAAGATTTGAATTTCAAGCTTTATTTTGAGCCTTTTATATTAAATGATAATTTTAAGAGTTACACTTCCTGGCTGAGGAACGGATATCCTGGAAGTCAAGTTTTATAATTAACAGCTGGGGAAAATTTGGAATAAAATGTATGGCCTTGGAAAATTTCAAGTCAATACGGACATGGAACTCTTTGTATACAAAAAGTGGTTTTCATTGTTCGTGAAAAGTTTTTTTAAAAAATAAATACATTATTTGTTTAATAATTTATCATTCTCAGTACTCTTATAAAATTTTAATACATTTTGATATGTATAATTTACGCACTTTGAGGTTATGCTTTGTTCACACACTGAAATAACTCTTGGCAGAAACTTTATGCATTCACACGTTCAATCACAAATAACATGTAATTGTTAATATATGCCTCTTATTTCAAATTTTTAAAGGTTATATTCCAACCATGTTGGTAAGTACCTGGTCTTGCGGCGGCAGTTTTAGACACCCCAGATTGGTTTTTCAGAGACAAATTTCGTAAAACAATGGACGTCATTAGAATTGAAAAAGGTTTACAGTGATAAACATGTAAAATATCAGAACACACACAGAATGCTGTGTTTTCTTCACTTTCAGTGTGTATTTGTATAATCGAAATAGACATTTAGGGGCCAGATGTATTGTCTTGAACACTGCGAAAATGTTTCGGAACACATTAAAAATTCGTTTGTATACAGGCATCTCCAACTTCAAAGAAATCTGCTACTCTCTGTGTTATGGCATCAACTGCAATAATGTAGGACTTTAGAATATAATTCGATCATTTTCTGTTTAATTTACCCTTGATAAGGAAATTTGTTGCTGGTTAACATTGCACATTTGATGAAGATAACCCTATAACACGAAAACGTTAAAGTGCCGCGCACTGCGCGTGATTTAATATCTCGTAGCAGACGAGAATATTTTTGTTTTATAGCAATTAGAAAGAAATTATAAAAATCGAATAAAAACAGAAGCTGACACGGATCGTTTGAAGATAAGATATGTATTTAAGGTATGATAAATATCCATTGTTATTTTTTTTATGACGTCAGGCATACAAGTTTGTTTTTCATCATTACCTTAGCTTGTTTTTTCATACCATCGTATTAAATATAGTTATGTAGATTGAAAAAAGGCATATTTTTATTCTCTAAAATAAACAATTATGGATAAAAAGATAGACATAACATCGATATTTGGTATAAATTTTTAATTTATTTTTATTTCGAACTTTAAAGAAAATGATAAAATGTGATGGCGACGAATGGATTATCGACGATAATGACAACAATATCTTAAATCACATAATTTTATATATATATATATATATATATATATATATATATATATATATATATATATATATATATATATATATATATATATATAATAATAATTTTTCTGTACCTTGTTGTATACTAAATAGCAAAAAGAACCCTATAAGCAGCACATTCCAAGCCTGTTGATGCCAAGATGGCACAAGAATTACCTGTCGAAACAATCTGTAGACATGGTTTTTTTTTTTATCATAACACCCCCTTCCCAAGTAATTTATGCGTTGTTCGTGTTGGTGGCAGAAAGTATATTTCCAACAATCTTACTGATTGCATTTTGTTAAAAAAAACCCAGAATTTACGAGGTCGTGCACTTGTTTTACAATGTAACATGATTGTCATTGTTAGTTAGTATTCACTGTGTTGATAAATTGAAACATCTCTCTTTTTCAATGTTGCCTGATATAAGCGTGAGATGACATCTTGAGTGAAAATGGAGTGGCTTCAATAAGCAAATTGTAAGAAGATGTGAACACAATTTTAAAAATATGTTTATAGTTTTATGTTTGTCTCCTACCGGTGAAGAGATTTATTAATTCTAATTTCATATATGAGAAAGTATAAATTTTATAAGATTTTTTCCCCTTAAAATATATGACATTTAAATCTACAAGGAATGTCTTGTTTAGTGATATTCTCTCGTAAAGCACCAAGTATGAAAAACTGATATTTTTGAGTGTATATAATATATCCGTAGTTAGTATCTTCAGATCTTCCATTGGTAAATATTTCATTCATAAATATAACAGAAATTATTAAATTCTCTCGAGCTCCTAGAAAGGATTTAAAACGGTCAACATTAAAGCAATGTTTGAATTTTATATATTATATACAGAGTTGTCTATAAAGTTCGTGGACAATGACGTTTTTTGTCAAATCGAATGTTCCTAGATAAATTTATTGTATACTAATATATTTTTTATGAAAATGCAAGTCAGAATAGTTTGGTTTTGGTTGTTTGAAATTTAATATTGCTGTAAAGCCAAAACTTAATAGAAATTAATTGTTTTTCAAATAAAGAGGATGTCGTCATTTTCTTATATCTTTAGTATCGCTTATCGGACAGATCGTGAAAATATGAAAAATCCGCAAGAAATATGTTTCAAAAATTGACAGAAAAAGCGACGTCGGCCATTCGAACGGGACAGCGTTCATTCATAAAATTATGTTTTAATATGGTTGAAACGACGAAAGAGGCAAACTAATTATTCGAACAACTGGAAATTATTGGAATTTATTTCGTTAATTGATTTGGAGTTGGTATATACGATTTTTCAACGGTGTTACAATTTGAGAGACACTACAAGAAGTGGAAAACTACAGTTATTTGATGAAAATAGGATATCTCTATTCATGACGTTGTTATAAATACGAAATAATAATGATAATAATAAAATTAAACAAATGCAGCCTTTTGATTAGGTATTCATAATTCCTTGAATTACTCTATCAGCATAAACAAATATAATGACATTAAAACAACATTTCTTTTTGATTTCTAGTCTCTGTGTGTTTGGTTCAACACTGAATTAGAGAGGATACATAAGAAAGAACAAAGACATCAGAAAAAAACCTTACTTACGTAAGGAGATCGTAAATTTCTTATACAATTTTCTTTGAACATACATATCGAAGGGAAAATTATAAGATATCATCTGTTCTGAAGTAAATTTTTTCCAAACATTTATATTCTTGACGTTCTTGGTTTTATATCTTCTTACTGAGAAAATGTGAATGAATCTTACAGACTCTGGACTTCAGGTGACTGTATCAACTAACAAAAGGAAATAGTTATGGGTGCTGAGAAATTCCTCATACACAAGGCTATCAATTAACAAATTATGTAAAAGCAATATGTACAATTAGTTCCATTCCGTGCTTTTGAAAGCTGTGTGGGTGGCACTGTGTGTCTGTGATTGGTGCTTATATAGATGACCCAAATGATACTACGTCAAGGACATGCACTCTATTCAGTTTCTAATATTTAGATTTTTTTTTCAGAATTATAAAAAAAAATTATGGAAAGTTTGTTTTCAACTATTTTAAAGTTGAATTTGAAATTTTCTATTACGGCGATTATTTATATTGAGAAAAAAAATTGCTGAACACCTAAAACCAAGTCAAAATACATGTAGCCTAGAATGAAATTGAAAGGGCGACTTATTCGTGTGAAGTGCTGGGTTTATACACAATAAATTGATTTTTTTTAAATATTAAATAAATAGAGGATATTCAATGTTTTGTAGATGAATATGGAATTTATTTCACGAGTGGGACAGGATTTTTTGATATTTTCACGAGTGCGAAGCACGAGTGAAAATATCAAAAAATCCTGTCTCACGAGTGAAATAAATTCCATATTCATCTACAAAACATTGAATTTTCTGTTTATTACATTTTCTTTGATTTTCCCTTTGCCTCTGTCTTTTCTTAACACAGTGTCATAGGCTTGACGTCATAGTTGAGCGGTTGAGAAGTCATAGTTTAGCAGTTGTGTGATTGAAAACATTACATAGCATGGATTTTAGCAACATATTTATGAAGAAATTTGCAGTTTTAGCTTTATCAAGATGCTTAGGTACTATCTCTATCTCATGACAGACCAGAAATTATTTTTTACTTACTTTGATATCCTTTCACACTGTGAGAGAATATCATTTTGGTATCCTTTCACACTGTGAGAGAATATCACTTTTATTCAATAAATAAATCACAGTATTTCACTGTTGAAAATGTAATAATACTGTATTCAATTTTTAATTGCTTTCCTTTTCATGTTCCTCGTATTGAAAAAGTTCATCCTATGAAGTACATGTAAAATTATTTAAATTCGAGTTATGAAATAGAATGCTTCTATAGATACATTCTAAATTCTGATTAAAAACTGTACCCAGTACACACTAACATACATGATACATGTACGTGTAAAATGTACTTGGACTTGTGAAATTTGATAATTCAGAATTATATATCCAACATCTCCCTCTCATTCTTTAAAGTTTAGTGTCAAATGGAAATTTGATTCTTTAATATGAAACAGATTTCAAGGGGGCGAAAGGAAAATGGAAATGGAAAAGTTGTAGGTGATTAGTTAGAAAGCAAAATCTCGTGTCAAATCTTAGTTCTTTTTTAGGATCAATATTACTTATGATCAAACAATTAACAAATAAATGTAAAGAGGATGACGTGATTTATGAATTGTAATATGATCACAAACAACAGGAAACAATGGTAGAAATGTGTATCCATTAGGCATCATATCCACTTCGAATTGATGCCGAATTTTTGCCTTGTTCCTAGAATGTTCATATTTGATTTACTGATCACGTAAAACGATATTTTTTCGGAGGGATCACAAAGCTTGACAGGGTTTTAATACTTAATTGACAGATCTTGTTTCATGGAAAATCGAATTGCTATAAAACATTAAAAGGTCTCCCCGAAGTTCAGCATCGTATTTTTTGTGTTGTAATATAAATCCTAGCAGCTCTCCGGCTAAGTTTAAATCATTTTAATTATATGGTAGTCTTATTTTCGATAATTGAGTCAAAAATAATAGACGTTTTCTGTATAATTTAGAATTTATTCATGAACTTAAGTTCAAGGAACGTCTTAAATTTCCCTTTGTTCTTGAATCCAATAAATTTTTCATGCTGTAATTACACAATATAGTTGGCAGTTCACAAAATGTGTATTTCTTGAACGACTTAACATAGAATTAGCCTGCAACAAATACAAGAAATCTTGCAGTCATTTTTGAAAACAAAAGTTCGGTTATACTCCTAAGAGGACAGTCCAAAAAAAAATATCAGATTTGTTTTGGACGTGTGATGTATTTTTTTTTTTTTTTTTTTTTTTTTTTTTTTTTTTTTTTTTTTTTGCCAACTCGTTGTCGGTTAGCCTCCATTCACCTGGGTGCTGTGCTTATAACGTTCATTACCCTTGTTTAACTAAACAATTAAGACAATCAATTCAGGTAGAGTCTGGACTTGTGAAGTCTAATTCTCTTGGGTCGAGTATAAAGAGGTCATTTAAAGCAGTTCTGAAGTACATAGCACACGTTTTCTTAATTTTTACTCTCCAAACGTTGGATTTTTTCCTCAGTGAAATTCATGACGTTTGCTGGACCTCATTAGATTGATTGATGTGGTAGAGTTTGTGAGGAAAATGAAAGATGTTTTCATGAAAACCAAATTTTAGTATCCTGCCGAGCGGATGAAAGTTGAATGAAAGGCACGAGCCTAAAACATCAGGGGACAGTTAAGGCAGATAATCGCCGATTATAACCAGAAACTCCTTCTCAAAATGGTCAGCGTGTCCGCAATAAATTTATCTCCGCCAATTAGTTCCTTTGATTTAACTATCTAGAATTTTACGGTTTTTCTGCTATAAAACAGCAAGTGGCTAGTTTCTTAACCAGAAACACTCGTGAGCTAATTATAATGTGAAAGTTATGAATACTAACGAGAGTAAAGTTCAAACGACCGTATTGAATAAGAAAATATATAGAGTCATTTCGATTTTTTTTTTTAAAATTAAGCCAACTCAAAATCAAAACCTTCGCTGAGAATGAGGTTTATGTTTTTATATATCAGGATTAGTTAAATTTGGCTCATTTTTGCTGAAAATAATGGAGTGTGCCTCTGTGACTGGGTTAAGGGAGAGAACTCGTACTGAATCACGTGTCTTGCTTGTCAGTCCACTGCTTGAAATCAGAATAAAATTTAAGCCCCCCCCCCCCCCCCCGGGAAAAAAAGTTCTTTTCAAATATTATTTAAATAGGCTGCGAAAATGAAAGATATTTATTTCCACATTTGGCCTTGGTTCTGAACTCCTTTGACATTCCAGAAAATGCAGAATTAGACAACTCCTAATGGCCTTGGAATAACACACACAGACACATACAGAAAAGATGCAAATAATTTTAATTTCCATTTAAAAATTTAAAGAATAATATTTCTTTTCGAAAAAAAAAGAAAGAAAACAGATTATGGCTCTCAGCATATAATCACATGTATTGATTGATGTAAAGGCAAGGAAATTTCTAAAACAGGGAAGAAGTATTTCCTAAATTCTGGAAATGTGATTTAACGCATCTGTATGGCTCCCAGTTTCCAATACGAACTGTACTCATAACCAAATCTTGTAATCGAATGTCAATAACGTACGAACTGACTGACATTTGCAACAATCTATCGATGAAGCGACATGCGGAAATAACGAGACATATCGATGTTCAATTTTAATGTTCAAGTGCATCACAAACACAGATTACAAATTGTTAAATATGAACGAACACTTCGATTAGATATATGTTTTTGATTTTTTGATTGACCCCGACAATTTACAAGGAAACAACAACTCTAAAATATGTATGACAGAAAAACAAAAGTCTTGAAATGGAAAATGTCGACCATCTGATGACATAAGAGATTGTCGCGCTTATAAAATCTTCATCACTCAGCCGATTCCAGTTTTTGCAGAATGAAATAGGAGATAGACGAAGTCAACATGATACGCTATGGAATCTTAATTCTTTGTGTTTCTGGTAAGGTGAATCTTTGATGAATATGGAGTGTATCACTGTTAAAGCATTGTTATAAGAAAAACAGAAAAAATTAAGGAATATATAAAGATGTACACTTGAAACAAGAGCAGGAAAAGATACTTTACGACCACGTTCTCAATCCAGTCTGATCTGGTTCCTTTTTTAACATAGAACTTATGAAAAAAAAATTAAAATAATATCAGAATATAAAACGATTACAAGAAAAATATTATCCTGATGTGTTAATAAAAAAGGAATAAATTCAAGACTCTTCATTTTCATTGATAGTGAAAAATTTGATTGGAAAAAGTACACATTTTAAACAATAGAATGTCCTTTTTTCATTTTTAGGCGCTACTCTTTTTTGAGAAATAGGAAAACAAATTGTCTTTTTTCCAAAATGTAATAATCTTAAACATCATTGATTGTACTTTTTGCCAGACTTGTGTAACTGTATTAATATTTGAAATTAAGTAGATGAGTATATATATATATATATATATATATATATATATATATGTATATATATATATATATATATATATATATATATATATATATATATATATATATATATATATATATATATATATATATATATGTATATATATATATATATGTATGTATGTATGTATATATAATTTCATTCATATTGTCTGTACTGATACAAACATTCAAATAAAATTAACTGTTTCATTATACATAATACCTTTTCAGAAAAAAAAACTGAGCTAGAGTACGAAAGCTATCAAGCGGAATATAGCAGTAAATCCAAAATTTTTAAATATGAAATCTAAATTTGAACCACTTGGCAGTAGATGCGAAGTTCATTACAAATGACAACTTCTCATTTTTTTGTAATTTGTACTCGCTTCTACACGGTAAATTTAAAATTAGACAAAGTTATATTTTATAGTGAATAATTAAAAACTAATTCATCAAAATCAATTAAAAAGTAGAGATAAATTTCTCAGTTTAAATTATTCATCTCATTATTCACCAAAAAGCCATATGGATGAAGATATTTAACTGAAAGCATCCCTCTAATAGAAGACATTTAACTGAGAGCATCCCTCTAATTAGAGAATCTTTAATTGTAAATAAATGCTATTACTAGTATACAAATTCGAAAGAAAATCGACGAATATCTGGAACTTTATTATAAATATACTACTTAAATATTTTTTTCATTTTTCAAACGAAAATAAGTGGATCTAATTTTTGCAGGCTGCTTCGCTCGACTGAGTAATTCTGCAGGATCACTCAGACCTTTTCCAGAACCAAAACCGCGAAATCAGGGAAACCAAGTGCCATTTGAACCAATATATATACCGATAGCAGAAACACCTGTGTCCCAAAGCATTGAACCATTTATTGGTCCTCTATTTTCCCAACAAAGACAAAATGGAAGACAGAATCTGTTTCAATTACCCAACGGACCAAATGTGCCTTTTCCCGGGCGATCTCCAGGAATAGGTCATGGAATGCATTCCAGGAGTGTGACTCAAACATCTGAAGTTCCAGTCATTGGCTTCGACGATTTTATGGCTTTAATTCGACAAAGCACTGTCAGTCAATCAGGTACTGGACAGGATGTGACATATGTAAATCTAGGAACTCTCATACCCAGAGCACCAATAGTTGCAATACCTAGTAATACTCTACCAAGCTCATTAAGAGGAAATTCTGGGACCGTTGTCTCACAACAGACTCGTGTTAGTGGTGGACAGGGCCCTTTACAAATATCCTCTTTAACACAAGGTCGATCCGGGGGTTTGCTGAGTTCTGCGCTTGCCAACATTAACCGAGTTCCACAGATTCCTCTTCATCCAATTGCTGCTCTTCATCACGCTTTATCTGGAGGTAGCATACCTCATCCTGGTCTTACACAGCAGGGAGCATCCTTTGGAATCCCGTCTATAGAAGGAAGAATCAATTCTGGTTTAAATCATCTACACCATGCGGCCACTGCCGCACGTCAGGTAGCTGCCAACACTGACCCACGTACCATGAATGCCGTCCACCGATCTTTGTCCTCTTCTGGTCAATTGCCTGGCCCAATACACCCCACTTTATTAAGATCATTGTCTAATACAGCGTCTATCCCAAGCGTTCCCTTACACCCAGTCTCTGTAATGAATACTGCAGCAACCAGGGGTATAAGTTCTATTCCTAGAGTTCCAGTCTCTGGAATATTATCGAACCAAGGAAATGGGGGCCCAGGAGTAGCTGGTGGTCAAAGTAGATTTGTAACAACATCAAACATTGCTTCTGGACAGTTTAATACCTTATCTACAGGCTTTAATAATCTTCCTTTGGTGTCCAGACCAACTATTTTGGCATCTCCCCATAGTAATGTTCAACCTGATTTCAGACAGAGAGCAGAACAAAGAACTTCCTCTATATCATCTTTTACTTCTAGACCAAATAATCCCTTGACTGTTAACAGATTTACAATCCCTGGACCACTTAATGCAGATAGAATAAACAGATTTCCACAAATATTTGGACTGGATCCAAGTCCTGCATCTGAAACGTCTAGTGCAACGAATGATTTCGTGCGTAGAACAGGCTTTGATGATTTCCTTCCCAGAGACTCCTTGCGAAGTGTTAACTTACCTGGTTCCCGTGGGTTCAGTGAATTCAATGGTATTACACCCAGATCACCTCTAAGTATGCTTACTAGAAGGAGTGATGACTTACATCAGCCATCAAACTTCCCTAGGACCAGTAGATTCGATAACATTGGACCAGGAGCCTTCCAAAGTATACCGAGGAGCAGAAGCGATATATTTATTCAGCCTCCCCGTAGTTCTAGGTTTGACGAGTCTCGACCTATACCTACAAGACCCAGAGATTCAACCTTGGAACGCCTACCCTCTGACCGTCCAAGGGCACAATTTCCATCTGACAATAGAGCCGATTTTACACGAAATTTAGATCCATTACTTTTATCCAGAGATTCTAATTTACCGTCACCCCTAGATGAACGAATTCAGGAGAATTTCATCAGAGATAATTTTGCCCTTCCGAGGCAGTTTGATCCTATTTCTAGAAATTTTGATCCTGCCACTTTAGGACGAGCACCACGGATAGTTCGCCCAAGCGCCATAGCTCTACCACCAATACCACGGTCTGACACTCGTAATCAACAGAATCAAGCCTCTTTTCCATCCATTTTTCAATTCAACGGTCCTGATTTCAATGTTATAAGAGAAAACCGTTTTGCTGATCCATGGAATAATAGATTCAGTCCTGGTGATAGTTTTATTGAGAGAAGAGATGGTCGTTTTGATGAGTCTTTGGATAATAGATTCGGTCCAGAAAATAGATTTTTTGATCAAAGAGATAACCGTCGAGACAACCTTTGGGACAATAGGTTCAGTCCTGATAGATTTGATGAACGATTAGATGATCGAAGAGATCGTATGTTTGGCGACCGAAGAGATGAATTTTTTGATGATCAATTTGATGGAAGGGATGGAAATTCATTCACTCCTTTCTTTCAATCACGTTTTTCTCCTTTGGTGAGACCTTCTGGATCACGATTTTCCATATCTCCAGTTTCTAGGGAATTGACACGCGCTTTTCAACGCTCTCAAAGTAGGCGGCCAAGAGGGAGCTTTATGATATCTTTCCTTGTAAATATCGATGATGTATCAGATGCGGCAGATGGAGTAGGTATCGATATCAATAGGGGGATACCTCCAGGATTTCAAAACAGATTCATTCCAAGAGATGCTTCATTACCATTTAGTGTCCGTGGACCAATGGGTGAAGATATTAATCAATTAGAGGAGATCGATCCCTTTAAAAACCAGCGTAGATTCGATACCAGTGATTCTGAGGAAAGGTTTAATATGAGGGACCCCCAAGTTATGTTTAATGGAAGAAGAGGGTTTGCTTTTGGGGAAATAGATAACAGCCCGATAGGGCCATTTGATGGAAGGGATAACAGACCGATGGGACCATTTGATGGAAGAGATAACAGACCGATAGGACCATTCGATGGAAGAGATAACCGACCATTTGATGGAAGTAATATCGACCCGATAGGATCATTTGAAAGTAGAAATAACAGACCAATAGGATCATTCGGTAGAAGAGATACCGGACCAGTAGGACCATTTGGTGGGAGAGATAACGGACCAATTGGACCATTTGGTAGGAGAGATAATGGACCAATAGGACCATTTGATGGGAGAGATATCGGACCAATAGGACCATTTGATGGGAGAGATAACGGACCAATAAGACCATTTGATGGGAGAGATAACGGACCAATCGGACCATTTAGTAGGAGAGACAACGGACCAATAGGACCATTTGAGGGCAGAGATAACGGACCAATAGGACCATTTGATGGGAGAGATATCGGACCAATAGGACCATTTAGTGGGAGAGATAACGGACCAACAGGACCATTTGATGGGAGAGATAACGGACCAATTGGACCATTCGATAGAAGAGATAATGGACCAATAGGACCATTTGATGGGAGAGGTAATGGACTAATTGAACCATTAAATGGAATAGATAATGGACCAATGGGACGATTTGATGGAAGAGATAATGGACCAATAGGACCATTCAGTGGAAGCAATTTTCTGTCCAGGGTTCCCTTTATACCACCCATGGCACCTTCTCCTGTATCCCGTATACTACCTCCCATAACCTCTCCTGTTGTATCGCGAAGTTTCTTGTCACAACCTGATCAATTCACAAATCGAGACACAGAATTCAGACAAATTTCTAGCAGACTGGATCCAATTTCTGAGTCTGTAAGGCCTATAAGAGAGAATCCACGACCGTTTGCTATCGCAATTCCCGATCCGGACGGCCGTAGGAACCAACCCTTTTTGACTGCTGCCATAGAGGGTCAATTTGATGGCCCTGCAACAGAAATTGATTTTAACTCCGCATTCAATCGTCGTCAACCAAGTTTAACATCTGAACCCGTTGATCCATTTTCTGATAGAAGAACTAATATCAACCTTCCCGCAGGAAGATTCAGTACTTCCGATATATCTTCACGACCAGCAGCATCAAACTTCCAACATTTATTAAATTTAGGTAATTCAATAGTACATTCGCAAACATCACAAAGTATCCTAGGTCTTGGTAATGAGTTAAATCTACGACGTCCAACATTAGCATCCCAATCTCTTGCACCAATTGGAGGATTAAGTAGTAGACCTGCAGTAACCAACGCCCAACACTTGCTGAATATAGGTAATTCAATAGTACGGTCACAAATATCTCCAAATATTCCAGCTTTTGCCAATACGATTGGTTCACAAAGACAGCCTCTATTTACATCAAGACAACCTGTCAACACAGTGCTGGGAAGGATGCCCTTTGCCTCCCATTCATCTTTTTCCAATAGTCTACATGTAAAACATGCAACCCATTTTGGTAGAAATTTCAGACAAGTTCCTAGAAGTGTGTCAGGTCTTTTGAATTCATCTCTCCAAAGTCATCAAAACATACGACATTTATTACCACTTGGTAGACACACTGCACATATTGGACGTGCTGGTGGACCGACTATACACTATCCAGGCCTTTTTTATGGTTCCCAAAAAGCTTATGGACCATTCAAGTGAAGATACACATTTTGCAAATTATGGTTAAATTTGTATAATTGTATATGCATATATCATTATGGTTACAGTGATTAAAAATCCGATGTGCGATGGGTGTAGGCAAAATAAAGTCTAACATGTCCTGACTTATGTTTGAAATTGAATCATCATGATTGATAAAAACCAGTCTGATTCTGCATATAAATACTCTGAAGTTTATATTAAAAAGAAGCTAGAATTACTCATTGACAATACCTATGTAGTCTTTGGAGACCTTATTGCGCCCCTTTATTAGTCGACCTGGTTTAAATTCCTATGAAGCAGAATTTATTCAAAAACTTCTTTATGAGGAGAAGAAAACTGTTGTTGTAGCCTTCATCTCGACATTTAGATATATCGATGGCGTTTTATCATTAATAGAAGTTATTTTCATTGATATGTCGACTCGATATATACCAATGAACTTGAAGTTAAAGAAACTACAAAGTCTACAAGCTTTTTTTCATATATAGATGTTTAATTGATTATAGACGATAATGGTCGATTAATAACTGAACTGTATGACGAAAGGGATGACTTCAGTTTTTCCATCGTCAACTTTCCTTATTTATGTATTAATATTTCGCTATCATCTGCACATTGTGGTCTCTCAGCTGCTTCGATACGGAAGGCCATGCTCTGAGTACGATCAATTTTTAATTATAAATCAGGTTACTGACAAATAAGTTAATGTTACAAGGGTTTTAAAATTCCCTTTTAAAGTCAGCTTTTCACAAAGACTACGATCTTTATAATGACCTTGTTTGTAAATACATGTAGAACCCATCGTTGGGTCTTATTTCGTGTAAATCGTAACTTTAATTCCAATCCTTCATTAATGAAGTTCAATGATCTGCAATAGTCAAAAACACCTTTATCGTACACCTCTTTGTTTTCTCTTTCGACTTTTAGCTACAATGAAAAAATGTAAAGATAGAGTGATCGACTACAAACAATACAAATCTGTGAATTGGCTAGGGCATAAAACACGCACTCCTCGACATTAATTTCAGAGGGGGGATCAGGTACTAGGAGGAGTAAGCATCCCATAGCGACCAGTCACACCCGCCGTGAGTTCTATGTACTGGTCAGGTAGACAGAATATTACGTATTTAGTATAGAAACAAAGGCCTAACAATTGGTGTGAAATATGTCAGTCAAAATACGACCCAGTGATAGGTTATATTTCCTGACAAGGTCATTAAAACGGCCATAGGATTTACTAAATGTTTACTTTAAACGAGGTTGTTGAAATCTCTGTAAGTCGAACAAAAATTACATCACCAAAAAATTATCGATTATCTCCCTTGCCTTGAACAGATTTTCGCCTACGGAATAATTGAAATTTTCACATCATGCATTTTATTATTAGACTATAGAAGACAAGGGCCCACTAACAACTAAACTATATGACGAGATGACGTCAGTTTTTCCCGCCAACTTTCTTTATTTATGTAGTAATATTCCGTTATGACCTGCATATGTGTTTATATGTCTTCCCTGTTCATGTGTTTATGCTCCGAGTTTTAAACCCGGTCAGGATACTGACAGATTAGTTTATGTTACAGAGCATTTTATTTCTACCAATCACAAAAGAGAGGAAGTGCATAATCCGAAAACTATAAAACACTTCAACTCTACATATATATCGTCTTTCAAGGAAGACGGTAAAAAATTGACAACTTTTGTTTTTCTTTGTTTAGTAAAGATAATAATAACGCATTAATTAAGGATTATTCACTATACATGATTATGCAATAGAAATATAAGATTTTTTGTGACCTACTTTATTTTCCTTTTTTAGGATTGAAAATATAGTGACTTTTTTTATTTTGGAAAGGTCCAGTAAGTCTACTTTATTAGAGGGGGGTTAAGGATTAGCTTTTTTTTATTCTGTTACTGTTTAATTAAGTTTCCTACTTGTTAAATACTTAAGATATAAATAACGTTATTCAGTGAACATGGCGTTATGAATAGCAATTGCCCCGCTGAAATATTCCATGATGCGCGCATGAAAAATAATGCCGGTAAAATATGCCAGCAGAACAATTGCTATTCATAATTACGAAAGCCGGATAAGCTCATTTTTGATAAGATAAAAAAATATTTAACTCGTTATAACGAGATAGTTATCTCGTTATAACGAGTAAGTATCTCGTTATAACGAGTTAGTATCTCGTTATAACGAGTTAGTTATCTCGTTATAACGAGTTAGTTATCTCGTTATAACGAGTTAGTATCTCGTTATAACGAGTTAGTATCTCGTTATTACGACTTAATTATCTCGTTATAACGACTTAATTATCTTGTTATAACGAGATACTAACTCGTTATAACGAGATACTAACTCGTTATAACGAGATAACTAACCCGTTAAAACGAGATAACTAACTCGTTATAACGAGATACTAACTCGTTATAACGAGATATCTAACTCGTTATAACTAGATAACTAACTCGTTATAACGACTTAATTATTTCGTTATAACGAGATACTAACTCGTTATAACGAGATAACTAACTCGTTATAACGAGATACTTATCTCGTTATAACGAGTTAAATATTATTTCGTTATAACGAGATACTAACTCGTTATAACGAGATAACTAACTCGTTATAACGAGTTAAATATTTTTTTATCTTGTCAAAAATGAGCCTATCCGGCTTTCGTACATAATACCATGTTCACTAAACATTATATTATTTTGAATTCCATGATGTTGTCAAGAGTGACAGAGAAAAGGTTGACTGTGATCTTGTCAAAATCAAAACAAGAGTCCCATGGGCCACAATGCTCAGCTGACTCACTTTGGCACTACTGTTTTGCATCAGATTTTTTTCCAAATATATATATGCATTCCTATGTAAAATTTTGATCGACTTGTGTGGCCCCACCCTATATACAGGGGCCGTGATTTGAACAAAAATTAATCTACACTGCCAGAGGATTTTCCACTTATATATGATTCGTCATAGTTTTGCTGTTCTTGAGTAGAGGAATTTTTAAGACTTTTACCTATGTAGTCGCTATTGTGGCCCCATCCTACCCCCGAGGACCATGATCAAATTTATTTTTAATTGAATTTAGAATCTTCACCACTTCAGGAAGCCTCCACATAACTTTCACTTTTTCTGGCTCAGTGATTCTTGAAAACAAGATTTTTAATGATCCCAGCCTTTTTCTTGAATATCTGAAAGTCAACTGGTTTTTTAATAGAAATATGAGTATTTTCGCTCAAAAATTTTTCAAAGGATCACTTCTAGATAAATATGTACGTTGACTTATATGGCCGATATTGGTTTCAGTCTTTAGAAAAAGCTTATCGATATCCGTTCCGGTCCCTGACTTTAGGCCACATGCGTGTAGTTTCTTGTTTCTCATGTATCGTTTTAGTTCTAGTCAACATATCTGTCTTCATATGACCCTACATCGGTATTTACAGAAACATCCTTTATAAGAGGGTCCTTACTTGATGCCTGGGTATTGGCAACGGGACATAAAACCTTAACTGACCTTACCACATTCTTTTCTAATCTGTAAACCTTCCCCTGCATTTTTGACATAACATGTCGCCAATGCACACAATTTTCCCGAGGAATGAACTGCATCTACTCTGCATAGCGCAGTATCTCTCCCAATGGCACAACAGTACTATTACCCATAGATGTTCTTGAAAGACAAACACAGCAATTTTTGCTCGGCATGATTTTTTTTTCGTGACACCTGCAGTATCGAGTAACACAAAGTGAATGATTCGTGTCCTCGAACAAAGTGTGCTTACACTGAGGTATAGTTCCGGTTGATTGCGTTTAGTTAAAGAGAATTTATGATCTGCATTTCCATAAATGTCTTTTATATCAACAGCAAACATATACATTTAAGGAAGAAAACAGAAGTAAAATGAAAAAGCCTGTATGAAAAATTAAATTCGTGTTTATACAGGTGAAAAATTTGAAAAAATAAAAGTGTGCCAACAGGTGGATTCGAACCAGGACGCTAAAATTGTCCATGGTGAGAGTCTACGGTCTGTCTCTCTGAGCTACACTAACTATGAAAACATACGTCTGACATAAATATAATCCAGTATGATAGAAATAGGTTTTCGCACTTTTTGTAGGTTTTTTACGAATTTCGACCCTAGGGCAGGGGTGTCCTTAAAAAACGTGGTTTTAAATTATTCTTCAGATCAAAATCTATCAAAATTTCATAATTTAAATTAGGGGTAGGCCTGCCCTGAAGGACTTCTATTCCAAAATTTACGCAAAAATTAGTGCTTTAACGGATAATATACTGTCTTGACCAACTTTGTAGGTTAATTTCAAAGTTGCAAATAAAAAAAATTAGGTTCAAAATGCAAATTTGAAAAATTTAGACAAATATACGATAGAAAACAACTAAAGAACATTGATTTCGTTGTGACTTTTTCAGGAAATTGTTCTCTCCTATAGGTCAAATTTTTTGTTATAACGAAAACATCTTTAGTATGAAATTTTAGTAGTTAAAAAAAATACAATACAAGAAGCACAGCTCTTGCAAGCCGTAGGATAGGTATGACCCCTCGACCACAGAGGTGTAATACTGGATAGCTATTTTAAACCCCAGAAACTTGGCGAGACACTTAATCAATATTATGCACATGTAGTTTTATGGAATATAACTGGAGAAAAAAAATTCGTTAAAAATAAAATTCCTCGTTTTTTTTTTTAAATTAAATGTTGACACAACTAGACTTTTTTTATTACAATTTTTGTGAAGTTTCATTAAGATTGTCTACTGCGAGAGCACCTGTGAAAAAAATTACAGAAAGTACATTTGTAACCATATGTCGCCCCCTCCCCCTCATATATAAGTACTGGCATGCTATTTTATAGCAGAAGGGGTAAATTGGCTCTTGAGGGAATCGCACTTTAATATAACTGTTACACAGAGTAGGGATTTCCCCGGAAAATTGAATGTGGTGTGGGATTTCTGATGAAGGGGAAACTATACTCAAGAGCCAGTTTTCCGAAAAAGACTTTAGAGGAGAAAGACCGGTACAAAGTTTTTGTTTTAATTTTGGGCTTTTGTACTGATATGTTTTTTGAATCGGTAGATAGGTTCTAGAATTATAGGAGGTCGCTAAACGGAAAAAAAAAATTAAATGGCCTTATACTGAATTAAACTTTTCTTGTTTTTTTTTTCTTCAGCCCAAGTAGTTAAGCTCTCTTTATAAATCGGGAGGGGGGTACTGACATGCAAAAAAGAAGGGATGGGGATGTTTCGCTATTAAAAACCCTACTAAATTGAAAAAAAAAACTAGCCAGAAAAAATAAAATTCAGAAACCCTTTTACTTTTTCCTGGAGGGGGGGGGCTCTCATTCTCATTTTAGCAAAGAGATAGAGAGAACAATAACGTGATATGTTTAGATATTGCGGCAGCAAAATAAAAAAGGGGTATCGGCCTTTGAATGAAAATTTTCAGAATATTTAAAACAAAAGATTGTTCTAAAATAATTGGAGAAGGACTTTTTACCCTACTTGGTACTCCGGACCTGCAAAAAATTGGAAAAAAAAAGAGCACGGCGATACAATTTGACGCTCCCGACGTCATTCATATATATGTAGTGTGTAAAATGACGTTTTTCGTACCTGTGACAAAATGGCTACATCTATATTAATGCTTGCGTTTATTTCATGTAGATGAAAACCGTAAAAATTATGTTATTATCTAATACAGTATGAAATGTTCTTTCAAGATACAGTAATGATTGGTATATATATGACATTAATTTATGTATATTTGATATGTAACTGAGACATATCAAGTAATAGTACAGCGACTCGTATGTGCATTACAAAATGGCTACACTTAACAAAGCCTTACTAATATTAACGTATCAGCAGTTATATATAGCATGTATCAACATAACTAATTTTAGAAACATATGTACTTAAAGATTATTCATCAAAATTTATCTTTGTTTGGCATTTATGTCTCGTACACATCGCCATGCGGGCTAATGTCAACTTTAGGAAACGATTTTTTCCTGTTGGACATATTACTTACGCACTGTAGATCCCAAACTGGTGAAATTGAGAAAATGATGCTAAAAATTCAACAATATCACAAAGAATGCATACATATCATTATATTTCCTAAATTTTATTTAATTTAGAGGATTGGAAGTGGATCTTTTTATATCTTGTAGTTGCTCGAACAATAATTTATGTAACGTTGGACACGGGAATTTCGCCGTAATAACCAATAATGAATAAAGCCATATCATAGCTAAGATATTTTTAGATTATTAAAAAGAGAATTTTTAGAATAATTTATCACCTTGGATAAAATAATTAATTTCATTTTTAATTTCTAGTAACTTTAACATCTTGAAAACGCCAGTTTCTTTACGACATCTAAAGAGTCAGATTTTATAGTACCAACACCGTGCGCAACGTCAACTACCTTAGTCTATTTTCCTGGAATACGCATGCTTGACTTCACGGTAGGGCATTCTGGGAATACAACTGTAGATAAACTGTACCATTTGAATTTCGTTTTATTATCTGAAAATACATATGATCTGAAGTTTTGTGCTTTGTTGTCTAAGCTGTATACAAATGTTAAAAAAGTAACAGTTATACTTAGGTCTTATAATGCCAAGACTGAAGAGATCGGTTAATTCTAAAAGAATACAAAATAACCAAGTTTTTCTTAACTTCTTTCTGGCAAGCTCGGAAAACAATCTCAGATATATATGTTGCCAACCTGATTAAAATCTCGGCCTTGTGCAGCGATCTATGTGAGCGGATCAAAGGATCTAATTTTAATCAACTTGTTTATGTTACCGAAAAGACCGGAGAAGATGCGATTGCTACAAAACAGTACTACACTGGATTTTTTTAAACTAGGTGCCCATACCTAGGTTCTCCTGATCTCTTATATTTCACCTCAAAATTGAAATGACAGTAAGTTACAGAATTGTTAAAGCACAGTTAATGACATGCCATATGATTGCCGATGTGAAGCCCACTTTAGATTCACCATTTATTCTGAATTGAGACCCCCCCCCCCCCCCCCGCTTTCACCACCCCAGTGCACCACTGAGCTTATTAATAATTAATCGATTCAGCAACTTAACAAGGGGTTCAGATATCTACTTCTGTGTTTTATGATGGCTAAAGCGCTAGCTCACCTATCTTTTTTAAAAGATAAGCTTGTTATTCTCGTTTGTTAGTTGAACATTTGCCTAACTGGTGTAACGTAGAATTTAGATATACAATCTTGAAATTGTCGTGTTGTGACTACTTACATGTAATGCCGTGGCCATCTATTATAGAAAACATTTGTCTGTTTGTAAAACTATAAGAGAACGTTCTCTTATAGAATATTATAGAGTGTGAATTTTTATAAAAGGTTAGTTTTACCTTATATCCTGGACTTACTTTGTGAATGTGTCATAGCATAAAATTTATCAGGCATAAAATCATCGCGCAAGTACGATGGCCGACAGCGGCCGCCACTTTTGATAGAGAATATTGTCATTTTGTAAAGCGTTTTTGTCAATTTTCGTTGACAAATTACAACTAAACTGGTAATGTTATATGTACATGTACAATTAATAAACTGACAATTTACACCGGAGAAAATCATTAAAATTCCTTCATGTGATATGAAATAAAGATACATAAAACTGGTTACTCGAAAGTGATAAGCTTAAGGTTCTAGCAGAATTGCAAAATCGAGAAAATTCTAGATTAGTATTGTCTTCTAGATATATATACTTTCTCGACAGATTGTAGTAATTAATTCATAAAATTCATTGTTGGTGTACGTGTTGGTCACATCATAGGTCACATCCAGGATGAAATTTTTTGGGTATTAGAAATTTGATTTTTGTTTATAATCAGACATGTCTTTGATGTATGAATTTTGATTTTTTAACAATGCGCACAAGATAATTCATCATAGTAGTGACCTACCGGTATGTTTTCCTTTGTCGTGCCACATTGAAAAATAATTGGCCAACCAGGTGGAAGTTTGGAGGCTGCGTTGGCCCTTCAAAAGTGTTTCAAGAACTTGATTATTAATTTTATATATTTAGAGAGCAAATATAATCCCCATTTAGGTTCTCATTTTATTCTTGCTTTAAAAGTGTAGTGTTTTTGATACATTCCAAAAACTTTAGACAAGATGCTCTCATGTAGAGCTACATAAAAGGTAGAATCGAGCTGTCTCATAGACTCTGAGATCCTAGTAAATTGATGTATATCCATTACAACAATTGTATTATTTTTATCCGCTTTTTAATTACAATCCCAAGAATATTTTTTAATGATACAACAAGAAAGAAAGGTTTCAAAATGACAATTTTACGTCTAGCATCTAGGATTATCTCATGAGGCAAACTAAGAGTGAAAATCATTAAAATGCTCCTTATCTCTATCAAGTCACCTGTTTTATGTTTCTTAATTTCATACCACACGAAAGAATTTTAATGCTTTTCGCTGTTGAAAGTTGTCAGTGTAAAAATTGTACATGTACATATAGCATTACCAGTTTAGTTGTAATTTGTCAACGAAAATTGACAAAAACGCTGTACAAAATGACAATATTCTTAATCGGAAAGTGGCGGCCGATGTCGGCCATCGTACGCAAGCCATCATGAAACCAAAACAAAAAAAAAAAAAAAAAAAAAAACAAGATGTGTTTGTGAAACACTGATGCCCCCATATGGCAGCTTATGGCGAAGGTTAAAGTTTCTCAAATGCAAGTCAAAATCCAGGCCAAAAGATAAAAAATGTTTAATTTGAAAGCCCTAGCGGCAACTGTTCAAAAGTTATGGTGAAGGTTAAAGGTTAAAGTTTTTTAAAAGTAAGAAAAACATCATGCATGGTCAAGATCAAAGTTGTTGGTATCCAAAGGAAGGTCTCGTCACAAGGATTACATTTGTAAAGTATGAAAGCCCTAGCACCAACCATTTAAAAGTTATGGGCAAGGTTAAAGTTTTTCGAAAGTAGTCAAACTCCTATGTCAAGGTCAAAGGGTCAAAGTGGTTGGTATCCAAAGGAAGGTCTTGTCACAAGGATTACATATGTGAAGTACGAAAGCCCTAGCAACAACCATTCAAAAATTATGGCCAAGGTTAAAGTTTTTTCAAAAGTAGTCAAACTCCTATGTCAAGGTCAAAGGGTCAAAGTGGTTGGTATGCAAAGGAAGGTCTAGTCACAAGGATTACATATGTGAAGTACGAAAGCCCTAGCAACAACCATTCAAAAATTATGGCCAAGGTTAAAGTTTTTTCAAAAGTAGGTCAAACTCCTATGTCAAGGTCAAAGGGTCAATTGAAAGTGGTTGGTATTCAAAGGAAGGTGATGTCACAAGGATTCCATATGTGAAGTATGAAACTCCTAGCATCAACCATTCTAAAGTTATGGCCAAGGTTAAAGTTTTTAAAGTTTTTCAAACGTAGATCAAGCTCCTAGGTCAAGGTCAAAAGGTCAAAGTGGTTGGTATCCAAACGAAGGTTTTGTCACAAGGATTACATATGTGAAGTATGAAAGCCCTAGCTGTTATGGCCAAGGTCAATGTTTTTCAAAAGTAGGTCAAACTCTTAGGTCAAGGTCAAGGGTCGAAGAGGTTGATATCCAGAGGAAGGTCTTGTCACAAGGAATACACATGTGAAGTTTGAAACCCCAAGCACCAACTGTTCAAAAGTTATGGCCAAGGTTAAAGTTTTTCAGAAGTAGGTCAAACTCCAAGGTCAAGGTCAAAGGTCAAAGTTTTTGGTATCCAAAGGAAGGCCTTGTCACAAAGAATACACATGTGAAGTTTGAAACCCCAAGCACCAACTGTTCAGAAGTTATGGCCAAGGTTAAAGTCACATAAAATTTTGCAAAAGTGGGTCAAACTCCAAGGTCAAGGTCAAAACGTCAAATATGATGGTACCCAAAGAAAGGTCTTGTCACAAGGAATACACATGTGAAATATGAAAGTCATAGGTCCAACCAATCAAAAGTTATGGGCAAGGTTAAAGTTGACAACAGACAGACAGACAAACAGATAAACAGACAGACAGGACAAAAACAATATACCTTCGGGATCTTTCGATCCAGGGGCATAACAACATAAAACTGACAGTTATTCCTTATATTTACATGCATTTGATTCCGTTAATTCACGTGCTACAATCCCCACCTAATTTCTATCTCTCTCCGTCCCGCTCCTCAGATGATTTTTATTTAAACCACGCCTATCGATGAACCAATAGTTTTACGTAGAAATCAAGTATTTTTGCTATTTGTAGTTTTATCTCGGACAAAGAAATTTTAAATTGTAAATATGTACCTATGAACTGGTGTCTTTAAATGCACATGTAGTCATGAAGGCGAACTTGAGGTATGATGTTCATCTAGGCAGGTTCGTTCACTGTTGGACAGATATATACTTAGTTGGAAGGGAAAATTTCGAGCACTGGGGCCTGGGTCAACATTTAGTCCTGGTCTGGTCTGGTCCGTACGCATTTCCCCTTCCCTTTTCTATTTGATAGCTGAAATAGTGTCCTGGCAAGGCAACTCGTGATGAAATATCTGAATAAAGGGTATTCCAGACCTATTAAGACTAATTATAAACATTATTTGAATGACAGTTGGGAGAAGGGGGGTCCTTTTGAAAGGCAGAGTTCTTTGTGGTTCTCTTATAACACTTATCATTAATAAATAGTATTTTAATTTTATTATCATTAAAATGTAGAAATGCGCTCTTGATCCGTTGATGACACCGCCCTCACTAAGAGTCGCACCGTCTAACATATTTTATATATATAGAGAGAGAAATACAAAAGTATGTACTGATGCAAATCACGGTTTTAACTGTTTAAGCCATGAAATGGAAAGGATGTACTTTTTTCACAGAAGACAGTGAAATTTAGATCAGTATCTCTAAACACAGGAGTCCTCTAAATAAATAGACGTGATTTTGACTTGACTGGAGCTTTGTCGAGGTATTGAATTGATTTGGACTCAAAATGTCCCAATTATTTTACTATGTGTGCAAGATAACATGTAGCCAAGTGTAGAGAGTTCAAGAAGTAGTGACACGACGTCATCTATGTATGAGTTAATTAATATCGACTCTCCAACCAAAGATGGCGACCATGGAAAGAGTAAATTCGGATCTTGCTAGAGAAAGAAGAAACTCTACTTTTGACGTTGAACAACTTACAAATTTTATATATAGAGGTTCAGAGAAAGTTAAAAGAAGACGGTATTTACGTAAGTTTTTTTTGTTGACAACTCAACTTATTTCCATGTCATTTTTAAGAACGTTTCGATGTGTTGGACTTTGAACTTACATGCCTACATAAATTATTCATGTCTCTGTTGTAGTTCAACATTGTAAGCAGACAGAGAGTCAAATTTCATAAAATTACAATAAATAACAATACTTTTAGTTAATGATTTTTACATCATAATTCATATACAAATCACGTTATATCTGGACCAGGTCCGACCAGTGTCTTGATTTAGATGTACTTTTTTTTTTTAACATCATTTTTACATCATATACAATTCATGTTATATGGGAATACCTAATTGAAGACCTACAGGTAAATGAAGACCTACGGAAGACCTAGGGAAGACCTACAAAAATATGGGCAATATATAGCAAAACTGATGTGATATTCTGGTTAATCATGTCTTAAATATATAAAATACATAAAAAGTTTTATAAAAAGAAGTTTTAAAGTGTATTTTTCAAGCTCGGTATGGGGAACTATTTCTTCTCTCAGACGACCTACCGCAAGAACGATAACTCGCGTAAATAACAAATCAGCTGTTCACCAAAACATATCAGAAAAATGTAAATAAATCAATAGTTAAATGAGGAAAAATAGAATCATTGAAGATATTTAAAAATAAATACATCAAAGATGAAATAATAAAAGGGAATATTCAATTAGATATTATTTTATTTTGTGAAAAAAATATAAATAAATAAAATAAAAATAAAAACAAAAAAACTTAACCAAAGCAGACACATATACCGGTACATAAATTTATATATACTACCATAATTTGATCAATCATTAAATACATGTATATGTATGTTTTTAAATGAATTATTGAATTGTTATAACAAGTTTCCAGATCCTATGAGTGGACTCTTTTCAACAAATTCCTTTATTTCTTTTTTTAAATTTATTTTCAAAATTATTTTGGTATATCAATGTACAAATTTAAATATTATAATTGAAATAAATATGTTTATGCTTTTGACAGAGTGTTAAAAGTTAAGTTTAAAAAATCTGAAGTAATTTTTCTTAAAGATCAGAGCCACAATCACTTACAAAATCTTCTTGTATTTCACTGACCCTGAACAGCAAAAAATAATAATTTGTTCAAAATATGCATGCATTTCATTTAAGTGATTACATGCATGTTACTTGTTTAATTTATAAAATGAATTTGTATACTTTGTATGTAAATAACAGACAGAATATATTGCACTATTTCTTGCTGCTATCCATAAATTCATTGATTAATTCTGTAGATTTTAAATTGTCATGTTAATTTATATTTCATAGAATTCCACTTAAAAGTCTTATTATATTCCTATTTCAGTTAATATTTATTTTCAGTTAATATTTATTTTTCCTGACATATATTGTTCTTATCTTAAAGAAAGGTCAAACAGTGTAAGTTTAAGAACTTCTGTTTTCATTTCCTTTCAATTTAAAGTCAACCAGAGTTACCGTTCTTGCGATAGATCGTCTGAGAGAAGAAATAGTTCCCCATACCGAGCTTGAAAAATACACTTTAAAACTTCTTTTTATAAAACTTTTTGTGTATTTTATAGATTTAAGACATGATAAATCAGAATATCACATTAGTTTTGCTGTATATAGCCCATATTTTTGTAGGTCTTCCCTAGGTCTTCCGTAGGTCTTTAATTACCTGTAGGTCTTCAATTAGGCAGGCCGTGTTATATAGAGTAGGTCCGACCAGTGTCTTGATTTAGCTGTGTAGCTTGCATAAGTTAGCCTATATAGCTTTTTAATGTGTTCAAAATACTTTATAAAGCTATTTATTTGTTTTACAAATACTTTTTTTTACAAGAAATAGACAAAAAGTCACAAGAATATGACTATACGCACATTCATACTAATATCATGGACTATACATAAAATAATATATTTAATTAGCTGATACTGCTTTCAATTTTAAATAAATATGTAATATGTATCAAGAAATAAACAAATTAGCACCATGCAGTATTCCATCTTTATTTGGCTAATTGTATTTGGCACACCTGCATGTTCGTACAACCATCTCATCCCATGTTTTTCTTGGTACTTTTCCCTGTCATTAAACACTTCAATGACACTGATTTTACCTCATTGAGGCATTGTCGCTTACTTTCATATCAAAAGTAACATCAAGCCCGATTGCATGTCTTTTAGCATGGCTCTAAATACTTTTTAGCTCACCTGAGCCGAAGGCTCAAGTGAGCTTTTCTGATCAAAATTTGTCCGTTGTCTGTCGTTGTCGTCGGTGTCGTCGTTGTAAACTTTTCACAATTTCATCTTCTTCTCCAGAACTACTGTGCCAATTACAACCAAACTTGCCACAAAGTATCCTTGGGTGAAGGGGATTCAAGTTTGTTCAAATGAAGGGCCACACCCTCTTTCAAGGGGAGATAATAAAGAATTAGTGAAAAATTAATAGCATCTTTTAAAAATCTTCTTCTCAAGAACCAGAGGGCCAGGAAAGATGAAACTCATGTGGAAGCATCCTTAGGTAGTGTAGATTCAAGTTTGTTCAAATCATGACCCCTGGGGGTAGGGCGGGGCCACAATGGAGGATCAAAGTTTTACATAGATATATATAGGAAAAACCTTAAAAAAAATCTTCTCAGGAACAGCAGAGCCATGATGAGTCATATTTATATGGAAGCATCCTCAGGTAGTGTAGATTCAAGTTTGTTCAAATCATTACCCCCAGGGGTAGGGAGGGGCCACAATGGAGGATCAAAGTTTTACATAGAAATATATAGGAAAAATCTTAAAAAATCTTCTTCTCAAGAACAGCAAAGCCATGATGAGTCATTTATATGGAAGCATCCTCAGGTAGTGTAGATTCAAGTTTGTTCAAATCATGACCCCTGGGGGTAGGGCAGGGCCACAATGGACTATCAAAGTTTTACGTAGAAATATATAGGAAAAATCTTTAAAAATCCTCTTCTCAGAAACAGCAAAGCCCTGATTGATCATATTTATATGGAAGCATCCCCAGGTAATGTAGATTCTATTTTGATCAAATCATGACCCCGGGGGTAGGGTGGGGCCACAATGGAGGATCAAAGTCTTAAATAGAAATATATAGGAAAATTTCTTCTTCTGAAGAACTGCAAAGCCATGATTAGTCATTTTGATATGGAAGCATCCTCAGGTAGTGTAGATTCAAGTTTGTTAAAATGATGACCCCCTGGGATAAGGTCGGGCCACAATGCAGGATCAAAAATTTTACATAAGAACATATAGGAAAAATATTTCTTCTCAAAAACAGAAAAGCTATGTTTAGTCATATTGATATGGAAGCATCCTCAGGTAGTGCAGATTCAAGTCTGTTCAAATGATGACCCCTGGGATAGGGAGGAGCCACAATGGGGGATCAAATTTTTACAAAGGAATATATGGGAATTTTTTTTTAAAATCTTCTCAAGTACAACAAAGCCATTTGTTATATTGACATGGAAGCATCATCAGGTAGTTTAAAATTCAAGCCCCCCCCCCAGTAATCTTTTCAATACTGAACTGATTTGTGCTTTTGCCAAGGCAATGTACTCAGGTGAGCGATGTGGCCCATGGGCCTCTTGTTTATATGATCTCCTGTGGCCTTCATTTTCTATTACCATAAAGTAATATCCTCCTCTTCCAAAAATAGATACATCGATTTTTGCCCCCCCCCCCCCCCCAATAATTTTGCCGATATATGGATTATTCTAGAAAACATAGCTACTGTATGTTAGTGCCCCCTCAATAAAAATGTCTGATGACCTTTTTTTGACTGATTTCACGAAAACATTTCAGTACTACATGTATGATTATCAGTGGCAGTGTTGATGTGGGTATCAGGTTACCTGTGTGTAAACATTGATACAGGAGTAGAATATCGTGCCTTATGCATGTTATGTCATATAAGTGATAATTTTTTACAAACAGAATCTGTTGTGCAGGTGCGTCAGCATGCCAAATACAACTAGGCTTAACTAGCCCTTAAGGACATACGCAACGTACCTTACCTACTGATAATTTTTCAAGATATTCTTAATTTATGATTATAGTGCCATCAGATGTTCATAGACAAAAAATCAGCATGCATAACCAGGGGTTTTGAAAAGATATCAACTGATGAAAATTCTTGTATAATTCAAAGAAAAATATATAAAAATTACTAAACTTACATTCTATATGTTTTATTTATCCAAACATGTTTTAGAAGAAGTGTACAACAGCATATATAGACATTCAAATGTAGCACACAGTTCCTTTAAGTATTGGAACTCTTCAACTCCAGGGGAAAAGACAATAAAATTCAAACTACATTGCGTATGTCCTTAATTTCCCCTTCTCAGGGATTTTACAACACATAATTTACATGTTATATTAATGTATTATGTAATGTTAGTTCATTATATTGTTAATGGACAAAAAGAAAAAGGAAATATATACATACAATGTATTCATAAGATCAGTAAGATACAGGGAAAAATTATGATTAAGTGGAAGCCCTGCAAAAGAAGGCAGAGGCTTTGCAGATAAACTTTGCCCAACAACAAATGAATTCTCTATGATCATGTTTGTCATTCAATGTTAACATTGGAAGGCCACTTAGTAATGATACAAGTCATAATCACACATATGAGATAATTTGGTGGAACACCACAACACAGCATGTTGGAAGGGATTGCTATATATTTTTTCACACACACTTGTTGGAATAACTGAGGTATAACAGTCTGTAATTTTACAAAAAATTTATCAATCTGGTTTCATCAAAAGAAAAGTTGAATTTGTATATTCTTGCTGGAGTTTTGCTGCGATGTAAATCTTTAAACATTACGAAGTCTCTGTCTGTTTCGGTTCTGGTTGTCCAGGATATGTTTTGATAGTGATGGATTGATTGGCGCATAAAGTTTTTCCAGGTATATAATTTCTCAGGAATCTATATGACTTCTATAGTTGATCACCCTAATCCATCTCAGTAGAATTCTGAACTTTAAGTATGATAAAGAAAATAGTTTTTACTTTAATGAAAAAATGTCTTAGCTCTATACAGTGTACTGCTGTCACTTGACATTTGGGACTATCTTTTAAACTGGATAATTTCTAAAAATACTTTTTCCTGGCTCCCTTCAATTGATTTCATGATGATCATGAATTTTTGCATACTTAACATTATTCAATTTTTAAATTCTGTAGACATACTTTTTTCCATGTGCAATGTAGAATTAATTTTCATTATGTATGGGGTCACAAATTTTCAGCAGAAATTTGTCACAGGGTACTTAAGAGGACTGGGTGGTTATGGCCATTTTCAGACTATATTGATCTCCTTTAGAAGAAGAGCTCCATGTAAAGATATACAAAAATGATCAAATTTTAAAACTAAAATGTATGAAATTTTTGTTTGCCAATGATAGTTGACAGCTTAAGATATCATTTCTATAAAATTAAGTTATATCTGATGGTTAATTTGTTGACCCCCCAGCCTCCTTAAAGTGCATTTAAGATAAACAATGGCAGTCAAATAAATCCACATAATTTTCCACCTTCACGTTGAACAGAAATGGTGATTCCACATAATTATGACCCTGTGGAAAAAAACTATATTTACAGTATATATAATTTAAACCATAAGAAGATAAGTAAGCTTTTAGAAATGTTTAATATCTCTATAATTTTGCACTAAATTAGGAGCAAGTAAGTCTATATGTAAATCCAGTGTTTTTAATAACCCGATTCTTCATTTAGATATTCATTTACTTGAGAGCAATATTAGGATACATATATGATCACAGACAGTGATATCTGGATTTTATTACATTTTCACCAGTGAAATACTGTAATTTACTTATTAAATAAAAGTGATATTCTTCACATTGTGAGAGGATACCAAAGTGATATTCTCTCACAGTTTGAAAGGATATCAAAGTAAGTAAAAAATAATTTCTGGCCTGTCATAATTAAGATAGAGATAGTAACTAAACCATCTTGATAGAGACTAATACTGTCAATTTCTTCCCAAATATGTTGCTAAAATCCATGTTGTAATGTTTTCAATCTCACAACTGTTAAGCTATGACATCTCAACTGCTCAACTATGTCGTCACCGCCTATGACACTATGTTATGTAAAGTCAGAGGCAAAAGGAAAATAAAACAAAATATAATATATAGAGGATATTCAATGTTTTGTACCTGGATATTGAATTTATTTTACAAGTGGGAGAGTATTTTTTTTATATTTTCACTTGTGCTTCACACTCATGAAAATATCAAAAAAATCCTGTCCCACTTGTAAAATAAATTCAATATCCAACTACAAAACATTGAATTTTCTGTTTATTTATTACATTTTCAACAGTGAATTACTGTGATTTATTTATTGAATAAATGAGATATTTTCTCACAGTGTGAAAGGATACCAAAATGATATTCTGCTACAGTGTGAAAGGATATCAAAGTAAATAAAAAATAATTTCTGGCTTGTAATACATGAGATAGTACATGTATGTATAATATATGGATTTATTTATTGTCACAAATTAAAACATTTGAATTTTTTTATTTGTAGATAACTTAGCCATAAATGATCCAGTGATTAAAAAAGCTAAACCATGGGCATTTCAGACCAGAGAGGAACTATATGAGACAGCTTTGTGGAAAAATCTTTACATCAATAAAAAAATGAAAGAGCATGGAATTACAGAGCCTGCAGATCGATTCTACTATCAGGAGTTAGTATTTTAATTTTGAAGTTTTTAATAAATCTCTCAGTTACAGACATGTAACTTCTATGCAAAAGGTTCCTTTATGTGGTTCATAAGAAGAAAATTTCAAGTGAGTTTATTTGGATTTTTTCTCGATTTTTTTTTTTTTTTTTTTTTTTTTTTTTTTACAATTTTATTCTATAGAGGAGATAGAATATATATATATATATATATATATATATATATATATATATATATATATATATATATATATATATACATATATATATATATTTGAGTAAATTGTATTCAAATGTATTCGGATTGTAGCTAGTGTTCGAAATGCCTGAGACATATAAATCTTATTGCAGGGGAACAAATTTGCTTGAATGTATCAACACCAAACTGGACATTAAAATTGTCACTAATTAATTAAAAATTTACATTGATTAAAAAAATCTGTCTCAAATTGACAGATTCTCCCAGTAACCAGTAATAAGCAAAGTGGCAGAACTTGTCAGTTAGAGCTGAGATTCTTGGGATTGCCACTTGTCAGCCAGGAGACTGTTCATCAGAGCGAATGTTTGTGAGCGCTTGTGAACATTTCTGTTGGAGGAATAAGGAACTTTGGCGAGTACTTGCAAATGTTCGCACTGTTGAACAGGCCTCTGGTTTTACATTCACCAATAAAAATAATTTTTGAAAAAGAAATTAAATTCTTGGGCTAGAAGACCTTTGGCAGGGTGAAAACTTTTGTTAGCATCAGTCCTGTGTGTATAGCTAATTTTACATTGAGCTTTAAAGAATTTATTCTCATATTTATTGTATTTAAAAATTAATGAAATTTTCACAGAATCAAGAAGACAATATATCACAAAGTGAAGTTATCAATTAAATTAGATTTGACCATTTTATTTTAGCAGGAAGATCAGGTCAAGGTCATTATGTTTTTCCTTGACATTAACATCAAAAATTGTTAAGAGTAGAACATGATATTTTTTACGCCATCCTTCCACCAAATATATAATCCCTGATTGATTTTAAACTTAGTTTACCATTTTTTGTCAAGTTCTGCTTGGGGTGGAAATAATCAGTTTCATTCTCCAAGTGAAAAATACAGATTTTTTCTCTTAATCACCCAATTACAAAATATTTAAATAATATTGTATGGTTTAAAATCACACTAAATCATGTATTATTTTGTCATAAAGAAAAAAGCAATATAACAATTTCCTTTATCTAACAATTTTCTAATTTTGGTCTTCCTAATTCCGAAACATATACATGATGCTAATTATCATAATTCAAACAGCTACATATTGTTATCAGACACCATTGGCTACTCCAGGTCTAAACTTTAGGTACCAGAGGACTTATGTACAATCCTTCATTATTTAAGATAATGAAAAAAAAAAATAGTGAAAATAATGTGGGATTGTTCAAAAATCTAGAACCAATGGCCAGAAAATAATAGACCACTCACCTAAGTACACTGTATGTACCATAACAACTTTTTTTACCCGAATGAGAAATATTTGCAACATTTGTGAGCAACTCATTCTCACAGATATTAGTTTTTGCAAACTTCATAGTCACTGGCTATGCCATGTTTTATGAAACTGAAAAGGTTGATCACGAATATTAATAATCTGGAAAGGTTTTCAGCTGGTGATTTACAGTAGTTTACTGTAAAAAAAAAAAAAAAGGAAGTCATATATAAGGTGGTATACAGTTACTGTAGTTCTAAGGGTTTAAAGTGACGTTGACTAATGATTCCAATTCAAAGGTCAACATTGATGTGGATATTTTTGTAACTTTTTAGCCATACTGGTCAAAGGAAGGGCTTAAGCAATAGCAAGATTTTGTCCATCTACTGTAAAATCACATATTTTCATGGGGTCAAATTTTCGTGGTTTCAGGAAAAAACGTGTGAAATTTACATTGCTGGTGGACATGAATTTGTGGGTCTCTTCTCATCACGGAAAAAATGAAAATTAAACCCCCATGAAAAATAGTGATTTCACAGTATCTGTCTGTTCATCTGTAAGCAATTTTTCCAAATGCTATTTATCCTACAGTTTTGGTCTGATTCTAATGAAACCTAGCTGATACACAAGTAGTCTACACTAAGATACATGTACATTATTCTGTGTATTGTTTTTGATTTCAAAGAATGGTGTTGCCATGGTTACTATAAATAGAAATTTCTGTGAAATTCTTTCAAAATGCTACTCCTACAGTTTTGTTCTGATTTCAATAATACCTGGTAATCAAGTAGACTACATTAATTTACATAATTCTATACAATTTATATTGGTTATGCAGTAGCCCAATGCCCGGGCTAGTCATTTTAAGACTCAGGCTAGCTAGTTTAAATGGGTATCCAGTCAACTCGTACCCAAACAGAGTCATACCGAAACCAAGTTGTACCCAAAAAGTCAACTTGTACCCAAATTTGAAGTCAAGTCGTACCCAAGGTTTTATTTACAAGTGTTAGAATTTATTTTTATATGAAATAGTATAATTTTGAAAAAAGTAAGGAAAATCAGAATTTGAAGAAGACAACTGTTTATTTTTCATAAATACTTTAATGGTTAAACATTTAATTAGTTTCCCTTAATAGAAATTCAAACAATTATTGTTAAAGCAACATATGTGCGGCTGTTTCTTAGATCTGCGACAAACACTTATTACGAGATGCTCCTAATTTGGTATCCATTAATTATGAGATACTCCATGTTTGGAAAATGCCTCCAAAGAACAAGGTTCACTTAGGGCGTTTTTTGGCCCTGTGAATTTCAGAAAAACTGAAACTGCTTGGATTTAGTTGACAATGCATTAAATATTTAGATCTTTGGTGACTGCGTATCTATCAAAAATGACGTAATTTTCTGGCTAGTCAATGCATTATGACGTCATGAAATGCGTCATTTTCCTCATATCCTGAAAAATTCTACAAAAACAGCAAATTTTTAAAGCTATTTTTCGATACTTTATATAGAACGCAACCTCTGATCTAAAATATGCAACTATTAAATGATAGAACTATTTCTGAGGATTACAAAACATGTTTTATTTTTTAGATCAGAGGGTGCGCTCATATTATTTCTCTTCTGTGAAATTTCTCAAATATACTTGTTTTCCTTAAAATTCAAGAACATTGCAATTCCATGACACCTATTTTCTAAGACCTTGGCTTTAAGGAGAAAATTTTTAAAAGGAAACGAAAGCACTAAGTCTCTACTTTATCTTGATGTTTAAAATGGATCATAAATTGTTAGTCAATAAATCGGTATATCTACAGGGCCATTATATGCATAAAGTGAACCTAGCTCTTTTTCATTCCTAAAAGTTCACCATAGTGTGAGAATTGTGTTTATCCTGCAGCAAAAATGTAAGTTTATTTTAAGTTTTTTATTGGATAAGTTTTATGGAAATTGTATACAATAATATGATATACCATTAATTAAAAATTTTTACATATTGGTATAGGTAAAATTCGGGACCATAAAATTCATAGGAAAAACCTTTATGTACGAGTTGCCTCCTCATTTTTTGTGCACAGGAAAATTTTGCATTAAATCACATAGGAAAACCTTATGTAGGAATGACTTCAGTTTTGGGTACGAGTTGACTTCAGCTTTTGGATACGAGTTAACTCTTTGGGTACGACTCGGTTTGGGTACGACTCGGTTTGGGTATGAGTTGACTGTAAATCTTTAAATGTACCAATAGTATAGTCCATCAGACTAGCACAACAGAAAAAAAAATTTCATCAGTTTACTTTCACTTTTCTATGTAGACTGGTTTCTTTCAACTGAGAACTAGTTTAATTTGTTTCTGTCACCAAAGCGTTTGAAACTTTAACTTGTTATGTTTTCATTTTGCATAAAAAAAATTGTTGGGCTAGTTAGTTTGAGGTTTGGGCGAGTAATTTTTCACTAATCAGTAGCCCCTGGGCAAGTGGGTTATCTAGGAAAAATTTCAACACCTGCTGGTTGTTAATTTTGCTATAGTTACTAAAAATAGAAATTTTGGTAAAATTCAGCTAATTCTCTTACATTTTTAGTCCTATTTCAATAAAACTTGCCACACAAAGAGACTTAATCATAATTTTATTCATTGGTATTTCCAGTTTCAAGTGCAAGTGCTACCTCTCTCTTCCTTTGTTACAAGTACAAACCAGTAGAGCTACAGTCTCTTCAGAGACTTGGTTTAATCTTGTCATGACCTTTTCTTTAGCCCTTGATTTCATTTCACTTTAGTAAGGGCCCTTTGAGATAGATACTGTTTTCATGGTACCCAATAACCAAATTATCAGAGTTACTACATTGCAAGAATTAGTAAAGATAGTACATGCATAAAAAAAAAGTGTGCTTTGTAAACTAATTTTGTTTTCATGCAGAGCCATGACTCCACATGAGAACAGTCCTATTGGCCTCCACACAGTGATGTTTATTCCCACCATAGAAAAACAGGCAACAAAAGAACAAAAAGAAAGATGGCTGCCTTTAGCAGAAAGCCTAAAAATGATTGGAACATATGCTCAAACAGAAATGGGCCATGGTAAGAGAATCCACTGACTCTCCAATCATATAAAATCCTAGAAATGTTATTCCGATTACATCAAGAGATTTGATGCTTAAGACGTGTATTGTTACTGTGTTTGTTTTATTTTTAATTTTACTTATATACCCTTTGCTTATTATTGACTTCATGATTATATCAAACTGTGTTTATACAGGTACATTCATAAGAGGGTTAGAAACAACCTCAACATATGATCCAAAGACCAAGGAATTTGTCCTCAACTCCCCCACTATTACCTCCATGAAATATTGGCCAGGAAATTGTATGTATATATACAGATGTAGATAAAATTATTTGTATTTTAGTCATGTAAGGGACAGAATTGCAGATTTTTAAAACAAACATTATATAAATATATATATATATATATATATATATATATATATATATATATATATATATATATATATATATATATATATATATATATATATATATAAACTGGGAGGTAACAGTTGAAAATGACACCCCAAGAGAAAACCATTGTAAAGTGACATGTCAGCGTAGGTTGATAATTGTTTTCTCTAGGGATGTTCCCTCCAAAACCATGAAAACAAGCACTATTTTTTTTTTATTATACTGAAATAAAAAAAGTTGGAATTTGTCATTTAAAATCAGATCTTATTTGAAAGGCTTTAATGTTTTTTTTTTTCAATAACAAAGCTTCAGAAATTATTCATCAACCTTTCAAGTGTTCTTTCAGTACTAGCAAAGTCTTTATCCTTCAATAATTTTGTAATTTTATACTCACAAATATTTTCTGCTTTTTGTTGTTTTTGCAATCCATCCTACTCAGACTAGAGCTTTATCAATGTTTTGTATTGTGGCTTACTTTCAACTACGTATCTGATGTGTTGGGAAATCTAGGGCAAAATGTGACATTAACACTATTTTACCCGTTGCCAAGTTGTTGCTTTTGCTAAGGGTAACATTACAAGTTGGTTATTGGATCTAAACCAATAGACTTCAGTATTTTACATGAAAGTATAATAAGTTAAAATGCGTATAAATATGCATAAATGAGGATCATTAGAAAAATTATGTTTGTAATGTATATATGGTAAGGTTTTTGTGTAAATTTATTGATGTTAATTGTATACATGTACAGTCAAACCTCGTTATCTCGATGGGACCGAGAAAAAACTTCGAGATATCCAAGGGTTCAAGATATTGAGGGTAAAATACTAAAAGAAAAAGTTTTTGGGACTTCCAAATAACTTCGATATATCCATGGTATTCGAGATATCTATGTTCGAGATACCGAAGTTCAACTGTATATTTAAAATCACCACTATTTACATGTCTGTAAAGATGTACAGAGATTATGACAGATACTTCTTTCTGGTTGGTTTATTCATGATGTAAAACTGATTTCAGTGGGAAAGACAACAAACCACTGCCTTGTTATGGCTCAGCTCTTCACACAAGGAAAAAACTGTGGAATACATATGTTCATGGTGCAAATACGGGACCTTGAGACACATAGGCCTCTGCCAGGTTTGTAAAGTAGCAAACAGGAGTGGATTATATAGTACATGTTGTGTTTATTTTATAGAGAAAATTGTTCAGGTGTAATTCAGAATATAAAATGAGACTTCAAACAGAATGTTATTTATCATTGTCAAAATTGTTCTCATTTTATGTTTATTGTTTGTCTCTTGCTTTCATAGTGCAAACTATCAACATGATATAAGTAACCACAATATAGTTCCTGGTACAGCTAGAACTATTAATGCTCCAAATCAAAGGAGAAACACTGGATTATAAGCATTTGTAAAACTTTTCTGTAGGTATAGAAGTTGGTGACATTGGCCCAAAGTTTGGATATGGTACTAATGATAATGGCTACTTAAGACTGAACAATGTTAGAATACCCAGAGAAAACATGCTCATGAGATACTCCAAGGTATATTTAATCACTTTACAGTTAATAACCAACAATGTCACTAGCTGTTTTTTATCTGACCTATGCATGTATAATGTTCAATGCATTAAGTGATAAGTTTTCTTTTGGTCAGGTATTAGAAGACGGTACTTTTGTGAAGCCCCCAAATGCAAAGATTGCGTATGGTTCCATGGTGCTGGTGAGAGCTGCCATTGTAACTGATGCCTCTCGTGCCCTGGCCCAGGCCTGTGTGATTTCCATTCGATACAGTGCCGTCAGAAGACAAACAGAGGTCTCTCCAGGGTACGTTTGTTTAAGATGGGTATACTTATAAAAAAGGCATTATTTATCTAGTAATTCATTATTCTTATAGATTTTTTGAGGAAAGTAGTAGATATTCTCTTTTTTGGTGTGTTAATATGATTTTGAATCTTGTCACTACTTTGGTACCTATTGTAGCTACTGTAACATTGAATTACAGCCATAACATAACCTTGGAAAATTTTTGTGCCCCACCATAAATATGGCTTGGGCATATAGTGTTTGCCATATCCTGTCTTCCATCCTTCCATCCCTCCGTCCTTCTGTCCTTCCGTCTGTCCTTCCATTACACTTTGCATTTAGGTCAGTTTCAAAGAAACTTCAAGATACTTTTATCTATCTTCATATGCTGACCCACTGGTTATAACTATTCAACTCCATCAACATTTTTTTGACCTTGACCTTTCCTTTGACCCTGACATCACTTTTCTTAAATTTGTGTTTAGCTAAGTTTCAAAGAAACTATTCAAGATATTTTTATCAAACTTATATACTGATACATATAAATGAGAGCTATTTAACTGCAACCAAGACATTTTGACCTTGACCTTTCTTCTGACTTTGACCTGACATTAATTCAATTAGTGATTATCTCAGTTTCAAAGAAACTTGACATATTTGTATCAAACCTTATTTGCTTATACATATTGATGAGAACTGTTCAACTGCGTTTAATTTTTTGACCTTGACATTTCCTTTGACCTTGACCTCCCTTTTCTTAAATTAGTGTTTAGCTCAGTTTCAAAGAAACTGTTCAAGATATTTTAATCAAACCTAATATGCTGATACATATTGGTGAGAGCTATTCAACTGCATCCAACACTTTTTGACCTTGACTTTCTTCTGACTTTGACCCGACATTAATTCAATTAGTGATTATCTCAATTTTAAAGAAACTGGACATGCAATTGAACAATCACCAGGATATTCTTGAAGGATTGATTTATTTAACTTCTGTTTAGTTGTAGAATTAAAATGTGTATCAAATGTACACTGTAGGTTACAATAGTTCTTTTCTCATTGTTGGATTTTATTTAACAGAGGTGAAGAAGCACAGATTTTAGACTATCAAACTCAGCAGTACAAGTTATTCCCCTTACTTGCCACTTCTTATGCTATGTATTTTGCTGGGAGGTTTATGTATGATTTCTATCTGAAAGCTACAGCTGAAATTGAAGCTGGAAACCTAGAGTCCATGCCTCAGGTAATTTTAAATACTTGATCATTCCAAAAAAAAAAAAAAAAATGAACCATATGAATTTCAACATAAGAAATAGAATTACTGATTTTATTTTTCTGGATTCTTCAGACTGGAAGCATAATACTTTTACACAGAGAATAAATAATGTGGTTTATAATGAGACAATTCTAGTTATTTTGTTTAGTTCTCCAAACCCACTAAACCAATTCAATGCAAACTTGATTTATTCTTGCATCATGTACTTGTATGTTTTACTTTAGGATATAGGATCATCAGTTGAAAAAAAGAGAAAGGAAAATATGGGCACATATTACATATAAGAAGTTAAATAAGGTGTATAATTCAAACAAGATTATATTTAAAACCTTTTTGTGAAGTCTATAAATAGATTAAAAACCTTTTCATGAAGTCTATATTCATGTGTTTAAACTTTAGTGCAAGGAATGTGATTTGTACCTCAGTCATATGACTGACGGGACCTCCGTCCCCTAGTCAACTAGTCAAAATTTCTTTTTATAAATGAGTATCATTTATGTGGTCATATTTTTACCAATGAATACTTCTAGAAAAAATTATTTAATAATCAGCCTTTAGCAAATAAATGACTACTGTAGATTCCTAAATATACTCAAGGAATTAATTATTGCGTAATTTCGTGAGAAGCACCACTTGTGAAATAAAATTACTCGCTTTTATTTTTATGGTGCTGAAATCAAAGTAAAATCTCTTGATGAACCGTCTACTTGCGAATTATTGTTCTCGCGATTTGACGCTCAAGAGCCATTTCGCGAAAAATAAGGAATCTAGAGTACCATTATGCAATTGGATAGGCAGGCATTCTCATATAATGTACTCTGTATTCTGTTTTATTCAAAAAATGCCTACTGCCCTCTTCAGAAAAAGGTCTGAAGTACAAATTAAGATCTAATAATTTACTTACAAAAATGTAAATGGAAATACTTTAAACATAATTATTTTAGCTGTAATCATATTTTAGCACCTTTTGCACTGCTTCATGTTTTGTCAATTCATGTACATACTGATGCATAAACAATTACTTGCTGTTTTCAAGACTCAGTTGCACTTATTTATGATTTTATTTATCAGTTTGATAGGAAGACTGAGCTAAATTTGAGTGCAATAATTTATGTTCATTTACAGTATTTTCAATAATCTTGGAGGCAAATCTTGTCCATTTACAATAGGTCGCATTACTATCTAGTATTTACTTGATTATAAATACAAATGAAATAAAGTCCTTATAATCAGGGTGAGGAAAAAAAATTAGGGTTACAATTTTCACATTATTTATATATACACAGTATAAAAAACTTTCAAAATCCAGTTTTCAAAACAATCTTGTAGCCATCAGATTGAAGATTCCCTCAGAAAAACATTTCATTGTACACTAGGTTATTTGTTCTATTCATTACAGAGATAAGAATGCCTGAAATATATAACCAGGCAAATTGCTTACCCTTTTCAGCTCCATGCCATTTCTGCAGGATTGAAAGCCTTTAGCTCCTGGACATGTTCTGCTGGGGTGGAGACTTGTCGTCTTTGTTGTGGGGGTCATGGCTACTCCCATGCTAGTGGTCTTCCCAAGATTTATATTGACTGTGTTCCTGGATGTACCTATGAAGGAGAAAACAATGTCATGATGCTTCAAGTGGCCAGGTAAGAAATCTTGGTTTGTTTTTCTTTTATAGTACATGTATTTTTTAGCATTTGATGTATGCATATATGTACATGGTATTATGATATACATATTTTCTCTGAAGGTTTTTGATGAAAATATATGGGAAGATGCAAAATGGAGAATCACTTCCAAGTTTTATGCAGTATTTAACCACTGACCTCAATAAGAGGTCATGCATGACAGAGGAAGTGGCCCTGAAATGTTTAGTTATGGCGTATGAACACAGAGCAGCAAGGTAATTTTGTTTGTTTGTTGTTTAATGTCCCTCTTGAGAATTTTTCACTCATATGGAGATGCCACCACTTGTTGGTGGAGAGCTGCAAATTTTGACCTGTACTCAGCACTCAGGGCCATTGGGCAGTGAGGGATCTTTTTCGTGCCAGCACCTACTGCGACAGGGGACCTCAGTTTATATGGTCTCATCCGAAGGACCAGATGTAAGGATCAACTCCTTACTCCCCGACTCTAAAGCAGACGCTCTAACCACTGCGCCACACAGGCGACTAGCAAGGAAATTAGGCATTTCCTTATTTACATATCTCATGTGTACTAATTAATCCTTTAGAATGAGATAATGGTGTAACTTTGTCATCAGAGAAAAGTTTCTCCCTAATATCAATAACAAGAAACATCATAGCAGCAGATGTATAACATGTCTTTTTTGGGGACTTGTAGAATGATAAGAGATGCAGCTGCAAACATGCAGAACTTAGTACAATGTGGAAAATCTCCCATGGAGGCTTGGATTGGCTCTACAGTAATGCTGACGTGGGCAGCTACAGTGAGTACTGAAGAAAAATTGTTGTTTTGTTTTCAGTCTGAACAATGTAAATTTGGTAATATTTATCAAGGGAAATGCTTAAGAAGCTGAAATAAGCACATAGTGTATTATAAGACCAGTGTTTTTATGTACATTAGTTTGTATTAATAGGGCAGGTAAAATCAAATTTTAGATTCTCATCCCCGCCCACCCCTCTCAATGTTCCCACCCAGTTTTTTATTTTGGTTGTTTGGTTTCAAAAGTATTTACATGTATTATGTTTCACTTGGTTAGAATCACAGTGAAAGTTTAAGAGTTATCATCCCGTTTGTATTGAAAGTCGCTTGCTGCTATTTATTTATATTTTTCATATGACATATTTTCCCTTTGAGTTATTTGCCTTGGCTGCCATCTTGGAGGTCAAACTAGTGAATTTTCCTCTTTCAACAACCAATTTTAAACATGTATGGCAGAAATATAAGGGCAAAAATCTTTAAAGTGCTAAAAATTATGAATTAAAGGAAACTTTTGTAAACATGTATTCATAAGAAAAATTGTGTTATCTTCACCTCATTGCCCAGTATGAAAGTTTAAATTGGTTGAATAATGAAGGAATCTGGGCTTGTTGACCTCCAATAAAGCGACCAATGGGAAATAACTCATGCTAAAATCATGCCTATTGAAAACTATCTATAGCACAAGAGCCAAGTGAAGAATGGAGAAAAATCAACAAGAAAAGCAGTTTAAACATGTAGGATAAAGATAATAAGCCAGTATAGAGAAGGCAGAAAAAGCAAAAATAACATAAATATTAAATTTTAATACATCTAAATACCATCACTGCCATCAGCAAGTTTTTAAAGAGATTTGAACAAAAGTAAAATTTATAGACGAAGAAAATTACAGCTGGTAATATTAATGATAGGTTGTTTAAAAAAAGTTCGTTGGCAGATTTTTGAGGATATTTTAATAGTGCTAAGGAAATAGTAAATCTTAAAACTGTTCAGCATAGGCGTTTATATAGAAAATTTTAGACATGGTGTTTTGCAAAAATGTTAATATTGAACATGTCAAGTCTCAAGCATGAATATATTAGGACAGTGGAAATCTGTGATATTCTCACAAAAAACAACAAAAGTTGTTGGTCAAACTAGAAGCTATTTGGAGAGAGGCCAATAAGAAGTCGTGACTACCACGTACAGCAACAGTATGTGCAATTTATTTGGATCTGCACCCCATTTCATAGCAGCAGTTGCATTTGGCATGTGCCGTACTGGAAAATTCATTAACACTGTAAATATTTTACATAAGAAGAATCTTCAATCTGTAGATACATTGTATTAAAAAGAATAAACAATAAAATCTATCCACATTGGCATTCACTAGGTGAAAATTTTATGTAAGAAGAGCGTTATGTAGATATTTTCAATAGTAATTTTAAAAAAAAAGGCCGCCAACCCACCCCAATTTTTAAGTAAATTAGGATGAGAATCTAAATTTTAAATTTATGTGGCCATATGTGTGTAATGTGTTATTTATTTACTCAAATAATAAAATATTATTATTGTTTTCTTTAAGGCCCATTGCCATGCATTTGTAACAAAACATTTCGTAGAGACAATAACTAATTCCAAGATGGATGCCAAAGTGAGGTCAGCTCTGACTGGTTTGTGTAAGCTGTATGCTGTTCATGGTATTGTTGAGAATCTTGGGGGATTTATTCAGGTACAAATTTAAAATTTTAAAGATTGATCTAAGCATTCCATGATTAAAGTAAGTTTTTCTCTATAAAAAATGAATAAATTTAAAGACATAACTGTATGATAAATTCTAATTTCAATTGATGCTTACTTTGTCTATGCAAACATTCATGGAAGATTAAAAAAACTACAAATTTTATTCCTATCTAAATATGCTCTATGTAATTTCCACATTCAAGGATGGATTCTTCGACTGTAATCAAGTAAGCCTTCTGCAAAATAAATTGATGGAGCTATTGGCAGAGATCAGACCCAATGCTGTAGCGTTTGTGGATGCATTCGATTACCCTGACGAGGTACTCCAGAGCTGTTTGGGACGATATGATGGACAGGTCTATCAGGCTTTGTATGAGTATGCCAAAAGCTCGCCATTAAATGAGAAAGAGGTAAAAAAATTAAATTTCATAGCGTTAGTAAGAATCTCTCATAGATGTTACTATAAGACTCAACTAACCCCTTACCTATCAGTGTTAACCAAACATAATGCGGACAAGGGATACAAATGTACCATATTTTGAAACTGAATTTGAGGCAAAACACGAATGTCTATTTAAATGTCATTTTTCACATCATTCAGTTTTGATCCCCATACACTTTGAAATTTACCCCTTGGGTCAAACTGAAAGGCCAAATGACGCATAGGAGATGTAGAGGGTCAAACCTAGTACTTCAGTTTTTCATCCATTAAAGGATTTGTCGCATGATCTTCAAAAAATAGTATTTTTTTAAAAAGTATTATCTATGACCTTGTCCATTAAAATACTGAATACAATAAACATTGTTGTAAGCATATTTAAAGCATAATTTAGAGTTGAAGTTCAAATATCTGAATATGGGGATATGCATATTTCAATCGGATTTCGGCGCCATACTGCTGTGACATCATGTACATTTCAGTGATAGAAAGATGAGAAACTACATATACTTTAAACGAAGTTTTCAACTACAAATGCAGAATAATAAGGAAAATCCTGAAAAAATTCTTGCATGCTTTTCAATTACTATAGAAGTATGAACTTGTTCTAATTTAAGTACATGTACATGTATAAACATTTATAAAAAGATGAATTACATGTATACATGTATTATTAATGGAGTACGATGTGGGTGTATGTTACAGGTCCAATAAGAATAAGATGCTGTATGGGTTTACTTGTTTATTTAATACATCTTGATTGATTGAGCCCTAAAATTGACCCCCCATGGTTAAAGCAAGGCCACAATGTGTGATCAAAGTTTTACATAGGAAGACATTGGTCGATTGGAAGAAGCTTTAAAAATCTTCTTCTCAGAAACTGCAAAGCCATGTTTGCCTTTGGACATATTTATGTAACAGGAAAGGAGAAAATGTATATGGCTGGACAGGGAATCGAAACCCAGAACCCCTGTAACACTAGTCAGGTGCTCTACAGACAGAGCTACCCAGGCCGATATCCATGGCCCAAACCATTACATTCCTCCCTCCTTAAATTGTCTTCGCCCTCGAAGACACAACCCAAGTTCTTATTTTCCCCTGGCAGGACTTTCACCTGCAAGTCCAGGGGTGGTCAATTGCACCAAATCTGTAACAGGAAAGGAGAAAATGTATATGGCTGGACCAGGAATCAAACCCGGGTCCCCTGCATCACTAGTCAGATGCTCTACTGACTGAGCTACCCAGGCTGATATCCTTGGCCCAAACCATTACATTTACAGTGTATATGGAAGCATCCACAGGTAGTATAGTGTAGACATTTATAGAATAAAATTTGTTCAAATTATGATTCTCTGGGTAGGTTGGGGCCACAATGAGGGTTTTAAAAGATTTTACAAAGGAATACATTCAATTGGAAAAATCTTAATAGAAATCTTCTTTTCAAGAACAGCAAAGCCATGCAACAGGATTGGGTCATATTCAACATATGGATGGAAACATCCTCAGGTAGTGTAGAATCAAGTTTGTTCAAATCATGACCCTCCAGGTTAGGGGTGTGGGCATAATGGGATCAAAGTTACACAAAAGAATATACTTTGTAAAGGATATATCAATAAAAATTTTGTTCTCAAGAACGACAAAGCTAAAATTAGTCAAAGTAATTCAGAAGCATTCTCAGATAGTGTAGATTTAAGTCTGTTCAAATCATGGGGGGGTTGGACAAGGCCTCAATAGAAGTTCAAACATCTAGGGGAAAATCATGCAAAATCTACTAGAGCCATGATTAGACAAAGGTAATGTATATTCAAGTTTATTCCAATCATGCCCCCCACCCCCCAGTGGAAGCATTTGTCCATTTTAGACAGTTATAGATTATTTTAATAGGTGCTTGATTCCTACCACAAGTACATCAAACCTGCTCAACAAGGAAATGGAGCCATTTACCAGATTTCAAAATTATAAGAGCTTTTACATTCTTATATTGAAACTGAACTTTTTGATCAGTATGTACATTCATACATGTGTTTACTGGTTGATACAACTGTATCATACATGTGTTGACTGGTTGATATCTTATATGGAATTTCATGTGAAAACAAGTACAAACTTCTTTGTGGAGATTTTAATCCATTAGACTGTGATTGAAAATCAACATTAGTAATGATATAAATAGGTGCAATAATTAATGTTTTTGAAATGTGCATAATGTAACCTCAATTGTATGCAGATATCAGAATATAAATAATGTATTCTTACCTTAAGGAGTCTTAATCAGATTTTGTCTTTCATAATCAGTCATATTGAATTATTAATTTTGTGAAGAAAATTAAAATTGTGTCCTTTCTATTGTATGAAAAATAGTAGAAGATTGATATGTAAAACAAAATACAACAAAATATGACAATTAAGGTAAAAAATTGCTAGCTTTTTATCATAAACTTTGAGGACTGCAGTAAAATCATATTTACCACATTCATAAAAATTTTTTAACATTCAGTTTTTGTCTTCATTTTATTAAAAAAAAAGTCATTGTAGAAAGGACGTGTTGAATCTTATACAATAGTATGCATGCATCTGTCCCTTTTAATGAAGTGTTCTGTCAACATGTAAAGAAAAAAAATATATATTTGAATTAGCTGTGATATACATGTATTGCGTATTTTAATTATGTTGTTATTTAAAAGATTTATTGATGTACATTTTAGGTCACACGATTGTTGGTTATTGTATTATTTATTTGTTTTAGGTTCAATGTATAGTGTACTTATTGCTATAATTATTGTATTTTGAAATTTTGAAATAAACTTTGTCAGGTAATTAGGTGTGCATATGTTTTGTATAAGATACCAGATGATCAGATGTACCATGTACAGTGTAATCTAATTACTTGTAGTTTCATGCAGAGAAATATGTTAATCCAAGCTTTGATTATGATAAATTATTTTCTAAGAATTATTCAGAACAGTCACATTGAGATAGAAAAATATATCAAGATTCAAGAATGAAGTTATAAATTCCATACATAATCTGTATCTTTGGAAGCTAGGATTTAATTTGTGATAGATGGAAGGTAAAATAATTACAATATTAATACACATTTCATAGTATTTACTGTTTAAATTGTAAATGGGTAGATTACAAAATCATGCTTATAGATGTATCTTAAAAATAAGTGAATTAAAATTTTACTTTTGTTCTATAAATTACAGTGTATATGTAACTTCTAATATATTGTTCATTAAAGGTCTTTCAAAACAAATGACAAACTTTTTGTTACAGACGGAAAAGATGTATATAACCGAAAAATTGTACGAAGTCTTTGCGTCCGTACTACCTAGATAAAATACAGTGAGGTTGCCAATAACGAATCGCCCCCGTTAACGAATCACTTTCAGATAAAAATTCTGTATTTTTCTGATCAAGGTCCAATACTTAGCTTAACCTATCCTTTCAAGCAGAATTATTCTTGCTTTTATTATTTATCGTAAAATTATTAAAATTCAACTTGTTCAAAGTCGTAATTTTTAAAACAAACATGAACAAGATTTTTCATGACGCAGACTACAAGCGTGCATGCAGCAGACTACTTTCACTTTTCGGTTGTGCTGTAATGTGAATGGTACATTGTAGGGAAGCAAATTTGGTACAGATGTTTAATAAAATTATGTGTCTAAAAGCACTGAAAGCGTCATACGATTCTTTAATCAGAGAATAATTGTATTAGCTATAAAGTTAGAGGTAGTTAAGTTTCCAATTACGAACCACTACTTCAAGAATTATGAGATGCAGGGATCCTGTCAAAATTATAATTTTTTGCATGCGGTTTTTTGCACACCTGTTACAATAAAATAAAAAAAGAGAAGTTAAAATGCACTTCATTTCCCGTTCGTAGAAACATTCTCCATTCAGTTATAATTTAAACGATATTTTGGTTTCCCTGTAATACTGTAATTCATTAAAATATAACGTTAGCTCAAAATAATTTCTTTCTTTTTCATTCTTTTACTGACATTAAATAATCATATGGACTTTAATTAAGATATGTCTCAAAAAAATGCACAATAAAGGTGGTGGAAATACACAAAATCAAAAGTCAGCCACCAAAAACACTAAGAAGTGCAGAACATGTGAAAAGAGAATATCTCCGAGTGGTGTATAATTATGTGTAATCTAATGTTAAGTCATAGACATCGACGATGCAGCACCAGGTTGGGGGTAGATGCAAGAAGCAATCACCCCTTCTCGTTGGGAGGGGGGGGGGGGCAACCCAAGATAAAAAAAAATCGCATTCATTCATGATATAGAAGTGAGAAAATTAAAAAATAATATTCTGCGAACTTGAAGAGATCTATGATTGTCATTTGACCGGTGAATATGAAAATACAATGTTAACATAGTTTCTGTAATTGTGAAATTAAAAATATCGTCAGATTATTAAACAAAATGAAATTAAGAAATTTATTTATATCCCCATATAATTTATCTGGGACTTTACAGTGCTAAGATAAATATGGAAACTTTCTTTCTGAATCATATGATTTCCAACAATACCCATTTTTCAGTTTTCCTAATAACAAATATTTCCAATTATCAATTTTTATTTCTTGTCATGATCAAGATCAAGCTCGTATAATGTAAAATGCAATTTGCTAACATTACCTTTTCAATTCGACATGAAGCTGAATAATTTATAAACAAAGTTTTATGACACCCCCCCCCCCCCATTTCAACCATATACTAGTATACATATTTAAATTTTATTTTTTTACACATTGAGAAAATGACGTGTAGGCTACATCCTTTTTGCCTATATACGCCACTGTCTCCATGGAAAAGGGAGAAAGTCCGAAGAGCACTATATGATGAGTAAAAATAATCAACCAATTAGGAAAGCAGCAAAGGAGAATGAGCTGTCTTATTCAATAATTGGTTATTTTGTATATATGGGTTTTCTGTATCCATTTATCTGTCTTTGAATTTGTAATTATATGAAAAATTGTTTATGTATCTCATAAAGTTAACAAAAATGACAACTTAGAATGGCTTGAAACTAATTGATTTTTTTCGGTGGATCAGAGGCAGTTGCTCTATATCAACTAGTCATTTTTTTCCTAATGAATTCACGTTGTTTTTTGTCATCAATTGTCGGGTGCAATAAAATGAACACTACTCAAAAAAAAATTATAAACCTTTCTTTTTTTCTTCTTTATATTCTAAGGCATAGTAAAACGTAAAAAAGGCATTTTTACGCAGTCCATAACAAAAATAATCAGCTGTATGTCACGTGATTCGGAAATGGAGAAAATGATCCGCTAAAGGAGAAAACATCACTCATCCAAATACAGCGATAATTTTTATTTAATCAGTGGTTGTTGGGGAAAAAAGATATGATGTTATAAGTCAAGCATGGTACCACCAAACAATGTTGTATTATGAATTTAACTCGAACTCGGGTGCGAACTATCAAAGCAAATTTACTAAGTGATTCGTTATCGGCGACCTCACTGTATATATATGTATATGTTACCTACATGTATCAGAGTTACGCAAATGAGTATGATATTTTCAAATTTGTTTGCAATTCTGGATTTTTAGTATCTGCACAGTATTAGTGGAGGGACATATTGTATAATACACTCACAAACATTTTTACGAAACACTGTTTTATTTCGAAGTTATATGTATCAAATATCCAGAGTTGGACTTTTGTATTGCTAGATACGTTCGTAGTAACTGAGGTATTCGTTCGTGACCCTTAGTTATGTTTATAACATCTTTCTTCAAATTCAAAATGGTCAAGGTAGGAAAGGAAGCGAGAAGCTAGCTAGTTTACTGTGATGGCAGTAATTAGCAAATCATTTGCCTTACGTACATGTAACTCCATTTTGTAAAAGAGGGTGTTGCAGTTCTTTGTTATCTTCCCTAAAGTTGTAGCAGTTTAAAAGAAAAATTTTAAGTAACAGAAAACGGTCTTCAATTTTTTCAGATACAACACAATATACAGCACAATGTAGAACAATATTTAGAAACTCATATCGACTTCCAATTTGCCATTAAATGAAGTGTAAATTAGTCACGTAGCAAAATACAATGTAAGTCAAGTTTTCTGTTTTTCAAATAGGGAATCCCCATTGTTCTGAAAAATTGCCTCCTTGAAACAAAATGAATTTGATATCCGCATAAAGAGACAGGATTTTTCTTCAAAACTGTCGTTTCCGATTTTTGTTTCAAGGAAGCATATTTTTGAAAATCACAAAAATCGAATAAAAATTATTATCCATCCGGAATGCAAAATGTGCACATTTATTTCACTTTCGGAGCTGGTCTAGTGGTAAAGCGTGTGGACTCAATGCACAGATTCTTTTACCTGAGAATGGATTCGAATCTCGGAATGGCTGTTATATATATACATATTTTTTTCCTTATATAATGGAAGTACAATGTAACATCTCTTTTGAGAGAGAGGTAGAGAATGTCGGGAAGTTAATAAGTAATATTTTAAATGCATGGAGAATTAAATTGTTTCCCCTGATACTGTGATCTAAAACTAATATGACATATATTTAATGTTATTATTTAGTGGTGATGTCTTAAAAAATAAAGTACAATCATTTTAAATGATTTAATTTTTTCATACACATTTCGTTTCATTATCATTCTGTTAATTAGTGGCTCAGATTTGACTTGAAACAACGAAATTGAAATGACTCCATGGAATTTCTTGGATATATTGCATCAAAATCGTGATTATTGGACACATTTTTATATATTGAAAATTATTAACGCATGCTGTCGACAGTGCATCTTTCAAAATGATGTGCGAGGTGCACTTGTAATTAATTGTGCTTTTTATCGTTCTAACTTTTCTCGTGCAATATGGCGACAGTGACCATAGATGTGAAAAAAGATTACTTACAGGTCGCCAGTCTATGTTAGGAAAAAATATGCATGAAATAAACTTAAAATGTGAAATGTTTTGTTATAACAAATGGACATACCTTTCGTATAAATAAAGTATTATCTATATTTAGACATAACTATTCATGCGTCGTGGGTATTTAAACAGTTAAATCTCCTTCTCGATTTAGGGAATAATCACGAGTTTCTGCAACACCCTCTTTTAATGAAACTGTATAAGATGTATCGAAAATATGTTCATTTATTACAGCAATTCTGTTCGAAATTTGTTATACGATCTTATTGTCTCGCCCAGAGCAGTGGGGAATTTGGAAAATTGAAAGAAACTTTGGTCATCTAAAGTGGATGACATACTCCCTCTTAATTTCTCAAAAATATGCAACATTTACAAAATGCTTAAATTACAGCTTTATTTGGAATGCTATACAAGTTTCCTACTCGTCTGCTTCCTTTATGTTTTACTACACAGAATGCATTCTGTGTGTTCCATCTGCTTGATAGTATGGTTAAAATGACGTTTCTTGTCGACAAAGCAAAGCTTCAAAAAAGTAATAAAGGGTATATGTGTGTGAAGCCCCAGAATATTTTCCCAATCTCGGTAAATGTAAACCTTTACCAAGTTACTAGAAGTCGTATTTCATTGTATTTCTTTATCATTAAGCAATTTTAAGTATGCAATATAAGTATTAAAGTCTTTCAAACAGGATTAAAGATATTCCATGTACAATGATTAATATTTATATAATGCTTTACTTCTTGACGCTGATGTTGGTAAATCACAAGTAGATCAAAAATATAATAGCGCAAGTAAGTACATTTTTCTCTTGGCTGGTCACTGTATTTAAGAATAAGTAATAGAGGCACAGACGTCACTTTCAAACCGACCAATGAGCTAGATGAGTTGCATTACGCATAAGTACTAAAAAATACCATGAAAATTTAAAGCTTCAAAAAAGGCCATTTTTTAAAGTACCTTTCTGAAAGACTATTTTTTCATCCATTTCAGTCACAGATTAAATACGAATCTACAATATCTATGCTTACAGTTACAATCAATTGTTTTATAAATGTAAATTGTAGAATTACATAGTTTTGATAAGGCGATTGGTGGACAATTTCTTATATGTACTACTGTGTATCAGTGAATATATACAAATTTTATTTGTTTTCTTGAAACTGAGGCTCCATGCACATTGTCATGCATTAAAGGCCTTTGTTGACCATTTTTAAAAAGTTTTTGATGTAGTAAAGATAATGTGTAAATTGACCTGCATGAATCACGTGTCTGTAATATTTAAAATGTAAACATGTAGGAAACTGACATGCATTGACATTCATTCTTCGGATTGGACAATTGTTCTCGGTAAGCAACTCTGTGTAAAATAATAACAATAGCCATATAAGGCACAGGTGCTTGGGAACGGGACCCCCCCCCCCCCCACACACACACACACCCGTGTTCCGTACCCCAAGGGTTCTTTGACTTTTTAAAATAAAATATTTTCTATGACATATTCACAAAGTATTACAACTTAAAAATCCAAAATATAACCTAAAACTAGCATTTTATAAAAATTCACACACTCTGATTCATGTACTAAAAGAAAACAAGGTTGGCAACTTCGACAGACGACTTTCGACACCTCGATGAGGAATCCTCAAAAAATGAAGATGAAAGCTACTTACCGACTGGAAATAAAGGTTTCCATATCATCAGAGATTATTAATTAGATACATCGCTAATTTGTGCCTCATTGTAGTTCCAGTCCTGGGAATTTTCATGTTTAACACCCGCAACTCGTCACAAATTAGAAACAAAAAATTTGAAAAAATAAAATAAATAAATAAATAAATGTACGAGTATGTTTCAGCTTGAAAATTTATTTTTAATGCATTTCTTTTGTACTTTACATAAGTTTAAATCCGGAGAAACTCATTCTAGTGTATATATCGCTTTCCATGAAGTTTCCTCCATAAGTGACACCGACACGCGTGTTGACAATATCACCTTTCTTCAAATTCAAAATGGTCATTGTAGATGCAGAAGCTCTGTCGTTATGATCAATAGCATCAGCCCACGCTATATCTTTGACAGCACTGTTTTGTACAATCTCTACAGTGCAGTGAGATTTGTTATGTGCTGTTGTGGAGGAGTGGAACACATAAACCCCACTTTCTGGAGCAGTAAATTTTCCTGACCTGGCATCATATCCATTTCCAATATTGGTCTCAACACGATCATAGACAAATGTTTTGTGTTTGGAAAATGTTTTGACCATGACATTGTTCGACATGTAGGCATAAAACGCAATTCCTTGAAACGGAAATAAACAAGTACATGTGCAATATTTGTTTATATATCATGTATATATACAGTATTGTAAATTATAACATATTTTGGGACACCTGGCTTTACTTGTAACCTTCCCTTAAGCAGAATATTTTTATTAGTCAAAGAAAACAATTTAAATTATTTTTAGATTGTATAAACATGTAATTACCACTGGTGTTTCATTAAACAAAAAGGGTTCAGTAAGTTTCTTATGAAGTTATTGTTCATACCACTCTGTCGACTTTCTTTCCGTTGTCCACAGAGGCTGCATATAGTGTCTTCCATCTCCTTTCGGTCACATGACTCACCAGCATAGACAATACCAACAAACAGAATCAAAGCCAGATATTTTAACATGCTGATTTCGACGTTGCTTGCTTTAGCAAAGCTTTTAATTGATACTACTCCCCTGAACTGCGTCACAACCCAATTACGATTTTAAAAAAAATGAAATTTCTCTCTTTTTTTTTACCAACATTAGCGTGGCAGTGTAACAGATGGTGTATTATATCTCAAAATAATGTCCATCATAATACTCACAATTAGATTCGGTTTCTCTTGTAAAGGTTTGTTTTAGTTCTGTAGAAATATATACTTTATAAGTATAGCTTGCAGGGGCGTAGCTTGACTTTAAATTCTAGTGAGGCAAATTAAAACCATACATGTAGCAGCAAAAGGTCTGGGGCCGCCTTAAGCCCCCATCAGGTTCCGGTTGATGTCATGGGGGGTGGGGGCACTCCGATAGAAAATGGAGTTGGGGGTTTTAAAATGCAATGAAATTTCATTTGCTGTACTGGTTTCTTTATTTAAGACTTCAGCATGATACTACATATTGTAAAAGAATGTAAAAGAGTTAAGAAATACATGTATGTTTACTAAAACTTTTGAAACATTTAAAGGTGAAAGCGCATCTTATTAAACTTTGCTTTTATTTCTTTAAAACTTCAATTTAACATTAAAGAACTGCTTAAAATGTTAAAAGAAATACCATTAATATTATACCTTTTATCTGCAATGAATTGTTGATTACGGGAAGGGTCGGTGGTGGTGAAAAATCTAGTGAGGCAGTTGCCTCATTGCCACAATGGAAGCTACGCCCCTGGCTTGAATTAAAAAAATAAGCGAATTCACATGTAAACATCACATAAAATCTGAGTATGAAAGTATACTCTATGTAAAATCTTCACAATTTGCAAAAATCTGACATATTATTTGCCTATAAAATAGTCACACAACTAGACTGAAGCTAGCAGCCAATAACAGCAGCCATTAAGCCCGTAGAAGCTAGCAGCCACTAAGGAAATTCATCAAAGGACTGAGAGTACTCTGACGCAATACTGTTTAATGCCTCATTTTCGACAATTTATAATTAATAATTAGATAATTAATGCAACACTTAATTATCAATTAATAATTCAAACACTTGGAGACAGTTAAGCTCACCTGCATAAGGAAAATTATGCGGTTTCACAACAAACAAACAAACAAACAAAAAGAAGAAAATGTCACCATCTTTGACCGCTTAAGAATAAAACAGCATTGGATAGGTTAAGTACTTCCGGGAGAATCCCTTTTAGGCTCTTTTACGGGTCTCAGGAACATGATGGTGCCAAGAGGCTAACCTGAAATTTGCTTACTCCTAAAATTTACATTGATAAGGGTTTGAAGGTAATTTAATCTATTTTAAGTTATGATCCTTGAAGTGTGCTTCGAACAATTACTGGCTCAAGGTAAAAGGGTCCACAGGGCTATTATATACGGCCATAAAATTTAGGCTGAAGTGGTACCACCAAGTGGTGCCAAGAGCGGGTTACATATTTCAAGCAGCTATTATACCTCTTATCTTATAAGTGTGCTTTAAATCATTACTGTGCAAGATAGAAGATTTCTAGGACTATCTTTCCCGCAATCGGTTTGAGGCTGTAACGGCACCACCAAGTGGTGCCAACGGTGGGGAACATCTTTCATGCTTTCATTTTCAACCATCATTGACCACTAGAACAAACTAACACTAAACTGGAAAAAAGTTAAGGGCCTTAGGGAGTATCCTTTGTCAACTTTTTGACAGGTTCCAATGACTAGAAAAGGCCAGTAAGCTAACCTGAAATTTGTTGTTTTTCACTTTGTGTTTTAATATACAGATTAAAAGTCAGATGTTATACCCCTTATCTTTGAAGTGTGCTTCAAATCATTACTGGGGCAAGGTAGAGGGCCCCCAGGACTATCATTTCCCGCTATCAGAATGTTGCTGTAGTGGTACCACCAAGTGGTGCCATGGGTGGGGCACGTATTTCAAGCATTCATTTTGAAAGCATCTTTGACTACTAGAACAAAGTAACACTAGTGAAAGGTTAAGGACCTTAGGGAGAACCACTTGCCAGGTTTTGGAAGTGTCCCTAGGAAAGGAAGGGGCCAGTAAGCTAACCTGAAATTTGTTGTTTTTCACTTTGTGTTTTAATATACGGGTTAAAGGTCAGCTATTATACCTCTTATCTTTGAAGTGTGCTTCAAATCATTATTGGGGCAAGGTAGAGGGTCCCTAGGACTATCATTTCCCGCTATCAGAATGTTGCTGTAGTGGTACCACCAAGTGGTGCCATGGGTGGGGCACGTATTTCAAGCATTCATTTTGAAAGCATCTTTGGCTACTAGAACAAAGTAACACTAGTGAAAGGTTGAGGACCTTAGAGAGAACAACTTGCCAGGTTTCTGAAGGGTCCCGACAAAGAGAAAGGGCCAGTAAGCTAACCTGAAATTTGTTGTTTTTCACTTTGTGTTTTAATATACGGGTTAAGGGACAGCAATTACACCCCTTATCTTTGAAGTGTGCTTCAAATCATTACTAGGGCAAGGTAGAGGGCCCCTAGGACTATCATTTCCTGCTATCAGAATGTTGCTGTAGTGGTACCACCAAGTGGTGCCATGGGTGGGGCACGTATTTCAAGCATTCATTTTGAAAGCATCTTTGGCTACTAGAACAAAGTAACACTAGTGAAAGGTTGAGGACCTTAGGGAGAACCATTTGCCAGGTTTTCGAAGGGTCCTGTTGAAGAAAAAGGGCCAGTAAGCTAACCTGAAATTTGTTGTTTTTCACTTTGTGTTTTAATATACGGGTTAAGTGACAGCAATTACACCCCTTATCTTTGAAGTGTGCTTCAAATCATTACTAGGGCAAGGTAGAGGGCCCCTAGGACTATCATTTCCTGCTATCAGAATGTTGCTGTAGTGGTACCACCAAGTGGTGCCATGGGTGGGGCACGTATTTCAAGCATTCATTTTGAAAGCATCTTTGACTACTAGAACAAAGTAACACTAGTGAAAGGTTGAGGACCTTAGGGAGAACCACTTGCCAGGTTTTCGAAGGGTCCTGTTGAAGAAAAAGGGCCAGTAAGCTAACCTGAAATTTGTTGTTTTTCACTTTGTGTTTTAATATACGGGTTAAAGGTCAGTTAATATACCCTTTATCTTTGAAGTGTGCTTCAAATCATTACTGGGGCAATGTAGAGGGCCCCTAGGACTATCATTTCCCGCTATCAGAATGTTGCTGTAGTGGTACCATCAAGTGGTGCCATGGGTGGGGTACGTATTTCAAGCATTCATTTTGAAAGCATCTTTGGCTACTAGAACAAAGTAACACTAGTGAAAGGTTAAGGACCTTAGGGAGAACCACTTGCCAGGTTTTGGAAGTGTCCTGTTGAAGGAAAAGGGCCAGTAAGCTAACCTAAACTTTGTTGTTTTTACACTTCAAAGGTAAGGGAGGTAGTAGTCTTTCTTTAACTTCATCTCACAATGCAATGTAAAAAAAAGTTTGGTTTAGTCTACTGGTCCCTTCCAGGGCCAGAGAGCCGGAGATCCCTCAAAAAGTTGACAAGATATACTAAATAAGAATACTTACCCATAGCAGTGCTATTTTAAATGTTGTCCAAAGATGACAAAGAGAAAATTGCTAACAATTTGGTCCCAAACCTTAACACTACTTAATGGCACCCCTACAACCCAAATGTGACAGTGGGAAACGATAGTCCTATTTTGCCTCAGTCTTGGTTGAATGCACTATTCAAAGGCAAGGTTGATAATTGCTGATATTTAACTCTTTCAAACAATAGATCGTCCTTGGGTAGAGGGTATGCAGTGACCTTGAATCAATTTTTTAGATGAAAGATCAACGTCAGAAAATAGCTTTGCATAAGAAAACTTTGTTCAGAGTATGTCTTCTCTCTCCTTGGCCTTACCTGGCTCAAACTTTACTCACATTGGCGAAGGGTGTTCAAGGACTTGAGCCATTTTTTTCAAACAAATGTCAAGGTAAAGAAAACCTCCTTGTGTAAAATCCTTGTTCAGAGCATATTTTCTCCCCGCTTGACTCTTTTGAGCTCATACTTTATACTTAGAAGCCTCTCGGGTAGAGGGTTTGCGGTGACATTGAGCCAATTTTCTAGATGAAAGGTGAAGGTAAGAAAATCTCTTTGCATAAACATATACTTGTCTAGAGCAAACGTTCTTTCTAATTTTTATAGATGAAAGGTCAAAGTCAGTAAACTCTTTGTGTACAATCCTTGTCCAGGGTTTATTTTTTTCTCTCGTTTGCCCTACCTGGATGAAACATTTATTTTCTAGGATGGTTGTCAAGTTTATAGAAAACCTCTGCAAATAAATTTCTTTTTCATTTTTCCTTCCATCCAGGTCACAAAGAAAACTACAACTGAGTTCAAGGCTTAAATCCATTACAAAATGCATGACTGTTTTCATATTTTGAGTATGCAAAAATGAACCAAATTATGTTCGAAAATTACTCACATAGACCCTCACCAGACTTGTTGCAGACCGGTAAACGGGTAAACAGGGTACAAATACCATAATTACTATATGGGCCTGTACAAAATTGGACTAGGCAGCAATTAATCATCATTATTCTAATCAAAATAACAAGAAACACACTAGAGGTGTGATAAAATATATAGAGAAACAAAGGGTTAATTTCTATTGTAAAACGTTATATTTTGTATGTTGTTAAACCATTCCCTCACGTTGATTTGGTCCCTCCCTTCGACAAGAACCAAATATCATGGCACTTTGGAAAAGTTTGCTAACATAAACTCACCCTATGAATGCAAAATTATGGGAACAATTTTATATTGAGTATTTTGTTAGGCAAGTGTTCCACCCCACCCCCACCCCCCCACCCCAACCACCACCAGCCTTTATTTTTAGCTCATTTGATCTGTGGGATCAAATAAACTTTTATTTCTGATTATAATCTCTGTTGTTGTTGTTGTCTTTGGCGTAAAATTTTTACAATATTATCTTCTCAAGAACTGCTGGACCAGTTTAAACAAAATTGCCTAAAAGTTTCCTTGGGTAAAGGGGATTTAAGTTTGTTCAAATAAGCGTAAAGCTCATTTTAAGGAGATATAAGATGACTGAAAATTTCAAAAGTCTTATTCTCAAGAACCACTGAGTCAGAAAAGTTTGATTTATTTGAAAGCTTCATAACATAGTGTAGATTTAATTTGTCCACACATGACCCCCAGAGATAGAGTGGGGCCATAAGAGGCAATTAAAGTTTTATAATGGAACGTATAAGAAATACAAACTTTTCAAGACCCACTTGGCAAGAGCAATGGAAACTTATTGCGATAGCTTCATTACATATTATGGAATCAAAATTGTTTTTACAAAGCACTACTCCTCCTACCGTTTTATCTGATTTGAATGAGACTGTACAAGTAGATTATACTAAGATACATTATTCTGTTAATCTTCTTTAAAGAGATTTAGTTGAACAGTGTTGTCATGGTTAGTAAGGTAGATACAGTCAAACCTCATTATCTCAAACTAGATGGGGCCACTATTAAAGTTTGAGATATCCGATGATTCGAGACAACCTTGAATTTATACATGTTAAAGTGGATTCATGAATCCCTATTTGACCCCCAGGGTGAAAATGAAAACTCCAAAACATTATTGCACATCTACAGGACACCACCCTCCATTTTCCATAAGATGATTAGGCTACTGTGTACAAGAGGCCCAGCGGCCACATCGCTCACTTGAGCACTGTGGCTAGGAAAAAAGCAAAAATCAGTTTAGTATTGAAAAGCTTAAATGCATAAGTGGTCCCAACCTACCCCTAAAAGGGAGTGGGGATATGATTTGAACAAATTAAGATCTACACTAACTCAGGATGCTTACATAATTTTTTGACTGTGACTTTTTTCTCTACAAGTTTGAACTTTTATTGTGGCCCCACCCTACCGCTGGAGGTCATGATTTGAAGAAACTTGAATCTACACTATCTGAGGATGCTTCCATATATATGACAAAAGATTTTTCCTATATATTCCTATGTAAAACTTTGATCGTTCATTGTGGCCCCACCCTTACCCGGGGGTCATGATTTGAACAAACTTGAATCTACACCACCTGAGGATGCTTCCACATAATTTTGACCAATCATAGCTTTGCTGTTCTTGAGAAGAAGATATTTCCTATATACTCCTATGTTAAACTTTGATCGACCATTGTGGCCCCACCCTACCCCGGGGATCATGATTTGAACAAACTTGAATCTACACCACCTGAGAATGCTTCCATATAAATATGACCAATCATAGCTTTGCTATTCTTGAGAAAAAGATTTCTGAAGATGTTTCCTATATATTCCTATGTAAAACTTTGATTGTCCATTGTGGCCCCACCCTACCCCCGGGGTTCATGATTTGAACAAACTTCAATCTACACTATCTGACACTAATTCCATATGAGTTTCATCTTTCCTCGCCCATTGGTTCTTGAGAAGAAGATTTTTCAATAATGCCATTAATCCCCTTCACCCAAGGATACTTTGTGCCAAGTTTGATTGAAATTGGTCCAGTAGTTCTGGAGAAGAAGATGAAAATGTGAAAAGTTTACGACAACGCCAACGACAACGACGACAGACAACGGACAAATTTCAATCAGAAAAGTTCACTTGAGCCTTCGGCTCAGGTGAGCTAAAAATGTAAGAGGGGTTCTGGGAACCAGGGGCTTTTTGTATAAAAGGTCATTTTTCGACCCCATATGACCCTAAGGGTAAAAATGAAAATTCCAAAACCTTATTGCACATCTACGGGACACCATCAATCATCTTCCATAAGATGATTAGGCTACTGTGTAAAATGTAAGAGGAGTTCTAGGAACCAGGAATTTTTTGCATTTTTACCTCCATTTGACCCCAGGGTAAAAATGAAAATTCAGAAACCTGAATGCTCATATACAGGACACCACCTATCATGTTCCAAAAGATGATTAGGATACTATTTTAAATGTAAGAGGAGTTCTGAGAACGAGGTTTTAGTAGAATGAAATATGAAGATAAAACGGTATTCAATCTCAGAAGTCCAATGAAACGATACAAATTTGAAGCAGAGCAAACGCGGACCTCAAAAATTAGAGGTGGGCTCAGGTGCCATGGAGGAGTAAGCATCCTCTCCCGACCGGTCACATCCGTCGTCTGCTCCTTGTCATGATCGGGAAACAAAAACCAGATAAATCCGCAGACAGTTCAGTGTCTAAATAATATCATAACAATTAGTATGAGAAACGTCAGTCAGCATTTGACTCAATAATAGGTTGTATGTGCTGACAAGGTCATTGTATCGACCTAAAAACTTGCGAAAAGATGACTTCAAACGACACTGTTGATACCCTTGTTTCGTCAACTTGTTTGTCAATAGCTTGCCTCGTTTTAGAAATTGTTCATACGTAGAGCATGCTGTTGCGTATCGAATCAACTGAGAGACATAAACACCATATGCAGGTGATAAGGGTAAAATTAAAAATTTCAAAGCCTTATTGCAAACCTTCAGGACACCGCCTATCATATTCCAAAAGACTGATTGGTAACTGCGTAAAATATAAGAGGAGTTTGAGGAAGAAGCAAATGTGACAGACAGACGGACGGAATAGGGTAACAACATTACAAGAAAACTGTACAGGACCTGGATATCGAATATCTGAAACATAATCCTCCACCGTGTTCATGTTCTTCTTCACCCTATAAATAGTCCTGCTGGACACGTTATTACTGGTGACGTAAATATAGTTAATAATGAGGACCTTAGATAATTAATTTTAAAAGGTCCTAAATATAGGGAACCCCGCTCCTTCAACTGGCGTCGAAATTTCTTAAATATTACGGATTCTGTAGAGGATTACGCCAGGCGATGGGCCAGATATGAAAAAGAACACCTTGACACTTTGTCAGAATGGATTAAATGTATCAGATGTATGTTAAAATCGCGCATTAAAAGATTGAGGCGCAATATGAGAACCATCTATCCTTCTGTATTCAATAATCCAGAAGTGAAAAAAGAAATAGATAAATTATATGATTAGTACGTACTGGTCCCTGCTGACAGCTCAGGTAACAACATTGTCTTTGTTTGTAAGGCTCATTATATTAAATGTATTTTAGAGGAACTTGGATTTAATTCTACAAGTGGTAATCCAAATTATACTCATAGTTCCTTTTCTAAAGAAGACATTCTTCAAAATCATGTCAGTTTTGAATATTTTTAATATTGCAAACAACCAAAATGAATTTGAATTACCATATCTATATTGGATTCCGAAACTTCACAAAAATCCTTACAAACAAAGATACATAGCGGGTTCCAGTAAATGTTAAACCAAGCCTCTTTCTTTACTCCTCACTAAGATATTAAGAGTAGTGAAGGAGAAACTTCAAGAGTACTGTGCAACAATATATTCGAGAAATGGTGTAAATCAGATGTGGATACATAAAAATTCTAAGGAACTTTATGAAAATTTGAAATCACAAGAATTTACCAAAATCAACAGCTTAAAAACTTTTCAACTTCATACACAACCATTCCCCACGATAAATTAAGCTGTATGCTTTCGGATATAAGTCAAAGAGTAAGACAATGTATTTTGTCAAAGACAATTAATATTCTCTATGTTGCGAGCTTACAGCTATTAGTTCGTCTTATTTTGTTGTACAAGATGGAATTCCCATGGGTACGAATTGCGCCCCGTTATTAGCAGACCTTTTTTATATTGATATGAAGCAGAATTTGTCCAAAATCTTATACATGAAAAGAAGAGAACACTTGACGTGGCCTTCAACTCGACATTTAGATATATCGACGACGTATTGTCAATTAACAATGGTTATTTCCATTCTTATGTCGATACGATATATCCCGGTGAGCTTGAGATAAAAGATACCACAGAGTCTGACACATCTGTTTCATATTTGGATATTTTACTTGAAAAAGACGTTAATGGTAATCTAACAACCAAGCTTTCTGATAAACGTGATGACTTTAACTTTTCAATCGTCAACTTCCCTTACTTATGCAGCAATATACCTTCATCACCTGCATACGGGGTTTATATCTCTCACTTGATTCGATACGCAAGAGCATGATCTACGTATATACAATTTCTAAAACGAGGTAAATTACTGACAAACAAGTTGATGAAACAAGAATATCAGCAGTCTCGTTTAAAGTCATTATTTCCCAAGCTCTATGGTCGATACAATGACCTTGTCAGCAAATACAATTTATCACTGAGTCAAATACTTACTGACGTTTTTCATACTAATTGTTAGGCCATTATTTACACACTGAATTGTCGACGGATTTTTCCGTTATTTCCCGATCATGACAAGGAGCACACGGCGGGTGTGACCAGTCGGCAGGGGATGCTCACTCCTCCATGCACCTGATCCCACCTCTGATGTTTTGGAGGTCCGTGTTTGCTCTGCTCCTATTTTGTAATGTTTAATGGACTTTTGAGCTTGAATACTGTTCGTTGTCTCCATATATTTCATTTAGAAAGTGTGGGTATAAAAAATGAAATTTATTAAGTACTGTATAGGGGTTTAATTTCACGGGTTGTAATTTTCACGTTTTTCTCTCCTCTGACACGATCGCGGTTTGTTGAATTCGCGGAATTGGTATATAATAAAAGTTACCTCCCTTGTCTATATCCGTTTAATCCATAGCATAGCTAGAACGACATTAATCAGCGTTATGTATTCATTTCACGAAAAACAGGGTAGGTTTATATAAGATAATTAGATTTAATAATTAATTGACGATTAATTAAAACAAGTGCAGTTATTAAAAGTCGTTGACTATAAACGTCGAATGACTTTCCTATGTGATATTACATGTACACCCTATTCTTTCCGAAGGGATAATACATCGCGGCGAAAAACCACTGGACGGTAAGAAATGTGTTAATGTAGGTCGACGAAATAATATCCTTCCACATCTTCAGCACGTTCGATAGTTATTTGAATGATTTTTTAAAATTTAAATGTCGATAAAAACTAATACGCATAATAATGCAGGTAACAAATACACGTGGTAACATAGTTACGAACGGGTAATCAAAACCCACGACCCACGTGTTTTAATTCATGAAACATGTAGCGTTGGCTATTCAAAGATCTTTTTAACAAATACAGGTTATTATCTGCTGATTTGAATTAAAGTAAAGCGTGATAATTAAAAGAACTGAATGACAAGTTCTGATAATCTTCTAATTACTGAAATGACCATGTACTACACGTATATATACCTATCGTAGTTTATTCTCAAATTTCCAAATATAACACGGAGGTTATTGAAAACTTATTCACTGTTTTTGAATTCACGGATTTATTAACACCGTGAATATAGCGAATATTAACACCGCGAGTTATTTTCCCCCTATACAGTATTCGATTGTTTTCTAGTGTACAGTCTCATAAATCCAATATGAAAGTGCAAATTATAGAGATTTTAAATGTCATAAGATTTGATCAAATTCGTTGTGCAAATGTTTCAATATTTTGTGTGACTACCAAGCGCTAATACAACAGCATGACAATGCCTCAGATAACTCCGAATAAAAGTTCTAATCATTTACAATGGGATCTTGCTTAGTTCTTCACAGAGAGCATTTTCCAATTCCTGTACATTTGTTGGAGGCACATCAGTCGTACACATCGCTGAAGGACATCCCCAGTTTGTTCTACTGGGTTTAAGTCTGGCAAACATGAAGGTCATTGCATTCGTTCAATTGTTTCATTAGAAATATATTGTTCAACAACTCGAGCCCTGTTTGGTATTGCGTTATTATCCATGAGATCAAAATCTTGACCAAAACTAGTAGCAGCTGTAAAAGGACAAACAATGTTGTGGAAAATCTCATCCTGTATTTAAGACCAGTTAACGGACCATTCCGAATATGAAATACTGTTCCGTAATCTATCGGAACATAACCCACTCCAAACCATGACAGAAAGCGGTTATGCTTAGCAACACAATAGTTATGGTACTGTTAATTCTTTTGGCGCCGCACACAGAGACGACCATATGGAAGTCCACACAATACTTGGATTCATATGTGAACAGAATCGGTCTCGTAATTGCCAATGTTCATGGTTATTACTAACTCAAGAAAAGCATTGCGAGATATTACAGTCAAACATGGACGGATATGCTGGCTTGTAAACATGCAAAGAGCCAGAGCCACTTAGGGCCCTTTTTAGCCCTGAGAATTTCTAAAAAATAGAAATTGCTCAGTTTTGGTTTTGAAATGCAGTATTTATAACTTGGATCCTTGACTGTGTATCTATTGAACATGACATAATTTTCTCTCTAGTCAATGCATTATGACGTCATAAAATGCGTCATGTTTCCCATATTCAGTAAAAAAAACCCATAAAAATGGCCAAAAATTGAGGTATTATTTCAATATTTCATAAAGAGCACAACCTCTGATCCAAAATATGCAATTACATAATGAACGATCGGTTTCTGAAAATCACAAAACATGTTTTAATTTTTGGATCGTGAGCTGTGCTCATATTTTAATTCTTTGCTGAAGGTAGTCAAATACGCATGTTTTCTGCAAAATTCAAGAACATTGCATTTTCTCAAAGCCTGTTTACCAGTACCTGAATTCTCAAAAAGAAATTTTATTATAGGAAATGAAAGCACTAAGTCTCTACTCTATTTTGATATATGAAATGGGACAGAAGGTGATAGTCAATTAATTGATATAAGGACAGGGCCATTTTATGCAAAAAATGAAACTAGCTCTTTGCTGCAGGTATCCTATTTCTTAACGTCTGAGTGGGTTTTTGCAACCCATGATCATTCCTATACTTTCTATTCAAGATTTGCCAAGAGCAAATTTCACACTGCTGACGGGCTGTCGTACTTTTTGGCCTGTCACTTCAGTCTTTGTTGCACCCCCCCCCCCTCTCCTGTGTTCTGGGACCTTTCCCTTTACCTCCTTGATACGCTTTGGCTGACGTTTAACTGTCGAACCAGTTGACGTTAAGCATACCCAATTGCAACATGCCTTTGGCACAACCGTTGTGCTGTACATCCATATGTCGCCTCTGCGGTATGCTGTCATTAGTTAAGGTCAACAATTGTCAAATTTCAAAGTCTAAAGTAATTTTTAGCTCACCTGAGCTGAAAGCTCAAGTGAGCTTTTCGGATCACCCGTTGTCCGTCGTCCGTCCGTCTGTAAACTTTTCACATTTTCAATTTCTTCTCAAGAACCACTGGGCCAATTTTAGCCAAACCTGGTACAAAGAATCCTTGGGTTAGGGGAGTTTAAAATGTTAAAATGAAGGGCCAAGTCCCCTTCAAAGGGGAGATAATCAAGAAAAGACAAAAATTGGGTGGGGTGATTAAAAAATCTTCTTCTCAAGAACCACTGGGCCAGAAAAGCTGAAATTTATGTGGAAGCATCCTGGGATAGTGTAGATTCTAATTGTCCAAATCATGACCCCTGGGGATAGGGCGAGGCCACAATAGGGAATCCAAGTTTTACATTGAAATATGCAGAAAAAAAACTTTAAAAATCTTCTTCTCAAGAACGACTGGGCCAGAAAAGCTGAAAAAATATGTGGAAGCATCCTGGGGTAATGTAGATTCTAATTGTTCAAATCATGACCCCTGGGGGTAGAGCGGGGCCACAATAAGTACTACAGGGGATGGGGGATCAGGTGAAAAACAGCAAGGCCAAAGTTACTCAGGTGAGCGTTGTGGCCCATGGGCCTCTTGTTGAAAATTAAAGTCTTACACAAAATTTCTTTCACTTGACCTTTGACAGCGTTTCTCATTTTGGGAGGGGGATATTGTAAATGTGCACATGGTTTCGGTTACTCGGTAATCGAACTTGTGCAAATAAAAAGCAGTATGTACGACAGCCACATAAATATTATTCCTAAAAACAAAACTCTTGTATTAAAAAATAATTGTGGACTTAATTCCATGACCCGTTACTTTTTTGTTGAGTATACATTAATTTTTTTTTTTATTTTTATTGATCTATCAATTTCAGTATTTACAGTGATTAATTATCATAACTGAATAAACAAAAGAAACTGACTTCTATCAGTTTACTCATAAGATCAATGGTACCCTGCTCAGAACCAGAACACTTGATCCATTGGACCAGTTTCAGAATTTTGGAAAGGTCACCCTTCCTTGTTTCTTTTCATAACCATGCACTTAGTTTGTCTGCTCAATACACAGGAACAGAGAAGATTTTCAAAGAATTGAAGCAATTTCACTATACATGTATGACCAATAAAGCCCCACCTTAACAAAATAACCATGACCAAGAGGCCTTAATTCAAAATTTTGGAAGAGGCACACTTGCTTATCATTTCTGTGCATTTAGTTTGTCTCCTAAATATACAGCTGAGAGAAGAAGACTTTAATGAATATTACTTTACTTATATGATCTATAAAGCCCAACTCTTACATCAAAACCCCAAATCTAAGGACCAAGAATTTCACAGTTTGCTTTTGAGGTATCATTGCTTATTGGAAAAAAAATAAGCAAGCATTTAACGAATAAGTTGATTATACAAGGATATAAAGAATCTCGTTTACACACAATATTTTGCAAATTCTATGGTTGAAACAAGGGCTATGATTGCAACTACAATCTCTCGTTAAGTCCGTTACTTTTACATTGAATTGTCTACTGAATTCTCCAGTTTCCCGATAATGACAAAGAGCAAACAACGGATGTGACCGGACAACAGGGGATGCTCACTCATTTAAGGTACCTGGTCCCTCCTCTGTTTTCAGAGGTCCTTGTGGCTCTGCTAACAATTTTGTATTGTTTGCTTTGACTGTTCGCAATTCTCATATCTTATAAATGCTTAAAGTCTGACTGCTTGATGTCTAGGAGTAAATAAGACTTTTAAAAGTTACATTAAATTTGATAGTTTGAACCCCACCCCTCAGGTTCCAACAAATTCTATGTCGATATCGACAATATAACATCGATATTGTAATGCTATCGATCCTGATCATTACTATGGAATTGGAAATACTGGATAAATATTAAACTTAGTTTTATTTCGACACCGTTGCTATCGACAATATCATCGATATCGATACAGATCTGTACAATTTATTTCCAAATTGAGGAAGTATGATGTCAATGTGCATTCATTATTTGGTATAAATTAGCTGCAATAATGTAGCCCTCTCCGATTTTTTTTAACATGATATTCTCAGGAGAGGGCTACAATTCCACTGCATCTCCATAATGGTGCAAATTTATATTTTTGATACGGGCGTCTGCAGGCAAAATAAACTGTTTTTGCATTTAACTTACTTCCAATAAGAATTTTTATTCACTATCAACAACATAGCCCATTATACGCGAAAACTAAGTAAAGTGCGTAAATCTGCGTGTTTACCAGTCGTTCTCTTCAGCAGCCATGACAGTTCTGGCGTGATGTACTGAGACTTGCGCTTTATATTTAGAATCACTTGATAAAGTAAATGTCGGTGTTGATAAATGTTTGTGTTGTTTGGTATCACTAAACATCGATAAATAAAAGCATTCCATGTGATATTTTTTCATAAACCGTAATATTTATGCTTAAAATAAGGGAAATCCAATATAGATCCGCTCCCGTAGATCCAGAATTCTCATTGGTTGTTCCAAAATAAAATCGATCAAAGTCAGTAAACATGGCGGACAAATTCAAGTTATGATGTTGACATACACGAAAAATAACCGATCTACGAATTGTTCGTTATATTTTTGGACCAATTCATGTCTTGCATAACTACATTTTATGAGTTCAGTTAAGATATGATAATAAAATACCCACTTTCTGATAATTTGAACCAAAAACTGTGCGGTAGTGAATTACTCCCGCACTTGCACCATTACGGAGATCCTAAGGAGTTGTAGCCGTCTCCCCCCAAAAAAATCGGAGAGGGTTACATTATTGCAGCTAGGTATAAATATCTAAATAAAATTAAGGATGACAAATAAAGGGCAAGGGTTGTTTTTATTTTTAAGGAGGTTGGGGTTAGGGTAAGGTTTTGTGTAAGGGTGAGCGTTGGTAAAAATATTATGGTTTGCGGAATCATAGTTCAATATCGGTACGAGATCGACATTAGGACAAACTTAATAATAAGAAAGAACGTACTCATAACTGTTGCATAAAGAAATACAGCCACAAGAATGATGTCGAAAATGATTTGATATCCATACAATATCGTCGATATCGACAATATCGATAGCAAGTACAATCTTCCTAAATTTAAAGTATTTAAACAAAGACATACATGCACAATGGCAAGGACAGCAGTTTGAAATGCTTGAGCAGACATGAATCGACATCGAAATGATATCGACAATATGAAAATGATAGCATTCAGGTAATATAACATTGAGGGAGGTAACCAACATCCATTGAATAATCATGATTCAATATCAATGCGATATCGTGGATACGTACAGTAAGAAAAACTTTGTAAATATTGAGTATTGTAACATACGAACAAGAAAAAAGAAATATTGTAGCAAACTATGAAAAAATAATCTGTCGATATCGTAACTACATCTTGTCTTTGGCATAACTCGGCTCAAAAGAGCCAGGAACATGAAATTCACAACTTTCCTCTCCTTTTACTCACAGATGCTATATACGAAAATTGATTAAAATTGATATAAAGGTCACATAGAAAAAGCTGAATATGTTTAAATATAACATACGATGGACGACAAATGACAACAGACGAAAACATATAGCAATAAGTCACCTGAGTAAATGAACAACCTCATCTCAAAATGTAATGTTAAAATGTGACAATGTTTGGATGAGATGATTGTCTCAAAGACTCTCTTAAAACATAACAAGGGGCACTTTCTATGATCCCTTTCCCTTGCCTAGTGTTGGTTTGTTACATTATTCAAAGATGGCGAAGAAAAAAACGCTTGAAACAACCCACTTGGCGGAACCCCTACAGTGAAAATGATAAGCCAGCCCCCCCCCCCCCCCCATTCTGCCACAAAAGTGATTTCATGCACACTTCAAAAATAATGGGATAATAGACGAATCCTAAATTTTCTTAAAAACTGAACAAGAAAAAAATAAAGTTTCTATCAGAATATTGGCAATGTCCAATCTTAAAGACCCTCCAAAAACTGAAAAGGAATACTCCCTATGATCCCTTACCTTTCCCTTGTGTTGGTTTCTTATGGTGTTCAAATATTGCGAAAATTAAATACTTCAAAAAGGGCTTTCAACCAAAGCACAACTAGGTGGTTCCCCTAAAGTCTTAATCTGAGATCGGCAAATGATAGCCCGATACGCCACCTCCTATACCCTACTAAGGAATGATGCATATCCACTTTCAAAAAATAATAACTGATCTTTATCCGTGTTTCAATATTCAATGTAAATAAACGACAAAGTTGAACTGGCCCCCATCAAGTCCGAGAGAACCCGAAAGTTTCCAATGATCCTCAACCAGTATTAGTTTCTTCTAGGGGCCTAAGGTGATTTGAAAATGAAAGTTTGAATTACGCCCCCACCCATGGCACCACTTGGTGGTACCACTACAGCAACATTCTGATAGCGGGAAATGATAGTCCTAGGGGCCCTCTACCTTGCCCCAGTTATGATTTGAAGCACACTTCAAAGATAAGGGGTATAATAGCTAACCTTTACCCCGTATATTAAAACACAAAGTGAAAAACAACAAAGTTCAGGTTAGTTTACTGGCCCTTTTTCTTCAACAGGACCCTTCGAAAACCTGGCAAATGGTTCTCCCTAAGGTCCTCAACCTTTCACTAGTGTTACTTTGTTCTAGTAGCCAAAGATGCTTTCAAAACGAATGCTTGAAATACGTGCCCCACCCATGGCACCACTTGGTGGTACCACTACAGCAACATTCTGATAGCAGGAAATGATAGTCCTAGGGGCCCTCTACCTTGCCCCAGTTATGATTTGAAGCACACTTCAAAGATAAGGGGTATAATAGCTGACCTTTAACCCGTATATTAAAACACAAAGTGAAAAACAACAAATTTCAGGCTAGCTTACTGGCCCTTTTTCTTCAACAGGACCCTTCGAAAACCTGGCAAATGGTTCTCCCTAAGGTCCTCAACCTTTCACTAGTGTTACTTTGTTCTAGTAGCCAAAGATGCTTTCAAAATGAATGCTTGAAATACGTGCCCCACCAATGGCACCACTTGGTGGTACCACTACAGCAACATTCTGATAGCGGGAAATGATAGTCCTAGGGGCCCTCTACCTTGTTCCAGTAATGATTTGAAGCACACTTCAAAGATAAGGGGTATAATAGCTGACCTTTAACCCGTATATTAAAACACAATGTGAAAAACAACAAATTTCAGGTTAGCTAACTGGCCCCTTTCTTTCCTAGGGACACTTCCAAAACCTGGCAAGTGGTTCTCCCTAAGGTCCTCAACCTTTCACTAGTGTTACTTTGTTCTAGTAGCCAAAGATGCTTTCAAAATGAATGCTTGAAATACGTGCCCCACCCATGGCACCACTTGGTGGTACCACTACAGCAACATTCTGATAGCGGGAAATGATAGTCCTAGGGGCCCTCTACCTTGCCCCAGTAATGATTTGAAGCACACTTCAATGATAAGGGGTATAATTGCTGACCTTTAACCCGTATATTAAAACACAAACGAAAAACAACAAAGTTCAGGTTAGCTTACTGGCCCTTTCTCTTTGTCGGGACCCTTCAGAAACCTGGCAAGTTGTTCTCTCTAAGGTCCTCAACCTTTCACTAGTGTTACTTTGTTCTAGTAGCCAAAGATGCTTTCAAAACGAATGCTTGAAATGCGTGCCCCACCCATGGCACCACTTGGTGGTACCAATACAGCAACATTCTGATAGCGGGAAATGATAGTCCTAGGGGCCCTCTACCTTGTCCCAGTAATGATTTGAAGCACACTTCAAACTTAAGGGGGTATAATAGCTGACCTTTAACCCGTATATTAAAACACAAAGTGAAAAACAACAAAGTTCAGGTTAGCTAACTGGCCCCTTCTTTTCCAAGGGACTTTTGGAAAACCTGGCAAGTGGTTCTCCCTAAGGTCCTTAACCTTTCACTAGTGTTACTTTGTTCTAGTAGCCAAAGATGCTTTCAAAATGAATGCTTGAAATACGTGCCCCACCCATGGCACCACTTGGTGGTACCACTACAGCAACATTCTGATAGCGGGAAATGATAGTCCTAGGGGCCCTCTACCTTGCCCCAGTAATGATTTGAAGCACACTTCAAAGATAAGGGGTATAACATCTGACTTTTAATCCGTATATCAATAGACAATGTGAAAAACAACAAAGTTCAGGTTACCTAACTGGCCTTTTCTAGTCATTGGAACCTGTCAAAAAGTTGACAAAGGATACTCCCTAAGGCCCTTAACTTTTTTCCAGTTTAGTGTTAGTTTGTTCTAGTGGTCAATGATGGTTGAAAAATGAAAGCATGAAAGATGTTCCCCACCGTTGGCACCACTTGGTGGTGCCGTTACAGCCTCAAACCGATTGCGGGAAAGATAGTCCTAGAAATCTTCTATCTTGCACAGTAATGATTTAAAGCACACTTATAAGATAAGAGGTATAATAGCTGCTTGAAATATGTAACCCGCCCTTGGCACCACTTGGTGGTACCACTTCAGCCTAAATTTTATGGCCGTATATAATAGCCCTGTGGACCCTTTTACCTTGAGCCAGTAATTGTTCGAAGCACACTTCAAGGATCATAACTTAAAATAGATTAAATTACCTTCAAACCCTTATCAATGTAAATTTTAGGAGTAAGCAAATTTCAGGTTAGCCTCTTGGCACCCGTAAAAGAGCCTAAAAGGGATTCTCCCGGAAGTACTTAACCTATCCAATGCTGTTTTATTCTTAAGCGGTCAAAGATGGTGACATTTTCTTCTTTTTGTTTGTTTGTTTGTTTGTTGTGAAACCGCATAATTTTCCTTATGCAGGTGAGCTTAACTGCCTCCAAGTGTTTGAATTATTAATTAATAATTAAGTGTTGAATTTAAAATTATCTAATTATTAATTATAAATTGTCGAAAATGAGGCATTAAACAGTATTGCGTCAGAGTACTCTCAGTCCTTTGATGAATTTCCTTAGTGGCTGCTAGCTTCTACGGGCTTAATGGCTGCTGTTATTGGCTGCTAGCTTCAGTCTAGTTAGCACACACACACCAAAGAGGGCAAAAAGGATCATTTTCTCATAACACAATTTTCACATATGAGTGGGTCTTCGCTCCATTTTTAGGTCACCTGAGTTTACTAAGCCCCCGTTCACACATAGACGCCGCTTCTACTACGATCAAAGCGTGGCCGAAAACGTGACCGATCGTGACAAATCGCAGGAGAAACGAAGTGGAGTCTTTATAAGCGCAGTATGATCACGGTAGGGTCTTCATGATCGGAGAGCTCTACGCTCTCGCCACGCTTATTTTGAACATGCTCAAAACAAGCGTAGCGGGATCGTGGCAAACAAGAATCGGGGTAAAGTCGTTAAAAGAGCGTAGTTGAAGCGCCGTAATCGTACAAGCAGCGCGGAAGCATCGTGGAGAGATCTTCGTGATCGTGGTAAAAGCGCAGTAAAAGCGTAGTACAGTCGGGAACTTATCAAGTATACGCTCCTACAACGCTCCCACTTTGTTCTTACTACGTTCCCACTACGATCTCTCTACGTTCCTGACGATCCTACGAAGACCTACAATGACCTTATGCCGATCATATCACGACCTATCAGGCAGCAGTTTGTTTTTATAGCGCTGATATTTGACCAAGCATCATCTGTCAACTACATGTAACGGGTTTTACCCCACCTCTGTTGATTTTTCGATGAAATCCTGGCTTACGACTGGTTGAAGTCTGTCACGTGAAGGGGGTGTATTACTTATACCTAGTCGCTTGAAAATCGATACATGGTCGATATGGAGTTATCGTTCTTTTGTAACGTTCGAACTAGTCGAGTTCACGCGATTTGCCGATTGTCTGTTAACAATTTAACAGTTAACTAATGTAAGTAACGAAGATGGAACCTTTTCCTCCCTCTACTGAGAGTCTTCAAAACTGTCAGTACAGCACGAAATACTCGCAAAACAACTGGGCCTGAGGGATGGGGCTAAAACCATCAAAATTAATGCAATCTTTGAAAGTTTTCTTCTTTACTCCTGGACATCAAGCAGTCAAACTGCTGGCATGATTGTAATAAGCATTGAGTCCTCTACCAAAATTGTGAAATTCATGGCCCCTGGGTCAGGGGTTCTGGTGCAAGGGTGGGGCTCTGTTAAACATATAGTGAAATTGCATTATTTCTTGAAAAGATCTTCTCCTCTGCTCCTTGAAATTATGGAAACAAATTAAATATATAGTTGTGATGAGGAAGGATGCCTCTTCCAAAATTGTGAATTCCTTGGCCTCTGGGTCAGGGGTTCTGGAGTTAGGGCGGGGCTCTAATTATTATATAGACTAGTGAAAGTGCATTAATTCTTTGAAAATCTTCTTCTCTGCTGCTAGGTTTTGATGAAACAAACTAAATGATAGTTATGATGGGGACGGACGCCTCTTCCAAAATAGTGAATTCCATGGCCCCTGGGTCAGGGGTTCTGGTGTTAGCGAGGGGCTCTAATGGTTATATAGTGAAAATGCATGAACTCTTTGAAAATCTTCTCCTCTGCTCCTGGGTATTAAGCTGATGAACTAAGTATATTGTTTTGATGAGGAAGAGTGCATGCCTCTTCCAAAATTGTAAATTTCATGACTCCTGGGTCAGGGGTTCTGGAGGTAGGGCAGGGCTCTAATGATTATATAGTGAAAATGCATTAACCACTGTGCTACATGTATATAGCTCAAGACAAATAACGGCATTTAAATCATGTTTTTGATATGACCTTGGACTGCAAATATTTGGCAGAAAGACACCAATTTTGTGTCATATGTATTTTAAGGTATATTGAGTTTTAAAGTACTTGTATAAGTTATGCTAAATAAAATACATGTATTAAGGGATCTTCATAATTGAAATTAATTTGTTGCGAAATAGGCAGTTTCCTCGCCTTGTTCGCCCATCTTCTTTCCGTAATAATAGAATGGATCGATATCTTCAAATAATTCATATTTTCATTTATTCAGGGATGTAGCATCGTTTTTGAGAGGGGGGGGGAAATCAACTTACCCGAAAATGATTGACAAGCCCCCCCCAAAAAATGTCCAAACTCGAAAATCCTGCTTCGTGAAAGAGAGGGGAGAGGTTCCAACTTCTTTCAGAACAAAATGTTATTCATACACTACCACATCACCCTGATTTGACTATACTGCAACAAAAGGGGAGGAGGCAACCGTCCTTTTAATGAAACATTTCAATAAAAAAAAATATTGTTTTGAGAAAAAAAGTGGATGTGGGGACCCCCCCCCCCTCCCATTGGTGATTGTCATTGAACTTGCGCTTCTTGATGTGTCCCCATGCGCGGAACTAGTGGGGGATGGGGACGGACACTCCCCCCCCCCCTGGAATTTGCAAAGTCATTAAAAGTATATACTGAAGCAAATAAAAAATGACTTTGCCCCCCCCCCCCCCCGAAAACATGGACCCCAGCACCATCACCACGAGATAGGTATTTATTTTTACGTTTGGAAATGGTCTTTACGTGTATTTTTTTGTTTTGTTTTGTTTTTTGTTTGTTTGCTTTTTGCTTGTCAAGAAAGGATAACTGCACTTAACGCTGGGTTTCGGGTCTTTTTTTTTCGTCGCTTCTGTTGCTTTTATATCTTAACCTTATTTCACTTTTGTATAATTACTATAAAGAATTCTGTCAATTTGGCACCAAAATTTAAATGTTAAAATGATATTAGACTGTGATACTATACAATTATTGCTGGTTTTTGAGGTCAATACAATGATTTAGACACCTGAGGAGTACAATATTCACCGAGCCCCAAGGGCGAAGTGAATATTGTACTTCGAAGGTGGCTAAATCATCGTATTGACCGAAAAAACAGCAATAACTGTTTTATTATATGATTCAATGATTAAATGACACACACTCATTAAGCAATCCATGCCATCTTTGACTACCCCCCCCCCCCCCAAAAAAAAAGAATTCTCCCAACTCAAAATTTTATTTAGTGGGATGTAAAGGTCCATAATTGAGGGGAAGGGGCTTTCATTGAATTTTTTATCTTTAGATTTTTAATTAAAACTTTACATTCTCAAAAGGTGGGGAGAGGGGCTGGCCTCCTGCATCCAAACCACCACCCCACCCCTCGCCCAAGAATCTAATTATAAGTGGCTTAATGTAATGTTCACATGAGTGGAAGTCAGGTGCAAGTGAAATAACTTTCCAGAACTATTTGCATCAATTTGGAATTTCCTTATCTATTTTTAGTCCAATGTAGAATAAATAATTCCTTATATTGACCTGGAAGGTCCCGTGTAGGTCAATATAATGTAGTATTTTTCTAACATTGTTGGATCTCAGCCAATCAGAGAGATGTGAATTATTCAATCATATAATAAAATAAAATAATTCTATGTTTTTTGTCCTGTTTTCCAAATATAGAGAATTTACACTTACCTGCCCTTAATTAAATATTAGGTATGCATGAGAGGTGGAGCTAACATTGTAAGAATGGCTCTAAAATTAGATAAATAACAATAACATGTATAAAAATACGAGATTACTCTTTCCCATCTCCCCTTTTATTCTGTATGGCAAAAGTACAGTATTAACAAAGGTTTCAAAACGAAATTTACAATATCAGCACGTCCATCTAAGGAAAGAATACTTTGAATCGATGCATGCCTGTCAGTTCAACGTGTGTTCGAGCGCAGTGTCCTGGTTAGCACAAAACATGCTACCTTACAAGTCACGTGACGGAATTTAGTATTCACAGAGTTACCTGAGGTAAGAAATCACGTGGGGAATTATAATATTCAACATGTTATAGCCTTTGGTTACAACAGAGAGAGCGAATGCAAGAAGAAGCAGTTTTTTCTCTTTTAAACCATGAGCGCATGTTTGTTTATTAATCTCCTTTTGGCACAACATTATTAATGCAAATATACAACTACTGTTAAACGGAGAACAATAGACAAACATGCGCTGACTATGTATAAAGTTAGTGAAAAAGTGGGCGTCCTCATTATCGTACGGAGATTCAAGAAATTGTGATGACCCTCGCCTTTGAAAACAGCTTCGCACTTCGTAAATACATACTTTTATTTAACGTAATTACTTAAAATCGTAGATTAGATGTTGACCGTTTCTGCAATTAAAAGAAAAATGCTTGTTTTGAAAGTTAATTTTGGCATGTCCTTAAGTGCAGTCATCCTTTTCTGGGTTTGATACGTCTGGGAAAGGAGTTTAGTTTGGTTTTTTTTTTAAATTTTGTTTGTCAAGAAATTTCTGGAATTTTTTTTTGTTGACTGGGATGACCCCCCTTAGAAAAAAATCCCTGGATCCGCGCCTGTATCCCTTAAAACTTTACCCTATTCTTCCGAATTCATGAAATTTTCAGACCAGGCATTGATCCAGAATTTTTTTCAAATCAACTTTAACAAATTTTTTGACATGTAAAAAAAAAAAGATGTGTTTGTGAAACACTGATGCCCCCGTATGGCAACTTATAGCAAAGGTTAAACCTTCTCAAATGCAAATCAAATAGTTGGTACCCAAAGTAAGGTCTTGTGTCGAGGAATATACCTGTGAAATCTGAAAGCCCTAGCAGCAACCATTGAATAGATATGGAAAAGGTTAAAGTTTTTTTCAAAAGTAAGTCAAACATCCAGGTCAAGGTCAAAATTAATGGTGCCTAAGGAAAGGCCTTCTCACAAGAAATATACTGGTGAAATATGAAAGCTGAAGGACCTATCGTTCAAAAGTTATGACCAAGGTTTAAGTTTTTCAAAAGAAAGTCAAACTCCAAGGTCAAGGTCAATGGATTGCAATTGTTGATATCCAAAGGAAGGTCTTGTCACAAGGATTATATATGTGAAGTATGAAAGCCCTAGCACCAACGGTTCAATAGACATGGCCAATTAGGATAAAGTTTTCCAAAAGTAGGTCAAACTCCAAGGTCAAGGTCAAAAGGTCAAAGTTGTAGGTATCCAAAGGAAGGCCTTGTCTCAAGGATTACATATGTGAAGTATGAAAGCCTTAGCACAAATTGTTCAAAAGTTATGGCCAAGGCTAAAGTTGGGTAAAATTTTGCAAAACTGGGTCAAACTCCAAGGTAAAAAGGTCAAATATGGTGGTACCCAAAGAAAGGTCTTGTCACAAGGATTACACATGTGAATATGAAAGCCATAGCTCCACCCAGTCTAAAGTTATGGGCAATGTTAAAGTTTTTGCGGACAAACAGACAAATTGCTAGACAGACAGACGGACGGACGGACAGGGCAAAAACTGTATACCCCCGAATCTTCGATACGGGGGCATAAAAAAAGAGATGTGTTTGTGAAACACTGATGCCCCCGTATGGCAACTTATAGCAAAGGTTAAACTTTCTCAAATGCAAATCAAGTATGTTGGTACCCAATGTAAGGTCTTGTCTCGAGGAATATACCTGTGAAATCTGAAAGCCCTAGCAGCAACCATTGAATAGACATAGAAAAGGCTAAAGTCTTTCAAAAGTAAGTCAAACATCAAGGTCAAATGGTCAAAATTAATGGTGCCCAAGGAAAGGCCTTCTCACAAGAAATATACTGGTGAAATATGAAAACTGAAGCACCAATCGTTCAAAAGTTATGACCAAGGTTTAAGTTTTCAAAAGTAGGTCAAACTCCATGGTCAAGGTCAATGGATTACAATTGTTGGTATCCAAAGGAAGGTCTTGTCACAAGCCTTACATATGTAAAGTATGAAAGACTTAGCACCAACGGTTCAAAAGTAATGGCCAAGGTTAAAGTTTTTCAAAAGTAGGTCAAACTGCAAGGTCAAGGTCAAAGAGTCAAAGTTGTTGGTATTCAAAGGAAGGTCTTGTCACAAGGATTACATGTGTGAAGTATGAAAGGTCTAGCACCAATCGTTCAAAAGTTATGGCCAAGGTTAAACATTTTCAAAAGTAGATCAAACTCCAAGGTCAATGTCAAAGGGTCAAAGTTGTTGGTATCCATAGGAAGGTTTTGTTACAAGGATTACATGTTTGAAGTATGAAAGGCCTAGCACCAACGGTTCAAAAGTTATGGCCAATGTAAAAGTTTTTCAAAAGTAGGTCAAACTCCAAGGTCAAGGTCAAAGGGTCAAAGTTGTTGGTATTCAAAGGAAGGTCTTGTCACAAGGATTACATATGTGAAGTATGAATGCTAAAGCACCAATCGTTCAAAAGTTATGACCAATGTTAAAGTTTTTCAAAGTAGGTCAAACTCCAAGGTCAAGGTGAAAGGGTCAAAGTTATTAGTATTCAAAGGAAGGACTTGTAACAAGGATTACACATGTAAAGTTTGAAAGCCCTAGAACTAATTGTTCAAAAGTTATGGTCAAGGTTAAAGTTGGATAAAATTTTGCAAAACTGGGTCAAACTCCAAGGTCAAAAGGTCAAATATGGTGGTACCCAAAGAAAGGTCTTGTCACAAGAAATACACATGTGAAATATGAAAGCTAAAGCTCCAACCAATCAAAAGTTATGTGGCAATGTTAAAGTTTTTGCGGACAAACAGACAGACAGACGGACGGACAAGGCAAAAACTATATACCCCCGATTCTTCGATACGGGGGCATAAAAACGCAAACAACCTGCTAAGGATACTAGTTAGTTTTCGCTACTTTTACATAGCAATTTAATAACTAAATCGAAGGGGGCGGGGGTTCGGACCCCCCCCCCCCATCTCCACATTTTTAGGTCGTTGCATGCAGGAAATAAACTTTTTTTTTTATATAATAATACATCAGTGGCGGATCCAGGAATCTTGAAAAGAGGGGACCAGTTCGGGGTACGGGCCCACAGCCACACCAAAAAAAAATGATTTATTTAATTAAATCTTATCAATATGTATATTTTGGACACAAAAGGGGGAGGGGGCGTGCCCCCTGGGCCCTTCTCTAAATCCGCCAGTGTACATGAACAAGTAAGTATTTTCTTTCGAATTGCAAAGAACAGTGTTCTCTTGTTTCTTTCTCTTTCGCAAACGTCGTGCTCCATTGACCACCATTGATCACGTGAGCTGGGCCTATAAATTCGCCACACTGAGATTTGAGAGTCTAACTGTCAATAGGCCTACAAGTGATTTGCATTTGCTTCTGCAAAAGCCTTCATTGCGCTCTATCAAAGCTTCCATATATTACAACAGATACAGAAGAAGACTACTTTCAACTGAGGTAAGTTTATCAATGTTGTAATAATCGATTTACGACTCTAAACAACTTTTTTTGTTGAAAACATAATACGGCGATTACTCGAACATTCCCGCCGCCATTTCTGATCACTGTCCAACATAATCCCTGGTTTATGAATATTTGTTTACATATATATATTTATTATCATCATCCGATCACTTAAATTACTTTTCAAAAGCACTTAGACTAATCATGCAATAAAATGAAAACGTCGAAGTAGCTATTTATATTTAACTAGAGCAGAGCTCGCTGCAAAGCAACGAGTAGGTCTTCCGTTGGCGCTGCCAACAGGAAGAAGTGACATTGGCATTCTAAGGTTATAAGCAATCTTGTAAGGGGTATCAACTTTCAATGTTTCGCCAATAGAAGGACAGTATAGGAATGTACAGTACAGTTTCTCTGTCGGTGACCTTGAACTGTCCAAATGACCGTCAAGCCATGACACATTTTGGTTATGAGCAAACCCCATCTGTGTGTTACCGACTTGACAAGTTCACACATGTTCTTTCAGACCTTTCATCCAGTCAAAACATCCTTAGTGATCTTGTACTTGAGTCAAGGCCATTACACTGCATGATATCAGCAATACCCTTCACTGGCCTTTTTAAGGTCGATTTTGGACCAAAATTCAGCCCCCATCCCATTTGCAAATATGCCTATATTTTCCCAAAATGAAGTGGAAGTTTTCCCAAAGAAAAACTTACAAAATATGTGATCAAATTCAGTTTATTGCATGTTGTTCAGTGAAGTTTAAGCAGGTTTTGTTGTTCAGTCATGGTTGATTTCTTCATAATTAGTTAATTCATATCACTATTGTTCTTGATAAAAGTAATAAGATAATTCATACCAAGAATAGTCTTGATTTGTGGTAAGAATTGTTTTTTAAAGTATTTAATACAAAGACAAAAACATTTTTTTGACAATTCACTAATTCACAAAAACATTTCATTTCAGTTTTCTTATCTCATATACAGGCCATTATGAATAGCCATGGTTTTAGCACAGTTTGACGTGGTTTCAAATTGTATGGTCCACCAGAGATTATGAAAAACATAGTATTCCTATCAGTCATTTGGACTGATGACTGATGACTTAATGTGGTCTACCACTCCGAAGCAAATTCTATCAGTCTGAATAAATTCTAGTATAATTCATCACAGGTACTTGTGGACAGAAACCCCTTCCCCCAGACCAGGGATTGATTGTGGTCTGTAAGTACCAATAAGGTAATAGATCCACCCCGTGCACTCAATCGATTTACGTCACTGTTTCATTGATTAGAGTCTTTTTCCCTTTAAAAATTAACATCTTTACATTCTCTGTTAACAGGCAGAGGGTTCTGCACACCTACACCTTATGCTAAAAGACAGATCATACATTAGAGGAAGATTTCAAAGGCTAATTGATCAACCCTGGTTCAATCTGAAAGGTAGGGTAAGGTCCAAGATCTACAATTTTCTCTCTAAAAGATTTCTTTATTCTTTTTCACTTGAAGACTTTGTCCTTTTTTTGAAGTTAATTTTTCCAAATTCAATCCCATGTTTAGGAGCAGAAACTTATGTTAGTGGAAGTCTTAGACTACTGATTGACTACAACCAAATCTAAACTGAGGGTAAGACACAAATTCTACTCTTTCACTCTTAAGACTTCACATATCTCCATTTTATTATACCCCACGCAACAAGTTGCGTGAGGTATAATGTTTTTGACCCTTTTGTCAGTCAGTCAGTGTGTCAGTCAGTCCGTCAGTCCTGTTTTTTTTGTCAGTGTAACTACTCATAAACCACTGCACAGAATTTCGTCAAACTTTGCAGATATTTAGGAAACAATGTGTAGATGTGCATATTAACAGGAAATTCTGATTCCGTTATTTTTCTGGGAATTTCGGCACTTTTCAACTTAGATTTTTGGTCATATCTTGAATATAGAGATGAACAGTTTGTCAGCATAACTCCTCTTAAACTGCTGCACAGAATTTTGTCAAACTTTGCAGATATTTAGTACACAATGTGTAGATGTGCATATTACCAGGAAATTCTGATTCCATTATTTTTCTGGGATTTTGGGCATTTTTCAACTTAGATTTTTGGCCATATCTTGAATATAGAGATGAACAGTTTGTTAGTGCAACTCCTCTTAAACAGCTACACAGAATTTGGTTAAACTTTGCAGATATTTAGTACACAGTGTGTAGATATGCATATTACCAGGAAATTCCGATTCCATTATTTTTGCCTTGAGAGTTTTGCCTATTATTGAAGAAACTTTCCAGCTAAGTAATGAAATCAACTGGAATCTGCTTTTGTAATGAAATTTTATGTGAAATATTTTATGACCTTAAAAGACCCCTATTGATTTTGAGATCAAAATATTAATGATTTAACACACACACAAAATCTTGGATAGTTCTCACCCCCCACCCCCACCCCCCTTCCCCCTTCAAATTGGTGCTTTGCCTTAAATAATTTCATAAGTACAGTATATAAACAAATTCATATGACTACATCATAATTTTGTTTCCATCAATTATTTAACGTAGGTCGTGGGTTTGCTGACGTCGTTAAAACTGAGTATGCAATTTATATGATTTGGGCGACTTTCTTGTGCACATTTGATTATGACGTCACAATGAGTAAGACATTTTTTTTAAAACTCTTCAATACTTCCATACAACAAACTGAAGTTATCACAGATTGATAATTTTAACGATTTTTTAATGTTCGAAAATTGAAAGCGTTAGAAAGCGTTTATTTATCATCACATTGAGACCACAACAGTATCATGAAAAGATACGGAGCAACTAAACAAGTGTCAACTGCATGATTATTTTTTTTCCTTTGACGTATTTTGATAAAAAGTTTGTTACACTGATAAACCGTCATTATATAAACAATCGCAGTTACAACTGCTATATCAAAAGTTTAAACTTTATTTTCAAAAAGGAAATTTTAAAAATACATGTATATCTATATCACAATTGAAAAACTGCTCACATAGGAAATTATTTCGCCTGATTAAAAAAAGATCTCTGGCAGACTTATGAGAAATTCGTGCTAAAGAAAAAAGGGATATTAATTCGGTAGGAATCTGAGGAGGGGCATGCCCCCATAATTTTTTCAATGTATATAAATTACTTTAGAAAATCGAGCTAATTTACAATTGTTGTTCTCCTCAATAATATTGCCAGTACATGAAAATATGATACATATTAGAAAACAGAGCTAATTTGCGGTTGTGCCCCCACAAGAATGTCTGCTTCAGGCCCGTAAAACGTGGGGGGGGGGGCACTTTTTTCTGAGTATAGTATTTTGCTACAGTAATTTTTCCTATAGATGCATGCTGGTTGCCCCCCCCCCCCCCCCACACACACTATTTGTTGCTGTTATATCGAGCCTGGCAAATCCAGGATTTGGACAGCTTATTAGGTTTTTTTTAGCACCCCCCCCCCCCTTACTGAATTACGTATATTGGTCATTTGAAAGCACTTGATATACGTATCACAGGCATCGGAAGCAAATTACATCTAGAATACAAGTGTATTGGGGGTCCAAACTTCGTTGATCAGTATTGAATTAAGAAAAGGCCAAACAAAAAAATATGTGTGGTTCCGGTTACACCTCCAAAAAAGTTAGGGTAGGTAGGTAGGGATTTTTTTTTTTTTTTTTTTGTTTGTTAACAAAATGATTTTCTTAATTTTTCTAAATAATACCTATCACTGCTTTGCAAATGAAATTTAGATGTGACGTGATAATATACTAATCAATATTGGTAGGGGGACACCTACATGCCAGCTTTCTTTGGATTTAACATTATTAAACACTTGCACTATGTTGTGCAAGGAGGCCGTCATTGCTGAAACTAAAACTTAAACCGGAGCCATTGATAGAAATTTGGGAAATTCCGGAAAAAATACGAAAATTGCCAAAAAAAGTTTAGGGTCGGGGGTAAAAAATAGGGAAGGTCGGGTAACCGGAACCACACATATTTTTTTATTTGGCCAAATTAAGAACAAGTCTATTTGTTACCACTTCAGCATTTGCTCGTGAAGATTATTTATTTAGAATTTATATCAAGCAAAATAAAACAAAAATTAGTCTTCGATTTAGGAGAATATTGGACATATATAACATGTATCATTTCAACTTGACAGAGAATGTATTTGTTGAAAAAAGATTATTTACTATACTCATCCCCTACCAGATTTGCTCCTGAATAATAGTTGTACCTAACCACTCACCATTTCTCTTCCCTAACGTTTTGGCGATTACCCATTTTCGTACTTGTCAGAAATTTTTGAACTTTTTTCCCTAATTTTATTCTCTTAATTAATATTCGCTCCCCATTCTTGTAAGAAAAGTCTCTGAATCATGCTAGGAGTACTGCTTCTGCAAGTCCCCCCCCCAGCCTTCTCTCTCTCTCTCTCTCTCTCTCTCTCTCCTAGTTACATGTAGCTTAAACAAGGTGTTTCAGACAAGATAATTTTTACATAACTCATACATCTGTGCTTATTTTAAATACAAATTTTACATGAAATATATATAGATTTATCTGAAATCATCTCTGTGTGAAATGACCAAAAGGGAAACAATTTCGTCTGCACCATTCAAAAGTTACTGAGATTTTTTGAAAAAGAAAACTTTCCTGAGAAAGAGTCAAAAATGACGTTTTCCCTATAGAATTCAATAGAATAATGTCAAAAATGTTTCGACAACGATGACATGTTTGGGATTTAATAACGCAAAAACGATGCAGACGAATTTTATAAAATTTTCAGAGAATGTACAACAAAAGTAGGAGATTCATATCCCTAATGTAGATTTTCCAAAGGGTTTGGAAAAGTTTTGGAATTCCATGGAATTCCAAACATTTCCATACAAGAGTCTAAAAGTGTTTTTGGAAGTTTTTGGAATCTTTTGGAATTTGAATAACAAATTTGGACTTAGACATTTTGAGGTTTGGAAAGTTGTGGAATTCTATGGAAAAGCTGATAAAATGAGAAACTTAGACATTTTCTGCTCTGGAAAGCTGTGGAAAATAACTTAGAATTTTTTCTTAAACTGTCGGCTCATAGTACAATTACATCGGGATCGATGTCGGGCTCGATGAACAATTAATTTAAACTACAGCCCGCCAAAATTCAACAATTCGGCTGCCATGTTGTATTGTTGGACAGAAGGAAAGAGAGTGTCACGAAGAAGGGAACTGCTGTCATTATTAGCTTGGAATGGAATTTGTATTTTGACAAAAGATGCAGACATTTTAAGACCCGGTAGGTACAATGTACAGTATTTTATGTGTCTTTGAAGTTGAATGGATAATTGACTGATCCTCAGTCTGGGCACCACACACATAGAATGCCCAACGATGAAACCATCAGGGCGAGCGCAGTTTCATTTCTTTAATAATTATTGTACAACTCTAAACATCTCTTATCAAAATATGTTTGAACAATGTGTGGATTTCAACCCGAATTTCCTCCGTTCGTACATGTCCTTAGACCTCGCTATATATGCTAGTGGCACGTTGCCAATTGCGCCACGACAGTCCATGTTACATCGTACACAGACATCATAACACTATTAGTGTCTCCAATATGTTGCAACATGCAACATCTAAATTGGCTATCTTTACCATGTTTACAACGCAGAAAAAACGTGTAGACGATGGTAGACTAATAATGCTCTATCAGCTGTCTATATGATATAAAGTTGTGCACAACTTAGTTGCGGTAGACCCAAGCCTCTATTTAGTTTCACAGACTACCACCAACAAAGGCATTTCAAGTCTTCCTTACTTTCAGACCTTTAGTACTTGCACAGATAATTTAAATATAGGTTCCCCCCCCCCCCCCCCCCCCCCCCCATTATGGAAATTTATTTCTCTTCCATGCTCAGTGGTGTCGGCAGCCTCTTTGGGGCCAGTTCAGAACTCTGGTCCAAATTATCAGCTAATAACATTCCTTAGTACATTTACTACTTACATTTATGGAGTACAATGTAAATAATTATATCTATATCAATTTTTATATCTATGCATGTTCATGATCATTCACAGCACTTACTTTTATTATTTTATAGCTGAAGTACTCGATTTGCACAGCGCCGGCATATAATCATCAAGTTTGATGAAATGTCCTAATATGTAGATGTAGATGCTAAGTCATTCAGTCACCTAGCTTGTGAGAATGGTGAGAGCCTGCTCAAATTATCATTCAGCACAAATAAACTAACATTGTTTTTATTAATTAATGTTTTATAGCATAAGATTTTTTTTATTGAGCAAGTAACAAGAGGTTTATATTCTTAATTCCTTAATAATGCATAACAATTATAACTTTTGACAGGTAATCTAAACATGCTAAATGCCTACATGCATAATCATTTTACATTTTATTTAAGTATGAATATTAAAAATGACTATACTCTATGACATAAAATCATGCATGCATTATTTACAGGAATGCTCACAAAAAGGACAAGAACGAGAGAGCTGTATGGAAATTTACACAAAGGTAGGATTTTTCAATCATTTTCCTAATCAATAAAATCAAAAGAATTGAAATTATGTGTTTATCAATGTTAGCCAGGCATTGAGAAAAATTATTATGAACGTTAGACTCCACTCTTTCAAATATATTTTAGTTATTTTAAGAAGTTGTTGCTTTTAACTTGTTTCCTATGTCAGTTCTCTGTCTTGTTCACAAGTTTTTACCTACGCCTTGTCAATGTCATTCATCATATTCTTACACAAACCTATAACCTTAGTCGCAGATATAAATTTCCAGAAATAAAGAAGTACATGTATACATGTACTAATATATTATCTTACTCAATACTGAATTTTTGATGCATGGAAGTTACATGTATTTATAACAGTTTATTTAATATTTTCTTAATTTTTCAAAAATAAAATATATGTACATGTATTTACATGTTTGAAGCCTAGAACAAATGTATTCTATATATTCACTTTATGTTATTTGCTTTGTCTATATTTTTGTTACATTGTAAATTAACCAATGTGCATTTAAAGCAATTACATATGCCTATAAATTTGTCTTTTCCCCTTTTCAAGGGTCAGTTAACGGAGTAAGCTGATATGGAGGATAATATATCAAAGGCAGCATAGGCGTCCAAACTCCTGTTCAAGGTGCTTTTAATCAGAAGCTTAAGAGACAAAAGACGAGCCATTGACAAGGCAAAACTGAATGTTTTATATGGTATATAAATTATATTTACTAATGTACTTTTTTTCATACCTTAACTTTATTTGCTGAATGTTTTTAAGGGTACATAGTTTATGTAATTTACAATGTTCTCTCTCATATTCAAGGTTAATTAACTTAGACACAATCATGTCTCTTTATTTTTTTTTTAATTTCACAACTTCCATTAGTTTAAAAAGAAATCAATCCTAATCTGAACAAAAAATTACAAGATAATAAATTCCTATTCTACAGTATTAAACTGATCTGCCAGGTTGAAAGAACCAATTGTCTTATATAGCTTTAGTTTATTATTTGTCATATATTTATATATGAGATAAATATCATACATCTTTATGTTAATCTTTTCTTTCAGAAATTGAGCAAGAAAAGTTTGAAGTGTCTTTGGGAATGATCAACATCAAACTTGCTGAGCTTTTGAAGCCGTCGTACCAAAAGTGAATCCATTCGTGACACCAATTATCTGACCACCCTCTAGCAGAACCAGTGAGGAAGTGATTCTAGCCAATACTTCAGAAGTTTAGGACCTTCAATAATTAGGATCTTGGGGCATGTTGGTGGAAAAAAATAGCATGTGTTGATTTTATGGGATCTTTCAAATATAGTTGTGTAGTAGATATTTGTGTACTTAATACATATGTTTGTCACTCTAGTCTTTAACTTTGTATGGTAAATGTATATGGACCACTGGAAGATCATTGTACTGTATACAAATGTTGCAAATATACCCTGTTAAGGCTTTTAGTGACCTTTCCCAAGGTCATTCAATGAAGCAAAAGGTCATAATTAGTGTTTTTTTTTTAATCTATTTTGTTTTATTATCAAAAAATGTCATATGTTTGAGATTACTCTAGGTACAAAGGATTTTCTTTTATCATAAGTCATTTGTTTCTCATGCAGACTGTAATTTACTACATGTACATGCAACTATATTATAATAATTCTCATTAATTAAACCAAGGTGATCATCCAGTAATGATATTTTTCTGTGGATTTTTAACATTGTTTAAATAACCTTTGATGTAAAATACTTTCATTGATAATACTTTTTAAAATCTGTGCTTTCATTATCCATAGAAGTGTGTATGCAATATTTGTCCCCAAACACATTGTAAAGCAAAAATGATTTTTTATTTTGAAAATATAGATTTGATTTATGAAAAATTGTGATGTAGTCATTTTTTTTTGTAATTATTTGGCCCTTAAATTATTTTGATTATTCCAGTTTTTGTATTTTCCTGGAATTCCTTGGATTTCCGTGGAATTCCATAGATTTCCAAATATCGTGGAATTCCATGGATTTCCAGCTATTTCCGCAAATTTCTATTCTGGCATTGTTCCGCTCTTTTCCAGGCTAGATTTGAAATTCCATACCATTCCGAAAAAGTTGCGTCCCAATACTCTCGAGAATTCCTCGGAATTCCATGGAACACTTTTTCCATGGAATTCCACGGAATTTGTTATGGAATTCCACGGATCTTACGGAAAATCTACATTAGGGATATGTAATTTTCATGGTATGTTTTCGAGCAATTTTAAAAGTTCATTAACCCCGCGACCTACGTTAAATGTGTAAATTGTCATGTGTTGGACATGCATGGACTTACACTCAGTAACAAATCGAAATCACTGAGGAATTTAAATAACAGTTTGTCAACATAACTCCTGCACTGAATTTCCTGAAACTTTGTAGGCATTTAGACATAATGTATAGATTTATATATTACCAAGAAATTTTGATTCCATTATTTATCTACAAATTTCAGCCCAATTAAAATTGTAACATACAAAGATTTAAATGTCCTTATATGCAAGAAGTTTTGATGTGATGATTTTTTGCAAGTAATGCCCCTTTTTGAATTATACTGTGTACTGGTATTTAAAATGCGCTGTGTCATTCATTACATGTTGCATTGTCAAGTTTTGGGGGAGCGTGGGGTATGTGAGCTTGCTCACTTTTTCTTTCATTTGATCAAGCCTGGGTGCTTGTGTTAATCCCCTTAACAATCTGATTAGCAGGCAGAAAATTGGCTGGCCTTGTCCTCATGTTAAAAAAGACATGGTAATGCTTCAATCAGAGTGTCAATAGAATTGACTGGCCTCAGTTAGAAGTAAGGCTAAGATACAAACTCCCCAGTTTTTGGAGAATCTGTTAGACAGAAGGAGTTCCATTTGGAAGACTTAAACTGCAGCCACCCCTACACATGAAGGTAAGATATAGTACGTGTTTCCTCCCTGTTGACCAGACTCTCTCAACTTATATTAAGCCCTATCCATTCGAAAAGTTTTTTTTTACCTTTTGTTTTCTGTTTTAGCAAAAGGTGAAGTTGGAGCTGCCCCTATCCAGCAGTGAAGAGGAGTTTCCCTAATCATTTTAATTTAATCTTGCATGGAATGGTAATATTAATTTTAGTTTAATGTTTAAAATTAATGTTTAAAATTTAAAAATTGTGCCCTGTTTACAAAAACAGTTTACGTTTCAGGGTGTGTTCAATTTGTTAAACTCTGCACACATCACTGAGCACGGACTGACATTACTGGTGAGTTGGTTTTGCTTTCTCACATTTCTACTCTTTATTTTCTGGATTATAGTTTAATATTTTTCATTGATGCACAACAAAATTTCTACTTTCTGAAGTATTAAGGGTAAAGTTTTAACTTTGTTAAGGTGCATAGATGTGTTAATGAAACGTATCCCGAAATTTGTAGTTTCAATAATTTCCAGATAAAATAAGTTTTTTTAATTTTATTTCCATGTGAAATGCTATAAAAACATATAAGTCATGATATTATACCGAAAATTTGAGAAAATATTAACTTCAAATCTTTGTCCAAGCACCTTTAATAGTCACTGCCTACCTTAATGGGTCTGAAGAGCCTGTCACCAAATCTATTAAAGTTGATGCAATTTTCAAAAATCTTTACTTATGAACGTCAAGCAGTCAAACTGTTGGTCATACATGTATTAGCAATGAGCTCTTTACTAAATTGTGAAATTCTTTCCCTCTAGGCTTAGGGTTTGGAGGAAAAAGGGGGAGGGTAAATTGGTTAAGTATTAGAAAATATCCATTGCATGATATAATGAGCAGCTAGTCAGGCCTACTCAAAATTTTTGATATCTAGGATTGGTCAAATGTTGCAGTTTTTTTATACAGTGTATTTTAATTATCTTCCTTATGCATGAAATTCCCAAGAGTGACATTCATGACCTCATTGGGTCAGGGTCAAGGGTTTTGGAGTTAGGGGAGGCCTCTATTGATCATTAAGTGAAAGTGCATAAATTCTTTAAAATGTTTTGTCTCTCAATGTATAATTAGCTGACCAAAGTGCATGGTTATGATGAGCAAAGATGTGTCTTCCAAAAATTGTAAATTTTATGACATCAGGGTGAGGGGTTCAGGTATTAGGGCAGGGCGCATGCTCTATTGATTGTGCAGTAAGAAATGCATTATTTCTTTGAAAATCTTCTTTGCTCTTAGGTATGAGGCAAACTAAATGTATGGTTATAATAAAAATGGGTACCTTTTCAAAAATTGTGAAATTCCTGCATGGGTAAGGAGTTTTGGATATTGTGAATTTCATGGGTGAGGGGTTCTGGTACCAGAGCAGAACTTTATTGATTATATAGTGAAAATGCTTTTTTTCTTTGAATATATAATATCTTCTCTGTTCCTAGGTATTTAGCAGATAGACTTAGTGCATAACTATTGAGCAAGGGTGCCTCTTCCAAACTGAAATTCCTAGTTCTTGCATCAAGGGTTTTGGTGTTAAAGTAGGGGCTCTATTAATTTAACTTATGTAGTAAAAATCCATTATTTGAAAATCTCTTCTTAGGGTTGTATTATACTCAGGTGACCATTAAAACGTTTTGTTCTTGATAAAAACCATGCATTGATTAAGCAAAACACTGAACTTAACAGGAAATAGTCATTAGCATTTGCAAGCAGTAACCATTTAATCTTTTTCTTTCAGATGTGGCACCAGTGTAAACAGATCTAGAAGCACTGAAATTATGAGCATCAAGTTGATGAAAGATTCATTGCAACACAGGTAAAAGACTGCCATTGACATGTCATGTATTTGCCATCTAAATTTCTTCATTAACAAAAACATTTTGGTCATGAAGCTTAAGTTGAATATGATTTTTATGCCCCCTTGATAGGAGTTAGGGGACATATATATAGTATTTTGGTGTAAATTTCTTCATTAACAAAAAATTTTGGTCACGAAACTTAAGTTTAAAATGATTTTTATGCCCCCTTGATAGGAGTTTGGGGACATACATATAGTATTCTGGTCTGTCTGTTTGTTTATCGTTGTCTACAAAAACTTTACCCTTTGTCATGCTTTTGGAATGGTTTGTGTTAAAGCTATTTTGACCATATAAAAAACTTAGCCATAAGCTAGCTGTCATATAGGGGCAACAGTGTTTCACAACCACATAATTTTTTAAGGTGGCATTTATTATGATTGCATGGATCTTTTGTAGTGGAGGGAAGAAAGGTGGATTGTCTGACTCGAACATTGTTGACTCTCAGTAGAAGATATCACAAGGAAGGATATGGTTTAAGATTTACAAGAATGGACATAATATTGCAAATTGTCATTATTGAATGTTACATATATTTTTTTAAGAGTCGATGTAAATTTTATTTTTGTCGAGCCTTATAATGGTGTGTTAGCCCTTTCTCTCATATACTTTTCATATTTTAGGTATTTTTTAATCTGTTTCATTGAAAATTACATTTATATATTCATTATCAAATGTTTGATGTACACATTTGTTGTGCAGCAATTTAATGTAAATTCACTTGTTTATGGCCAGAGTTCTTGGGGGGGGGGGGGGGGGGGGGGGGGGTAAGGGTTTGATTATAAATGATTAAGTTGAAGAAATTACAATTAATCTTGACGTGCACTTTTGGTGCTAGTATGAATATCTTGTATGTATGATAGAGCGAGTGTACCTGGTCTAATTACTCATTTTTGACAAACACAATGGGTGCTTACATGCATACTGTTTTGAAACCAATTGTTGAAAGTGTGCCTTGATTGGGTACTTTATTACTGCTATTAGAGCATTAGCAGAGTTTATTTACTCCGCATGGCCACTGTGTCATATTCTGGTAAATGTAAAATCAAGCTTTCCCATCATATTTCTTACTAATTCCTAGATTCCACCATGGAAATATATGAGCTATTGCATGTGCAAAAGAATTTGAAAATTATATTATGCCAGTGACCTGATTTTGCGTTGAAATTTTCTTGGATGCTAAAACTGTGTGTGCCTATTTTGTGGATTGATTTTGTGGATGATAATTTTTAGCTTACATAGATTCTCATTCCTGTTTATATAAACTTTAAATTGGGGGGAGGGTCTACCCATAAGGTAGGTCACAGTGACACACTCATTTCCAAGGTAGGGTGAGGATATAACTTACATGTATGTGGGAGAGGGTAAAGATTCAATCTTTACCCTCTGGGATTTATTGATTATAGCATTTCAAACTTCATACATTTCTGGTGCTGATACAAATACCTTCCAGTTTGTATCCCTGATGAGAATGTACCTGATCTGAATACGAGTTACACTGGAACATCTCAAGTGTTCATATAAGCACATCTGGAGCTTAGTCCTATTTTGAAACTGTGTTGAAAGTACAGTGTATGCTCTGATTAGGTTTTGCTTCTACACAACATCAGTTAATTATTTGATACCCCCCTCCCCCTTGAAAAAGGGGGTATATTGCTTTTGCACCTGTCATTCAGTATATTGGTCAGCTGGTATGTCTATAGACCAGATGTTTTCTGCTCAATATCTAAGAACCCTTTGCTTGACCTGTCTTCAAACATTGTACACTGGTGCCCCCGATAATGATTTTAAGGTCACAAGATCAAGTGTCAACTTGGACATGGGAGATATTGACCACTTAATATCTTGAGAAACATCTGCTTGACAGACATCAAATTAACGCTGGTTTTCTTTAAGGAGTACTTTACTCCTATTGCTCATTATATCAGAAGGTCAAAGGTCAAGGTCAAACTGGACAAAGGGAAATTTTGACCATTAAATATCTTAAGAACCCTTTGCTTGACAGACACCAAATTTAGTACACTGGTTCCCTTTATCAAGTAAATGATCACTATTGAGTTTGAAGTCACAAAGTCTAGGGTCAAATTGGATATAGGAATGTATTGACCACTCAATATCTTGAGAACCCTCTGCTGGACAAATACCAAATTTAATACACTGGTTCCCTTTATTGAGTAGATGATTCCTATTTAGGTTGAGGTCACAATGTTAATGGTCAAGGGTCAAATTGGACGTGGGGATGTATTGACCACTCAATATCTTGAGAACCCTTTTCTTGACGGACATCAAATATGATACACTGTAATCCCCTTAAGAAGTAAATTACTCCTTTTAATATTGAAGTCTGATATATATATATATAAAATAGTACAATGTTTTTAATTAGTACATGATCAGTTGTATTCTGTGCAGGCATTCTAAACACAAACTATTTAGTTCCCTTTTAAATATTAATTGCCACAAAGGGGGCATATATGTTCCACGTACATTTCTTGTTTGCCCTGGCTTTGTGCTGTATTATGGTGTTTGTTGACACATACATTTTCCATCATGGAAGTTGTGTGTGCATGTGTAAGAGAATTAAAAACTTATGCCAGTGAGGCGACATGTTTATGTGCTGAAATTTTTTTGGATGCTAAAACGGTGTGTGCCTTTTATTTTGTGGATTTAACAGTGTTCTTGAAAATTTTTAGCTAGCATAAATATATTGCCTCTCTGACCTGGGTTTAGTTATCTTCCCATTTATATATCATTGCTTGATGCACCCCTATGACTAAAACCCTCTGGAATTGGCTTACCTCCTGTATAAATCATTTGTGTTGCTGGGCATTTATGACTCGTTGCATATTGGGGGACTGTGCAAGGGAAGGATGACATCTAGATATGTTTCTGAAAGTATGCAGTATTTGGATATTAATTCCGTTAGAACATCTAAATTTATTTTATTAGTTACAGACGTAACTTCTTGTTTCCTTTTTGGGGGTGCTTAGGACATGTTGGACTGGGAATAATAAGGAGATTAGTTTTGAAGGGGGTTGTGTAAATTTTCTCTTCCTGATACTTAAATGTACATTTGTTTATTTATATAAGTGACAATTCAATTGTCATGAGGAAAGGGGAGGGAATATTCTTGGGGGAATACTTATCATATTTGATTAAAGTCACCGTTTATACAAGGTAACAGCATTTTAAACATCATACATTTCTTATGCTGGTATGATACTAATTTCATATTCAAGATGAATTGTAAAGAAACTGGTTCCGTTTGAACATCTTGTGTTCATGTTGCTGTAATGAAATTCTGGTGCTGGTATATATGCACACTTATTTTCAGTTCTGCGTGTGAGAAATGTATGCCCTGACTGGGTGTTGCTTCCATTAATACATGAGTAGTTTTCATTTTTTTCTGGCTTTATGCTGTATTTTGATCTTTGTTAAACAGATCTAGCATTTCCATCACATTTCTTGCTAAATCCCAGTTTCCACCATGGAAATTTTGAGTGAGCAAAAGAATTAAAAACTTATGCCAGTGAGGTGACATGTTTATGTGCTGAAATTTTCATGGATGTTAAAACTGTGTGTGCATTTTATTTTGTGGATTTAATAGTTTTTTTGAAAATTTTGAGTTAGCATAAATGAGTTGCCTCTCTGATATAAGGTTAACTCTGATCCCTGTTTAAACTAAATTATGGGGCTTGACTTAAGTACCCATAGAGTAAGTCACAATGACTTACCTCATTTCCAGGGGAGGAGTGGAGGTATAATTCTAAGGATGGGAAAGATTTCTGTGATTAAGCAGTTGTAGTTTTTCAAACTTCATGTAATGATAAATCCTGGTGCTAGCTGTTAAAACCCCCCAGACATTTTGTACCTCGAAAGTTGGTATGCCAGATTCTGGATCAGTACCAGTTCCATTAGAACATCCCGAGTGCTCTTCTCTTATAAGCACATCTGCTCTATACATACTGTTTGGAAACTTGACTATTACAACATCTGTTGATAATTTTATCATCCCCCCCCCCCCCTGAAAAAGGAGGAATATTGCTTTGCACATGTCAGTCATTGTGGTGTGTTGGTCCCAAATCTCCCAATGTCTGTAGACCAATCTAAGAACTCCTCTCTCAACAGTCATCAAAATTGGCACACTGGTGCCCCCTGAAGAGAAAAATTCCTATTGATTTTAAGGTCACAAGTCAAAGATCAAGGGTCAAACTAGTACAGAGATCATTCAATACCTTGAGAATCATTTGCTTGACACAGTCATCAGACTTAATATCATGGTACCCCATGATGAATAATTGACTCCTATTGATAATACGGTCAAAGGTCAAGTGTCAAATTGGACATAGGGTGATATTGAACACTCAGTATCTTGAGAATACTCTTTTCAACAGACATCAAACTTGGTACACTGGTTCCTTTAAAGGAATAGATTATCCTTATTGCTTATCAAGCCACAGGGTCAAAAGGGTCAAACTGGACAAAGGAGATATTGACCACTCAATATCTTGAGGCATTTTTGCTTGACTGACACAAAATTCAGTACACGCTGGTTCCCTTTAACAAGTAGATGATCCCCATTGAGTTTGAGGTCCAAAATTGAAAGTCATGGGTCAAACTGAACATAAGAATGTAATGATCACATCAATATCTTGAGAACCCTTTACTTGACAGTCAATAAACTTGGTATACTGGTTCCCTTAAAGGAGAAGATGACCATTATTGCTAATTTAGTTGCAAGGTCAAGGGTCATACTGGACATACGAAGATATTGACTACTCAATTTCTTGAGAACCCTTTTCTTTGACATGACGGACATCAAGTTTGATACTCTGTCAGTCCCCTGAACAAATAAATTACATGTACTCCTATTTATTTTGAGGTCTGTTAAAGATAAAACATTCTACAATGTTTTCCCCTGACTATATTACTAAATGAATACTTGTCTCCTCCTTTATATTGCCTGAAGGGGGGGGGGGGGCATATATGTTCCTCATACATTTCCAGTATGCTGTGGCTTTGTGCCGCATTATGGTGATTGTTGACACATACAAAGTTGTGTGTGCATGTCTAGGAGAATTTAAAACTTATGCCAGTGAGGTGACATGTTTATGCACTGAAATTTTCTTGGATGCTAAAACGGTGTGTGCCTATTATTTTCTGGAATTAACAGTGTTCTTGAAAATTTTTAGTTAGCATAAAAATTTGCCTCTCTGATATAAGGTTAACTCTGATCCCTGTTTAAACTTAAAATCATGGGGTTTGTAGTACTCATAGAGTAAGTCACAATTACTTACCTCATTTCCAGGGGAGTAGTGGAGGTATACTTCTGTGAGAGGGAAAGAGTTTCTCCCTTACCAAAAATATTGCCTTCCTGCAAACATTTGCTTCAAGTCTGCAGCAAACATTGCTGCAAACTTGCTGCAGACATTGCTGCAAGCTTGCTGCAATGAAGCTAAAGAAACCATGACAGCCTATACAAAGCCTTTGTGCTTGCAGCAAGTTTGCGGGCAAGTATGCAGCAAGCTTGCAGCAAACATTTTACCATGCAAATGAAGTTTGCTGCAAGTCAGCAGTAAACACTGGGTTTTCCAAATATGGAAACCTTGCTGCAAGCTTGCTGCAAACATTGCTGCAAGCTTGCGGCAAACATTGCTGCAAGCTTGCGGCAAACATTGCTGCAAACTTGCGGCAAACATTGCTACAAGCTTGCGGCAAACATTGCTGCAAGCTTGCGGCAAACATTGCTGCTAACTAGCGGCAAGCAATATAATTAATGTTTTGGCACATTCCTGCATACAAGCAGCAAGTTCGCAAAAAGCCTTTGTCCTGACCTTAATCTGTTAATTATAGAGAAAATCCACCACATGCGTCTGAAATGATGCAAGCTAGTTTCTGAAGTGTTGATAGTCTCTCTTTATGTTCCTAGACAATTTTCACAATCTATTCTTCATAAAAATATTTTTTTTTGACATGTACAGAAAATTAAAAACCTTTGCACATTATTTAACAATAAAACTGTATGGTTAATACCAATTTATTTGAAAACATTTATAATAATTGATTTGGAACCTTAAATACATTTAAAGAAACATACAAATGTAATATTAAAATATTTAAGATTATATTAAAATAAAGATTAAAGTTCATAAATAGATTAAGATTTGACCTAGCAAGCTTTAAAGAGATAATTGTTTCATATTAAAATAAACAAAATCAGATCTTACCAATTAGATTTGTGTATGCCAATGTACACCTACATCCAGAATTATGCTTTTGTAATCATTCAACATGTTCAAAATGGTAAATATTCCTAACAAAATACTGAAACATCTACACTTCAATTCAAACATTTCAAAATCGCGAATTCTGTGTTGACCCCAGTACAATCTGCATTTCATTGGCTGATTTGACTTGTTTACTGTTCTTGCGAACTTCCTGCAAACATTCAATTTGTTAAATGTTTCCTGCAAACTTGCTGCGAACAACAGATTGGCGTGTATGTTTCTTGCAATGTTCCTGCAAACATGTTGAGTTCCTGCGAATTTGCTGCAAGCTTACAGCAATTGCTGCAATGTTTGCCGCAAGATCGCAGCTAGCGGCAATCATCTGTGAACAAGAAAATTTTCTTCCTGCGAACAATTTTGTTTGCTGCAAACTTGCAGCAGACTTGTTGCAGGTCTGCATTAAACATAACAGTTTTGGTAAGGGAGCTGTGATTTAGTGGTTATAGCATTTCAAACTTCACGCAAACTAGTACAGAGATTTGAAGATGCTGTTTATTCAATACCTTTATAACCATTTGTTTGACAGTCATCAAACCTAATATCATGGTACCCCATGAAGAATAAATGACTCCTATTGATAATAAGGTCAAAGGTCAAGTGTCAAATTGGACATAAGGTTGATACTGGACGCGCAATAGCTTGAGAACACTCTGCTAAACAGACATCAAACTTGGTACACTGGTTTCTTTAAAGGAAAAGATTATCCCTATTGCTTATCAAATCACAAAGTCGAAGGATAAGGATCAAACTAGACAAATGGAAGATTTTGACCACTCAATATCATGACACATTTTGCTTAACAGACACCAAATTCAGTGCACTGGTTCGCTTTAACAAGTAGATCAGATTCCCATTGAGTTTAAGGTTCAAAATCGAAAGTCAAGGGTCAATTTGAAAATAGAAATGTATTGACCACATCAATATCTTGAGTACACTGTGATCCCCTTAAGAAATAAATTACTCCAATTTATATTAAGGTCTGTTACAGATAAAACATACTACAGTGTTTTTCCCTGACTTGTGTATAGTAGATGATCAATTATATGCATTGCAATTATTCTAAATATAAACTTGTCTCCTCCTTGATATTGCGAGAAGGGGGGGCATATATGTTCCTCATACATTTCTTGTTTGCTGTGGCTTTTTGTCATATTATGGTGTTTGTTAACACATACAGTTTCTACCATGAAGTTGTGTGTGCATGTGTAAGAGAATTTAAAACTTATGCCAGTGAGGTGACATGTTTATGAGCTGAAATTTTCTTGGATGCTAAAACGGTGTATGCATATTATTTTGTGGATTTAATAGTGTTCTTGAAAATTTTGAGTTAGCATAAATGAGTTGCCTTTCTGACATAGGTTAATTCCAGATCTCCATTTCTAGAATATTGCTTGATGCACCCCTAAAGTAGATCACTATGATTTATTTCTGAGTTGACCTGTCTTGCATTTTGCTTCTCCTATTTAATATATCAATTGTCATATAAAATGTGAAGTTAATTAGCATATGAGACCTTGTGAGTCTAGGCATCTTGGGGGGACTAGACAGACTTGACTTGCCTTATTTTTTAGTTGACTTACTATTCTTGATTCATAGTGTCTTATCCTTTAAACCATGAAGCCTAGGATATGAGACCTTGTGACTTGATGCAACTTCGGGCACCATGTGATCTACAGCCATTCATGCATATTCATGCAAAAGGTCACAGTGACCTCCAGATTTGTATCTTGAATATATGCCCTATTTGCATATTCATTCTTGAAGGATATCTCTTTTAATTTGATTTGAAAGACATGATTTGATTTCTTACAATCATGGTTTTCTCCAATTATGCAATATAATTTGAAAAGTGATCTGGAGAAAATAAAATGGAACACGGTTGCCGGATTCCTCTAGATGAAAAGATTCAAACTTTTATCGAAAATGCATATTCACTCACCTCATACACACTTGTCAACCCCCCCCAACCCCCCCAACTCCCCCCCCCCCCCCCCCCCAAAAAAAGGGGTTATCGACTGGCATGGCTTTATGGTTTCAAGAATTTGTTGAAAGTGATGCTATCTAGAGATCTGCTTAGGTAATGAATGATAATAGGAATATGATTGGTCATTTAATTTGTTATTTTTTTAAATAATGCATAGATCAATACTGATTGGATGATAATTACGCATATAGAGGGTGCCCTCAATAGCCCCTAGGGGGATCCCAATTGGAGCTCAGAGGGTCTTGACTAAAGTGGACAATTAATTGGCTCAAATCTGATAGGTTAAAAATAATAATGAGGACACCGCAAAGCGGGGCATTCCCTTTTAAAAGAGCATATCCATAAAGGCAAGGTAGCATTCGACATCAATTCTGATGCAAATTACATGTACGTCACTTCCATTATGCACACATGCAGAAACTAACCCCCACCCCCCATCCACACACCCTAGCGTGTTGCTATATTCCCTCCAACTCCGTTGCGAGGGGATAATAAACAACAGGGATTATGGCAAAATACAAGATGGCCACAATCATGAATTAATAACGATTATTTTACATTTAATATTACTTTAATTTAAACTTTGGGGTATGTGTTGTCATTCTTAATCTGAACATGTATATGCTTCTTAGTTAATGGTAATTCATCTGAGGACTGTTGTGGGAAAATGAATGTTTCTTGCTTAGCTCACATGCAGTTACCTTAATTACCTTTATTATGCCCCTGCCATAAAATGGCATATAGTATTACCCTGTTCCGTCATTCCATCATCATTAGGTCTTTCCACCTTTCTGTGGAAAGACCTCTTGAAATGCTTATGTTTATTATTATTATTATTATTATTAGGTCTTTCCACCTTTCTGTGGAAAGACCTCTTGAAATGCTTCTGTTTATTATTATTATTATTATTATTATTATTATTTTTCCGCTACGGCCTTTTGAACCGAAAGACTTATCGAAAAACTTTATAGTTCATGATACTTGACATCAAAAGTTATTTTGAAAAACTACCCAACGAGTATGACCTATGACCCCTTTCGGAGTTCTTGCCCCTTGTACGAAAAACCTTGTTATCGCTACTCCTTCGAAACCGTAAACCGTAGAGGTACAAAGCCTTCACCAATGTCTTCGACTAATTGAGTGGACTTTTCAATCTTTTCATTGCGAAAGTATTCATGGACCCCTTTTATGAGTTATTGCCCCTGAAAGTTTTTGATGTTTACAAATAATTAAAAATTTTCAAAACGATAAGTCGTAGAGACATGGGACCAACTGCATAAGATTCATTGACCTTTGACCTTAAAATATATCAAAGGTCAAAGGTCAAGGTCATTCCAAAAATGAGAAATTAAGCTCTTTTTATATCTTTTTTTTCTTTCAACATATACTACATATCTTTGCATCTTTAATATGTCCTCTTAAAACTATTTCAAATATTTCATACTTGTCCCCAAAGTTTGACCCCTTTAAAAGTTATTGCCCTTTTCATTAAAAACCTTGTTATCGCTACTCCTCCGAAACCGTTGACCGTAAAGACATCAAACCTTCACTAATGTCTTCAGGGTCTTTAGACACAACTTCAATCTATTCAGTGCGAAAGGGTCCGATGACCCCTTATATGAGTTATTGCCCTTTAATGTCTTGCGCTTACTATTAAATCTTATAACTTTAAAACCAAAAAATGTAGAAGTATGGGGTCAAGTGCAATGTGACCCTTGACCTTTGACCTTTAATATTTGTTTAAGGTCAAAGGTCAAGGTCATTTTGAAATTTTTAAAATTGTCATTTTTTCCATTTTTCAAGCAAATTCTGGTTTCTCCTGTAAAAAAATAAACAGTAGAGAGTTAAATATGAAGAATATATGAAATCTAAAGAAGGTGGAAAGACCTCTAATTGTTCGTGAACAATTAGTCTCCTAGTTATTATTATTTTTCTTCCCGGACTTTTGAAACCACAAGACTTATCGAAAAACTTTATAGTTCATGATACTGGATATCAAAAGTTATTCCGAAAAACGACCCCCCGTGTTTGACCTATGACCTCTTACGAAGTTATTGCCCCTATTGCAAGAATAGCTTGTTATCGCTACTCCTTTGAAACCGTAAACCGTAGAGGTATGGAACCTTCACCAATGTCTTCCACTAATTGAGGGGACTCTTCATTCTTTTCATTGCGAAAGTATTTGTCAACCCCTTTTATGAGTTATTGCCCCTGAAAGTTTTTGATGTTTACGAATAATTAAAAATTTTCAAAACGATAAGTCGTAGAGACATAGGACCAACTGCATAAGATTCATTGACCTTTGACCTTAAAATATATGCAAAGGTCAAAGGTCAAGGTCATTCAAAATGTGTGAAATTCAGCTCTTTTTATATCTCTTTTGTCTTTCAACATATACTAAATATCTTTGCATCATTAATATGTCCTCTTAAAACTATTTCAAAGATTTCATACTTGTCCCCTAAGATTTACCCCTTTAAAAGTTATTGCCCCTTTTACTGAAAACCTTGTTATCGCTACTCCTCCGAAACCGTAAACCGTAGAGGCACAAAACCTTCACTAATGTCTTCAGGGTCTTTAGACACAACTTCAATCTATTCAGTGCGAAAGTATCCAATGACCCCTTATATGAGTTATCGCCCTTTAACGTCGTTACACTTACTATTAAACCTTATAACTTTAAAACAAAAGGTCGTAGAAGCATGGGGTCAAGTGCAATGTGACCCTTGACCTTTGACCTTGAATATTTGTTCAAGGTCAAAGGTCAAGGTCATTTCAAAAATTTTTAATTTTTCATTTTTTCTATCTTTCAAGCCATTTATGGATTCTTTTTGTATAAAAATTAACTTTAGAGAGTAAAATATGAAAAATATATGAAATTTAAAGAAGGTGGAAAGACCTCTAATTGTTCGAGAACAATTAGTCTACTAGTTGACTTTCTGTTCATTATCTCGGCAACAGTTCACACATTCAACTCAAATTTGACGTATGGATATGTCATAGGAATACGAATGTCAAGTTCAAATTTGGTCGTGGGCTGTTGATTTTTGACTGAGTTATTCCTCTTGAACTTGGAAAAAAATAAATTTTCAGTTTCTGCGGTCACTCCAACTTTTGTTGGGATGTATGTATAAGGTTGAAATTGCATATGCAGGTATATTACCAGAAACTACAGGTCAGTATTAAGTATGAATTTGGTCCTGATATGATAGTTTTTGACAGTTATACATCTTGAACTTGGAAAAGATTAAAATTCACTATAATCATTATCATGGCTAAAAAAATACCCAATTTTTACAATTTGCAATTTGAAAGTTTGGCTGCCGGTGGGGGCATCATGGCATTACAACACATCTAGTTTTAGGATATATACTAGTAACCTTGCTTTTTGCTTTCCTTGTTCAGTGCATCTTTTTTTCATATATGAGTTAGTGTGTGTATATATATATTATACATAGGAACATATGCTGCATCAGTGATGAAATTCTTGATTTTATTTCAAATATATATTATTTAACAATGCTATTTTATTTTCCAAGGGATGGTATAATAATTAGAATATGAAAGGGCTAGCATGGTATTCTTTTGTATATTTTTTCTAAATATTTCAGGTACTTTGACTGTTTGTTCTTTTTATTTATCTTTTATTGGAAAAAAAATTGTATTTCAAGACTAACTGAAGCTCAGACTAATTTAATTTTTTTTTTTAATTTCAAATATGTATTTTAAGGGTTAGCAATTGCTAGTTGACAAATACCTCAACACATTTATGAGGACTGATTTAGAAACCAGTTAATCATATCAAAATGAGCATTTCTTTCTGTATTGATTAAATATATAAATATATATATAAGCTTTTATTTTATAAAGTAAGCTCTATTTTTTTTTGTCAAAATATTAAGTTCATGTTTAATCAGAACAATGGTATGATGAAAATCCAGAGAAATACCTGAGATATCGGAAAATAATAATTGCTCACACCAGGTGTTTTAAATTTAAATGTCGTCATGAAAACTAAATCTATATTAAATTATATTTTAATTTAATAATAATGTAATGTTAATGATTTAAATATTAAATAATAATATTTAACATTTTTTGTTTCAAGAATATGATTTGAATCAATAGAAAATAATTAATTACAGGTGACAGACATGTAAGATAATATGTTGAAGGCAGTTAAACATTTTCAGCATTCAAATATGAGTATTTTAATATCATTTGCACATGATTAAAAATATATTGGACAATAATGCGGCATTTAATATCTGAAAATTACCTGAGCAAACAATCTAGAGAGCCAAATAGCTATAATTTTTCTCAACATGCAGTTATTTAATATGTGAAAATTATATCACACATTCGAGTTTATTAAGATTTTCAAGATTGAATTATTTGCTCAATTAAACCAAAATATTGGTAGAGGTGCAGTATATGTACTTTATGCATTAGTTTACAAACAAGTTTAAGATACTTGTACATATACAATATAACAGAAACATCCCTGATTACAGTATTAGATGAATAGAAAAAAAAAGTCCAGAAAACATCATGAATTTTCAGAATAAACAAGAGGTATTTTTAATTTATCATCTGCATGCTTTTGCTTGACATTCATGAACTTGAAATAAATTGATCTGAAAGAAAAAATCTTAAAGAAAATTACAATCAGATAAAGAGGTGTAAAATAGTTTCAAATACTATAAACATTGCATTTAGCTGTGTATTCTATTTGGTGTCTTTTGTGGAAAGCAGTTTCTGCTAAATATAGAGTACATTGCTAAATGTTGTGTTTATATACATGTACATACATGTACATATATCGCACATTCAGATGGTGCTAAATCAAATGTACGTTAGTTGATGAAAGTCTGAGCTAATTTCCACCATATACACTGGAAATTTAAATACATTTTCGAATAATTGATAACAGATTTTCCCAGAATTACCAACGTTCTGACATTTAGTTACCGATTGCCATCCCGATTATTAGTGTGTATACTGTATGTAAAACTGTTTCTTTTATAATTGTTTTTATGCATAATATTTGTAAATTTTTTAATGTAGGAAAATGGGATTTTTTATGCACTGTTTAATTTTTTTCTACATTTCTTATTTAATTACAATTGTTCAAGTTATATTTTTCATGTCTGATTATTTTGCCTATTTGATTATTTGAATTTTGTTTGTTATACTTTCATGTTTGATAGTTAAATTGGTTTAAAAACATTTGTTAAAAGTACTGTTACCATGTGTGTAAAACACCGCCCTCCAAGTAACATTACATAGCAATGGTTAACAATGCATGACGACGGGTAACAGTATGAAAATTATTAACTGTATTTCTGCGTGTATGGTACACTGTGGCTTTTTCTTTTATTTAAATGTGTAAAAAAAATAGTACATGTTTATTTAGGGTAACATGAAATTGTCATCCCTTGAAAACCATTGCTGACCTCGGCTTCCCCTCGGTCAGCAATTGTTTTCGCAGAATAAAATTTCACGTTACCCTAAAAAACATAATATTTTTATAATGTCAACTTGTAGTAAGCCTTTGGGGCTAATAAGTAAGAAATGTCATTTTTTCTAATCCCTATTTTCCATATGTGTAATATTTCTTTAGATTGATGTTTGTAAACTTGTGCTACATTTGAGAGGGAGGATAATTCAATCTGTCCTATAAATGGCTATTTCCCCAGCTTCCCCCAATTTCTAAACTAGACTTGGTCTAAAAATATGTGTCTTTGGGTGTTTCCGGTAGTTTAAGACATGATTTCCTTGCTGCGTCTTATTGTAGGTTATTTTTTTTAATTGTAGTTGAGGACAGAGTTTTTTTCTACATCATCAAATGCATTATCTTTACTGAACTTATGGTTCATTTATGGTCAATACAATGACCCTGTCAGCAAGTATAATCTATCAATAGGGGATGCTTACTCCTCCATGGCACCTGATCTCATCTCTGATGCTTTTAGAGGTCCCTGTTTGTTCTGCTCTTTTGTATTGTTTTGATGGACTTTTGAGCTTGACTACTGCTCGTTATCTCCATATTTTTCATGCATAGTCCACTGCATACTTTTTATGCTGCAGACCTTATTATACCTTGTACACTAATGTACATTGGTCAATCTGTGGGTCAATTCAACTCTGTCATAATAAGTTTCAATTTGCTTTATATCAATTTATAAAGAGAATGAATTTGAAATATTGAGCCATTTTTAAGCAGAGTTTCAGATAGGATGAATCAACACTACATCCCTTATGATAGCAACATCTGCAATGAAGGTTTCAGTTCTGTATGAAAAAAGGCATCAAAATTATTCTTTCTTTATTTTACTCTTAGATTGGAAGGAAGAAACAATATGCATTTCTTTTCATTTTGCAATAAAAGTTTACCCTGAATGGGTCATTCATGGTAAGACAGTGGGGATAGGGTATATGTTTGGATCCTGATAATTTGGGGTTTGGATATTTATTCTCTAGAGGGTTGCCAAAAGTAAATAATTTATTTTCAATATAGGTTTATAAGAATGAGGGTTCATTGTTTTTGTTGTTTACCCTGCATTTGCCAATTGGACACAGAGTCCTCAATAGTGTTTGCACCAAATATGTGATTTCTGTAGCTTTTCCTTGGTGGCAAGGGAAGCTAATAAAGGGATAATTTTGTGAATTTGTACAAAACTTTGTGTTTTTTTGCATATAATTGATGTAAGATATGATTGTAGAATTAGTTTATTTACAAGAATATTAAAGCTTAGTGTGTTGATGTTGCAATTCAAATTATAATACAATTAATAATTGTGTTAGATGTGTAAAGAAAATGATAGAGTGCTGTTTATAGTTTTGCCTGATATCTTTAAAACTGAACTTGCACATATTTTACATAGATCTATGAATGCATGCAGTCTCATACATGCAATGATCTGACTTGCAGCACACATTATATGCTGTAGTGACTCCCTCATCCAGATATATGAGAAACAAGACCAGATGCAGGTTTCCAGTAACGGTAGTCAATTGAACTGTATTACATCAAGAGGCAAGCTAAACCTGCACTTACAAGTATTCACCTTTAGATATTTAGGTGCTTGAATGCTCCATACCTGTTTGTTTTAATATCTGATCAAGGACAGTGTTTAGGAATGTTTTCATCTTATTACAAGTAGTATCAAAACCAATCTTGCATTTATGTACCACTGGGGGCTTGGTCAAATACATGATTTGGATGCTGTTTGTACATCTTTGGATGTCATGTCTGATGTTTGGATTCATCTTTCCTGAATTTCATGATTTAATGAATGGTAAACACAATTACACCAACCAGACTTGCAAATCTGGAGCATTTTAAGAGGATTTACTTTAGTGCAGCAGTTCAAATGTGAACAATAAAGGGACTACAAGAACAGCATAAAGCTGCATGAGTTTGTTTTGTGTTGATTTACGGTTGCTGTACAAATTATAAGTTGCAAATTTATATAACTCAGATGTGCAATTTAATAAATCTTGCATGCAATTTGAATCAGTGTTGTGTTAATTACTGACATATGATGAAGCATAAGGCCATCTTTAAACAAGAGTAGATATGGGTTACCCCATATCCAAGATATTCGACTTTAAATTTACTTCAGTTTTTACTGCTCAGCTGATCTCTATGGGAAAAAAACTGCACTTGTTATGAAACTGGTGTATAGTTCATGTCCGTAGGAAATACTGTCACCAGTCTTTCATCACTAGCAAACGGTGCATACCTGTGCTTGCAACACCAAATAGCCTAGGTCTATACACTTGTGTAATCAGAAATCTGTGCAGGTGTTGTGTACATGTAACCACTCCGTCATTAAACAAAAACAAAACAAACATACACACAACTAATGATTAACATTCTCTTTCAAAATAATTGTATAATTATTAATGAACAATAATCATGAAAGTTATGTAATTGTTGAAAAATTGTCAATCAAAGATTGACCTATATTTTTGTGAAACGACTGAGGAGGCAGCTAGCGTAGGAATATGAATACTTCTTATTTACATTTCTTGGGAAAAGGTGATTTTCTTAAAATTATTTTATGATAATTTTGTTTTCTTCCACGTATTACATATACATCAATATTCTAAACATTTGTTGTAATGTATCTTCTGATCATGAATGGAACTATATTTTTTCAGTGCAATTGTGTACGTGGAGTACCTGACTTTAGTAATATATCTTGAATAGATAGTATGCACTGATCAAATATATTAAAAATTGTATGTTTGCCCTCTTCTGACTGACACTAAAACTCAGTCCTTTTTATTAGCTCACCTGAGCTGAAAGCTCAAGTGAGCTTTTCTGATCACCCGTTATCCGTCTGTTCATCTGTAAACTTTTCACATTTTCAACTTCTCAAGAACCACTGGGCCAATTTTAACCAAACTTGGTACAAAGTATTCTTGGGTGAAGGGGAGTTTAAATTGTTAAAATAAAGGGCCAAGTCCCCTTACAAGGGGAGATAATCAAGAAAAGACAAAAATAGGGTGGGGTCATTAAAAAATCTTCTTCTCAAGAACCACTGGGCCAAAAAAGCTGAAACTTATGTGGAAGCATCCTGAGATGGTGTAGATTCTAAATTGTTCAAATCAGGACCCCCGGGGGTAGGGCGGGGCCACAATACGGAATCCAAGTTTTACATTGAAATATATAAGAAAAATCTTTAAAAATCTTCTCAAGAATCACTGGACCAGAAAAGCTGAAACTTAAGTGGAAGCATCCATGGGGGAAGTGTAGATTCTAAATTGTTAAAATCATGACCCCTGGGGGTAGGGCGGAGCCACAATAGGGAATCCAAGATTCACATTGAAATATATAAGAAAATCTTTAAAAATCTTCCCAAGAACCACTGGGCCAGAAAAGCTGAAACTTATGTGGAAGCATCCTTGAGTAGTGTAGATTCTAAATTGTTCAAATCAGGACCCCTGGGGGTAGGGCAGAGCCACAATAGGGAATCCAAGTTTTACATTGAAATATATAGGAAAAATCTTTAAAAATCTTCTTCTCAAGAACCACTGGGCCAGAAAAGCTGAATCTTATGTGGAAGCATCCTCAAGTAGTGTAGATTCTAAATTGTCATGACCCCAGGGGGTAGGGCGGGGCCACAATAGGGAATCCAAGTTTTACATTGAAATAAATAGGAAAAATCTTTAAAAATCTTCTTCTCAAGAACCACTGGACCAGAAAAGCTGAAACTTATGTGGAAGCATCCTGGAGTAGTGTAGATTCTAAATTGTTCAAATCATGACCCCTGGGGGTAGGGCGGGGCCACAATAGGTATTACAAGGGGGGAAATCGTGATATAGAACTGCATGGCCAAAGTTACTCAGGTGAGCGATGTGGCCCATGGGCCTCTTGTTTTCTTTTTATTTTTCATTAATAACTACAAAACTTACATAGAAATGATAGGAATAAATCTTTAAAAATCTTTATCTCAAGATCAGCAAAGCCATTAGTCATATAGATGTGGAAGCATCCCCAGGTAGTATAGATTTAAGTATGTTCAAATCATATTCCCTGGGGGTAAGATTGGGCCACAGTGGGGGTGGGGGCAAAGTTGTACATAGAAATATATAGGGAAAAATCTTTTAAAATCTTAATCTCAAGAACAGTAAAGCCATGATTAGTCATATTGATATGGAAGCATCCCCAGGTTATTGTGGATTCAAGTATGTTCAAATTAAAATTTCTTCCCATTGCACATGGCATACTGTAAATCTTGTACAAGAATTTTTAGCTCACCTGAGCCGAAGGCTCAAGCGAGTTTTTCTGATCGTTGTTGTCGTAAACTTTTCACATTTTCAGCTTTTCAAGAACCACTGGATCAATTTCAACCAAACTTGCCGCAAAGTATCCTTGGGTAAAGGGGATTCAAGTTTGTTCTGATGAAGTGCCACGCTTCTTCCAAGGGGAGATAATTATGATTTCGTGAAAAATTAATGGCATCATTTAAAAATCTTATTCTCAAGAACCACTGTGCTTGAAAACATGAAACATTGTGAGGTAGTGTAGATTCAAATTTGTTCAAATCATGACCCCCGGTGGTAGGGTGGGGCCACAATGGGGGATCGAAGTTTTACATAGGAATACATAAGAAAAATCTTTAATAATCTTCTCAAGAACAGCAAAGCCATGATTGGTCATATTTATATGGAAGCATCCTCAGGTAGTTCAGGTTTGTTCAAATCATGACCCCTGAGGTAGGATGGGGCCACATTGGGGGATCGAAGTTTTACATACGAATATATAGGGAAAAAAACTTTTAAAATCTTCTCAAGAACAGCAAAGTCATGATTAGTCATATTGTATATGTAAGCATCCTCAGGTAATGTAGATTTAAATTTGTTCAAATCATGACCCTCAGGAGGAAATAGGGGCCATAACAGGGGATCATAGTTATACAAAGGAACATAAAGGATGTATCAATATATTTATTTTCATCTTAAGAACAGCAAATTAAGCCATTATATATCATATTAATTCAAAAGCATCTTTGGGAAGTGTAGATTCAAATTTGTTCAAATCATAACCCCCACCCCAACCCGAACCACTTTTATATTTAAACTTTTCAATACTGAACTGATTTCTGCTTTTTCCTAGCCCAAGTGCTCAGGTGAGCGATGTGGCCCCTGGGCGTCTTGTTTTATTTTGCATTGGAAGTTTACATGTAGCTAACTTGGCTTGCTGTATTCGAACAAAGAATCCAATCAATACAGCGAGTAAACCAGGGGCTGATGTGGGAAAGCGAAGGTTTTAAACTCTACATTCAGCAAACCTCGGTAGATTTCGGTACCCTACATCTAACATACATTTAGATGGAATAAGCCGAGGTGATTCGAGTGATAAGATAATCCGGGTTTGGTGAAAATCATTTTTGCTTGAGTTAATAAGAAAATCCGAGTGTTTAGGCGAAACGTGGACTTGGAGGGATTGAATGCTTCAAGTCAGTCTTCTTGCGTTCAAGTAGAGCCAAATGGACGGCTTCAGTTGATAAAAATGCCGTTTTGAAATTTAAAAAAACCAAAAATTAATTGTTGTAAGGTCCACAGAGATTCGTCATAAGCCTCGACCAATGCCTGTTTCAATTGATCTCTAACCATGCTAACACTTTACTTTGAAATAAAAGGAAAACACTGAAAGACTATTACTTACGGCAGATATATAGTTGCATTATCAGAAAAACACACACATGATCAGCAAAGCATGATAGATGAAAAGCTCAAATTAGGAATATCCTCCTAAACAATACGAATAGGACATCTAAACGTTAATGGATGGACATTAAAGAATCTTGAGCTAAGATCACAAACTGCAATATATACAGATTGTGACATTGTATCTATCAACGAAACACATCTAGGATAAGAATCCTCGGATTCTAATTAGAGCTTACTGACAGGCCATCATGCAACCTCTAAAACACACTCTGCCTCTTGTCTCTTCCGTTATTTTTTTAACATAGCAGAAGGGATCGGAATTGACACATTTCTCGATATCGAACCTTGTCAAAACTGGACATGTCCTTTCGCAAAATATAGAATCTGAAAAAAAAACAAAAACAAAATATAAAACATGTTTAAAACAAATCCATAAAATCACCCTGTGTTCATTTTGTCCTTTACAGACATTTTAATGTTATGTATACTTACAGTATATTTCAAAAAAGAAATTATATTTTTAAGCCAAATTTAAAACCTCGGTTAATAAACATGATAAACTTTGACAAGCCAAAAAACAAAAAGGAGGGTGTAGGCTATTTCACACATTTCAAATTCTTTTATTTATAATTACTTGAGGACGCTTAATTTTCGCAGAAAACATTTTCGATACAATAATTTGAGAGTGTTCAAACATACAACAGAAAGTGGGGAACCCGACAGACTAATCTTAAAAATTTCTGTTGATAATTATTGGCAAAAGACTCATTTCAAATTAAATTGCGATGAAAAGGAAGGGGTACCACGGGTCTGATGAGAGCAATCCTACAGAAATTCTCTCAGTTTTTATTTAAAACAAATATACGATTTAATCATCCAATTATTTTCCCCTAGCTGGACACTCAGAGTCAATAATAAATACAATGTATTTATGAAATCTTCATTTCAAAACACATTAACTGATCTTATTGAATTAATTGAACTTAAAAGAATGAATCCTCATAACACTGCTTTCTCGCCCCTTTTTAAATGCAGAATTTTACCTTTTCAAATCAGAACATTGTTATATTATAGCTAAAGTCTTCAAGCACAGTCTGTATAGATACTCATAAAAGATTTTTTGGGGGAAAGAGACTTTCAATATATACATTATATCGATTAAATAAAATCGCATACTTCACTGTAAAATCCCGGTTTCGCCATTATAGCTATGCAGGTCATTGTATTATTTGAATGAGAAGGCGGAGCGTCTATCAAGCGTGCGATTAGTATGAATACATTAGCGTGTGTTCGATGTGTACTAAGTTTTATGATTAACTGACACCTAAAAAGCCTTTTTTCATGCTTGAGACCGACAAAATATAAGCATACATTTTTAATTTGGCTGGCTTAACTTTGATTTCTTTTCTGCTTAACTTACGAGTCGTTAAGAAATGATTTACTAGAAATTCATTAAATTATTTATACATTAAATTCATAATGGAATTTGGAAACAGAACGTAAAACGAAGGATACACTAGTTTTCATACTTTAAAGAAACCTTTTTTTAAGCCTATTACATAATTAGAAATTTTTTCAGACATATATATAATTTTGCAAAATCCGAGTGCTACAACAAATACACGTAGGCGGTTGAATTATGATATAAAACTACACTCGGTGTATAAAAAATAGATAGTTAAGAAAGTGAAAATTTAAACGTCAGTTTAATTTCAGTATCATTGCTGGTGGATTAAGAAACAGTGTCAGTGTACTTTGTACAGTCCAAATTGCATTGTTTCAAAAAATCCTGTTTATTCATGCCAGACAAGTTAATATGATCTTCCTCATTTAGGAATTCATTAATTGTCGAAATCTACTCCTGTACTTTTTGATTTTAACAAACTCTCTCTCTCTCTTTAGTAAGATAAATAATAAATCACTCCGAGGTATTTTTAACGCCCATTTTCATTCGGCTGATTTTTTTTTACTTATATCTACGTTGATCGGACATGTGAAAGGGTCATACAAATGCATGTTCTTGCTTTTAAACATTATGCTTTAAAAATACCTGCGAACATGGACTTTTTTTTACATGATCTGCAAAAAAAAAAAAAAAAAAAAAAAAAAAAAAAATGTGAAATTTTGTGCCGATGTAAAAAGTTAAATAGCATTTGCTTCAGAAGAAACATGAGGCTTCCTTCTATTCAAATTAGGGGTGCTTTTTGTGCAAATGTATTCATCCAGTGACTTTTCATCCGATACACAGGTTTTTTGAGCGCTCCGTACTTCAATTTCTTTCCATGAAGGTTTCTTCTATGGGAAGTATGCATTTGTGCACTTGTAACAAACAATTTATTTTTCTAAAGATATGATGAATTGGTGTTTTTCAAATAAAGGACTATAAAATTAATGACAGTTTTAACTGAAAAAAATCTTTCATATCTTCCAAGTCAATGAACGGAGCACTGATGTATATTTAGGAACAAGGGCAAATGTATAATATGTACCCACAGTAATTTAAATTTTAGAATTCTGTATTTATGAGACACAAACAGTATAAGTGCAAGCTATATGCTAAGGCCTTCAATACAAATTGATAGATACCGGGAAAAAAATCAAACAAATCGACTGAAAATCTTAACACATCTTAATCATAAAAAATTTTCTCCCAGAATTTTAATTACCTATTTGAAAAATGATTTGACCATCGATGGCTCGCAGACACTAGACACAATGTCGCATAGGTGTGCTCAAAGCGTGGAAGTGAATAGATTTGAGTCACGTGTTCAGTGCCTTGTTATTCATGAGGTCAAAGACGGGTTGAAATTTGTAAACAAAGTGCCTTTACTATGGAGACAAGCACCCGTGATTTTGCACCTTTTTGGAAAATAACAAATGAGCGCAAGACTGTTTCAATTTCTTTCATGAAAGTAAATGACTAGTATAACTCTTTACATTGACCGTATTTACGACAACTTGAAACATCCATGCGCTCATATAAAAAATGGGCTTGCAAAATGGGGGTGTGGCCTAAAGTCTATGAGAAATCGATGTAAACAACATACCCCTGCTATATTAATCACATAAATACCTAATTACAGCGTAAGGAGGTAAAAATTGAAATTGAAATTGATAAACTACAATGTTTGATGGAAAGATTAAGGCAAATATATGTAGAAAATCTTTAATTTAATTTTTTGTAAATTATCGGGGGGCCAGATTTGGACGTTTAAACGATTCATCCTTTAAGTTCATGATGAAGGTTTGATTTTGTAGCTGTTTGTGCATATGTGATGTGTTTAGCATAACAGAAAGTTTTGGCAGTAATTTTGTCACGTCATAATTTAAGCATTTTATTGTTTTAACAAATATAAGCATTTTATTGTTTAAATAGATATAATGTAAAGGAAAAAAGTCTTACTATGACATGCCACCTGACAGCCTTGAAAGCAGCCATTTACAAACACCGGGGACACAATACAGCACGGATCAGTGTTCAGGCAAGCTCCCATTCTATAGCGAGCAGGTGGAAGACAATTCAATCTTCCTGGAAAAAAGAGATTTTTGAAATTTATTATATCACCCGCAAACGAAGTTGGGGGGGGGGGGGTTTACATAGGAATCACCTTGTCCGTCTGTCTGTCTGTACAAACGCGTCCGGTCAATATCTTTCTTACAGAGGAACATTAGAATCTACTACTTCAGACAAAGATTGTTCATGACCTGAGGGTGTACGTGACATAACTTTTACCAAGGACATTTGGGCAAGTTCAAGGTCACTGAAAGAAAAAATTCATAATTCGTGTCCAGTCCATATCTTTCTTAAGGATAAACTTGGTGAGTTCCTATTTTATATAAAGATTGCTTATGACCTGAGGTGTGTCGTGACCTTAACCCAAGGTCGTATGGACAGTTCAAGGTCACTGAAAGAAAAAGTTCATAATTTGTGTACGTTTCATATCTTCTTATGGTAAAACTTGGCGAGTTCCCATTTTACACAAAGATTGTTCATGACCTGAGGATGTGTCACGACTTTGACTTAAGGTCATTTAGGCAAGTTCAAGGTCACTGAAAGAAAAAGTTCATAATTTGTGTCCGGTCCATATCTTTCTTATGGATAAACTTGGTGAGTTTCCATTTAACACAAACATTGCTTATGACCTGAGGATGTGTCATGACCTTGACCCATTTATGTTAACTTGTCAGATAATTATGCCGACTTGTCAAAAATCATTACAACTAAGAACTCGTTATCTTGTTCTTACAGCGTATTAAAGCCACTAACTGACATCTACTTGTCATTATCACCGTCTTCCTTGGAAGACGGTATACAGAGTTGAAGTATTTTACAATCTTCGGACTATGAACTTCCTCTCTTTTGTGATTGGTAGAAATTGCATGATGAGAAAATTTTCAATTATTTCATTTGTTGAAATGCTGTTCAAGGCAAGGGAGATAATTTTCTGATGATCTAATTAAGGACCCTCTCTACACCATTGCAAAATGCTTTTTGGACATTAAGAAAATTATATTGAATAAAGGTGTAAATTTTGATCTTATCTTTTTAATTTTCAATATGGTACGTGGCATTTACCCACAGGAAAAATGTTAAAACACAACACAGTACCAGAGAACAGAAATCACTGTTGTTTTCTTCCATGGAGAAAATACATGTAAATAACATGTTCAGTTAATTTATCTTGGTCTTTTGAAATGTTAAGAATACTTGAATTGATTACAGATTGAGTAATATACTGTAAATTTCCATTTATTGGAATTTAGATCTAAGGGCAGATCACTCTAACTGCATAAAAATACAATAGAATCAGAACTCTTTAGTGTGCAGTGTAGAGAGGGTTCTTAACAATTTTTCAAGATTTTCAATCGTAAAAAAATATTACATGATGAACAGTGGAAATTAGCAGTAATTAATTCGAAATAACATGCTTTTTTATAGCAATTACCAAAAAAAAAAGTTTCTATATTTTCATTGTTAACAGAATTGATCTTTATTGCATGCAAGCTTTACAGCTTGTATGTATTCTTTTTCCCATTGTTTTGCAGCTTGTATGTATTCTTTTTCCCATTGTTTTGCACTGTCTTTCTAATCTCGGCAACACCTCGGCCGATTCCTACCTCATCTACATATCACAAAGGTATCGGAATCAGCCGAGGTTTGCCGAATGATCTCGGCAGCAGAGTCGAAGTTTACGGAGACAGCCGAGCATCTGTTCACTTTTCACTTGGTAGGGCTTATGTCAGAAAAAACTAATGAAGAAATACAAAGCCAAGAAATTTTCAAGAATTATACGGCCTGATAGGTTTAGGTCAGTTTACTGTTTAAGGCTGTTGCTAAAGACGGTAAACTTTTTGAAAAAGCTCTACTTGTAATATCTGACAAGTCGACATAATTATCTGACAGCTGGGGATGGAGCGAAATATGCCACCATAAAATATAGAACGAAAATTAGCGGATATTGTTCAAAAAGATTTAGGCATGTCAATTTTGTACTGTAGTTCATACAGAATCTATAAAAGTAAGAATTCCTGACTATTTTTGATTGCCACTTGTAAATTAAGAGCTCGAGGATAATTAAAAAAAACAACAATTCCTCAGTACTGATTAATGACTAATAATTTAGTTCACAGATTCAAAATGAAGTAATTAACGTGATGTATTCTATCTACATGTATCTTAAAAATGTTCTCGGTGTAAATTTGAACTTAACGTGGGAAGAATGAATGAAAAGTTCAATTAATTTTCCAGTGTGAACCTTATGTGAAACATCATTAAAACAAAAACAACAAGTGTAATGCATTTTACAAGGTTCTACATGTTGTGTCTGTGTACCTAAATTGTACATGTATCCTCATTTTAAGAACAGCTTTTTTATGCATGGAACAAAATTAGCATGTATTAAAATGTTAAATAAATGAAATATGAAGAAAACTTACCAGGTTCGAAAACCGATGCACAGCTTCCAATGCAGATCGCAAATATCAAAAGAGCGTACATCTTCATGACAGTTTATTTTCTATCAACTATGTTTAAGCAGGAAATCTATAGTCTCATATCAGTGTTGTTCACGTTTAATATATACATTTCTATAATCCAGTACACGAGCAATTTAACAATGCAACAGCTGATCGTGAGAACAGTCATTTATATAAACGTCCAAATGATCGTTAGCTTCATTACCACAGCAATTAACCTTCAGTTTCATTAGGTAACAAATTGTGAGCTAATCGTTTTACACTTAAAAATTGTAACTCTTAGACTTTTTCATATTTGGAAGGCTGATTATATTTATTACCATGATTGCATAGATCTGGTACTTTACCAGATGTAATCATGGTAATAAATATAATCAGCCTTCCAAATGTACGATAAAATCGTCAACAACCTTTAAATTTGGATAACAGTATAATGTTGACTCTAATGATAATTCATCCAGAAACAATGTCTATATATAGTAAGTAACTTTTTATCCTAGATCTTTACAAATATAAATCCATGATATACGTGTTTTAATTACTCAGGAAGCAATGATTAGTAAACATTGTAAAGTCTAGAGAGACAATTACGAACAGGCCTTTATGCAACCACTGAAGCATTCTTTGCCATTTTTCGGTTGAATTATTTTTTCAACAAAGCAGTAAGGATCTGTGTTGACACAATCTTGTACGTCAGACTTTTCTAAAACAGGACAAGCCCTCTTGCAGAAAATAGAATCTGAAAATGAAGACAGAGATACAAGTGAGCTCAGAAAACTAAGTTCTAAGTTAAAAAGGCTTCAGAAGATAATGTCAGCAACAACGAGGGCAATTTATCCATTACGGTCCAGGGTAACACAAAATAAAAAAATAACACCAACATATAAACTATATAAGTAATAATTGTCGTATTGGAAGAACATGACTGGTATTTCAAAAGGTTCTCAGAGACTGACATCCTTTAAACATTTTCACTTAAAATATAAAAGATTCCCCCCCTCTCCCCCCCCCCCTAAAAAAAAAAGTGGATCTACATGAATTTGGGGGAAAACCACTAAAGAAACATGTATGAAGCACGTTGAATTTAGATTTTTTTTTTTTTAGAAATACTAATAAATGAGTATCAATTGTAAAAGGATGAGCTGTTCTCTACATTTTTAGATGAGTTTTATCATTGTTTATTTACAACTTATGTTAACCTTAAATATTTAGAATGTTTATCTTATTCTGTACAACCAATCAATACTTCTGTGTCTGATATCTTTTATTATAAAGAAGTTAGTAATAGATCAGTTTAAATACGCAGTACAGTTAAGGCTACACATGAAGATAATATGGTAATGAGGTCATAATGAGGTTTGACGTCATGACAGTTGCTCCGCCCAGATAGATCTATATAAGGAAATAGAGCTCAAAAAAGCTATTTAATGATGATTGCGAGAATCTGTAATGAATGTCTGTATTTTCATGTTTAAATAAATGAACACTAGTGATTTTCTCTTATATGGTAGCAACACGTCTTCGAAATAATTCTCTTTTTATTGTGTCGTTTGGCTGCATTCGGCGTCAGCCAAGCGCTTGCACTCGGTGACACGGAATGTTGTTTACATCTAAAAACGTGGCGACAGCAGCTGAGATATGCAGTGGATAAATGCAACAGTCAGGCAATCTTTAAGGAAAATAGGGATAAAATAAGAGACCTAACGTTAGGCATTATTTATCTTTTTGATGAGAAGATGACGTTATTTCGGAAAATCATGGAAAACTGAGACGATCCACACTACATGTACCTCCCTAGGTCCCTTCTGTTCATTAAGGTGTGTATGCGCATATGTATCAACATGTACACATACTATTCTGTACATCGATGTAAAATAACCGTGAGCATGTAAAATAAGATGTATTATTACAGTCCGTCACAAACTGTAATGCAGTGCCTTGTGTGTACCCCCCCCCCCCCCCCAACACACACACAAAAATTATGAAAGTTGCACACTTTTAAACATGCAATGATGTTGTCCTTTGGCATACATGTACAAACATGTTACATAATATAAGCACAGCATGTCATGATATCAAATTATAATTTAGATGCAGTCACACTTACAATGTACATGTATTTGTGAAGTCAAAGTGCACAGTGTACAATGTATGTGCACTGTACATACAAGAGTATAAGACCCTATGAATTTTAATTTATACCTCTGGCAATCAAAAATATATGAACTTTAAGATTTCAGTTTTTACCAGTGATTCATATTTTAAATTTATCAGTAGAACATTTATCTATCTGTATCACTAGGTTGTAAATTTGTAGAATTTCTACATTAATGAAGATAAAATATTTGAATTTTCATTCGTCTGACTACATGTACATTAAGTCAGTCTTATTTGTATATACATGTATTTATAAACTGTTTATATGAATAATTCTTTTATCATTGTAGCTGTCACAGAACTGGTTAAAACTGGCATTTACATCAAACAGAACTACCAAAATAGATGCATCAATTTCTCCACTGGTTATGATCACTACTAAAGCATTTCACATTAATTTTATAGTATGCCAGTGTTATTTTTTTTTAATTTTTGTATTATAGGTGAAAGGCTTAAATGTTATCCTAAGTATATTGCTTTTATTTTTTTTTTTTTTTTTACTTTTAGCAACCAATGAATTCTAGTTTTGCAAATACCATAGGTTTCAATTTCCCAGAAAAGTTTCACATCAAAAGTTTGTTTTCATTTATTTTATGAATTTCAGAAAAAATAGTATAGCATACATGTAGTTTGTTTTGCACAATGCAATGTTATTTCATTCTACAATAGTAATCATTATGTATTTCATTCATTACATATATATTGTGTTGTAGCTACCCCCAAACAATTTGAACAGGCAGCAAGTGTTTGCACCAATAAAATAAAAAGGTATGCTCCATATTAGCTATATACCATACATATCAAGATTATTGAAATGTTTTGATAATAAAAACAGTAGAGTTACAAATATTATATACATGTATATGTTTTCCATGTTAATCAATGCATTATTTTGAGTATCACTTTTTCAAAACAATGAACTTTCCATAGTGGCATTTCATTTTGTTTTCAGAATTGATTTCATCTAGAAGAACTGTTTGAACTGTGGACTGTTTGAAATATTTTGCATCTGCTCAGAAATCCCTTCACAGCCTGCCTTTGAATTTGAAAAGCTGTTCTTAATTAAATAAATTTTCTAGATAAATAATACTTTGAATTTTCAACAGTACAATGGTGTGAAAGTTTGAAGGCTGTTAAGATTTGAATATCTTTACTTGCATGTATTCTGACAGGCCCGTAGCTGCCTATACGCAAATACGCAGGTGCGTACACATCGTTCTCAAATAAAAAAAAAAGGGGGGGGGGGGAGAGATTTATTAGAAGAGAAAAAATATCAATATCACCCAGCAAATATTTGTGTTTCAAATTATTTTATCTCATACTGTTTCGATTCAAAGTCAAATTTTATATTACCAATTCTTTATAACAAAATTGTAATGTTTTATTAAATCATTGCCAAAACCAAATAAAACATTCATTAATTTGTAATTCTTCTACAACACATTGATAATTTTTAAAGATCTTTGAGAAAATATCAACCGTTGAATGCTGTGATTCACTAGAATATGATTTGATATATAACATTATTTTTGTTAAGAATTGAAATTAATTATATTTGTTGCTGAAAGTTAAAAAAGAGTAGATGATACCAATATATCTTTTTAAAAAATATTCAGCCTTTACATGTACAATAAATTTGCATGGAAGTATTTAACTTTGTGTTAAAAACAATATTACTATGTCTTGTACGTTCTAAAGAAAATCGAAATGGCATGATTTTGAATGAAATATTTGGTAAAACCCATGAGCTTCCAGGGACTTCGCCTCTGGGCCCTCATCAGGGCTTCGCCCTCGACCCACTGGGAGCCTCAAAGCGGACGCCAGCCGTTCTCTGTGTACATTAATTTTACTTCCATTCTGGCTACGTGCCTGTCTGTGTTTTTGGGCATCAACAGGATCTAAATTTCAGCATGTATATTGTGTTCACCTGTTCTTTAACAGAGTATCTGTTTCTTGGTTACAAAGGTTTTACTATGATTATCTTGTTTGCGCATGGATTGATAATAACTCAAAAAAATGAGACTAAAGCCCCCACCCCCACCCCCACCCTCTCCTCCAAGTGTGATTTGTGCTACAATACCCAAATAATTTATTGTTAACATGTAAGTAAGGTATATGGTATCAAAGGAGCCAGAGGCAAACTAGTGATGGGGGGGGGGGGGGGTTACATCTGTAGAAAGGAAAACAGGTTATTTAATACAGGAGCAAGCACCCCAATCCCTTCCTACTGTTCTTAAAACTTTTAACGTAGTCTAGAATCCCTAAACAGTTGAAGGTTTGATAACTAAAAGAATCACATATGTATTAAAAAAAAACAAAAAAAACTAAGTATTGTTGGAGATAATTTTTCTGTGTGTCTACTGGGGGAGCATAAATATTTTATCTTTGATAGGGGCTGTCTGTTGTTTATTACAGATGACTGAAGCTTTCAATATTTTTAACCATGGGAATTTTCAATTGATTTACATGATTGATGTTGCGGCAAATTTTAGACCTATTGTTGACGAACGGAGGAAATGCGGTAGGTGTCAAATACGTCTTGTGTAGCATATAAAAGAACGAAGATATACAAAACAAAGTAAAGTCGCGGATTTTTTTTTTATGCATACCGTTTTGATTTAGTGAAATAAAGCCCAGCACAGCCCGTAGGTATTATTTGTTTAAAATTTGCGAGGTACACAAACTCTATTAAGTACCACAGAGTTATCTCCCATGCCGGGTCAATGATGCGTTTGAAAACTATATTTAGAATGAATGTGTTAAGATTTCAATTTTTAATCAAAAAGGGCAAGGCAACAACCCAAGAGGTAGGTTTTTATTTTAAATTCTTTATTTTACTGTATAGTTTTTAAAAAGTGATGCTCATTTCTTTGTAATTCATTAGGCAATTTAAAATTTCCGATTAAATGATGAAAAATACCCTATTTTTGAATACTGGTGTTTGTTTTCAATGAATAACTTAAATATCTCAGAAATCTGACTGAATGAGCATTAGTTTTTCGATAGGATAGATACCAAGGGACACAATGAAACATTGTACAGTTCAAATATTGTTTGCCTTGCCCTTGCACTTTTTGGTAAAATTTGACATTTCATATTTTGACCTAAAATCGGAGCTCACGTGACTGTAGAGGGTCACATGATGACAAAAAATACCGATGTGAAAAGCGATGGACAAACTCTTCATAAAGCCATTAAGATATTTCAGATAGAGTTTCATGCTAAAAAATAAGACGGTTGAACTCTAAGTGTCTCGTTTTTGGTGCCTTTTTATAGAAAATGTTGCCTTAACTGTACTGCGTAATATTTTTTTTCTAAACCAATATCAGAATAATAAATAACTAACGACAATGACAACGAGCTTTATTCTCATAACTGAAACAAGAGGCCCATGGGCCACATAGCTCATCTCAGTAACTATGTTCTTACCGTTCATCATCAGTATTTTTCTCTACACGGTATTCCAGTGTAAAACTTTGGTCTCATATTGTGGCCCCATACTACCCCGGGGGTCAAGATTTGAACAAAATTGAACATACAGCATCTGATATGTTTCAAAATAGATATGACGAATAAAGCTGTGCTGTTCTTAAGAAGACTTTTTTCGATACATTCCTTTGTAAAACTTTGATTGTTCTTTTATGACCCAACCCTATCCCTGAAACTTTGAACAAACTTGAATTCTCAATATGTAATGAAGCTTTCACCCAAGTTTCACATTTTCTGGCCTAGAGGCTCTTGAAAAAAAATGCCATTAAATTTTCACTATAGTTCTTAATTATCTCCCTTGAAAAAGATTGCGGCCCATCAATTGAAGAAACTTGAATAATCGTCACTCAGTGATGCTTTCCAACAAGTTTGGTTGAAACTGGTTCTTGATAAGGGTGAAAAGTTTACAGACGAAAGCAAACGCCCGACAAAATTCAATGAGAAAAGCTCACTTGGACCTTCGGCTAAAATGTGAAGAAAAAATACATATATACAAGGTAAAAATAATATAATACAAGTAAATAAAAAATATTGTGGGAAGAATTAAGTCATAATATTTTATTGTCATGCTGTAAACTTTGAATTAAAAATCTCCATTACAACTCGTCATGTTGCTTATTTTGTATTTACTTAATGCAATATCCGTATATTCAAGATTTACAACATGACAATAAATTAAATAAAACCAAGAGAGCTAAATCTCTCAATTATAGTATCAAAATTTACTTTTAATAAGTTGATTCTTATTTGTTACATTGAAAAATGTTTCAAATTTCAAATCATATGGATTAACAATGGTTCACGACGTGTTAGCACACTAACGTACTCTTAAAAAGACAGCTATTGCTTGAGATATGAATGCAGCATTCCTAAGTAATTTAATTCAATTTTAAGCTGGCATTAATTGAGAAAACCTATTATTTTATTTGGCTGGAATTTCAATGCTATTGACGAAAAAAGACCAAAAAATTGCTTTATAATATGTATTGAAGAAGGGAGTTCTGAATGTTAAAAAGTTTTACTCCGACAATCCAGCTGACAACCATTAAAACAATCCTTTTCAAACTCGGGAAGAACCGAGCAACACGGGTCCTTGTTCAGGCAGGCTTTCATTCTATACTGACTCGGAAGAGCGCAATCTAATTTATCTGAAAGGAATTTAAAATAATCCTTATAAAACAATATAGATTTATGTTTGTCCTTTCATGATTTTTTTTTCTGAGAACTTTTCCGTATTTCCTGGTGAATTACAAATGTGCATGTGTTTTACATCTACATGATTAAATGTTACATGTAAGTCTTTTACCATTGACTCATTCTCTGTAAATCCAGTAAAGTAAAACAAACAAGGATATTTATTTGATATCGTAACTACATGTAAATCAATGTTACAAATCTATTTATTGCCTCAAATTTAAAAACGTATTTCGTTACTCGTACACTATACAATGTAGTATTTGAGGTAGATAATAACCCCTATTCATGAATATATGAAAATAACAGCAGGACATATGTTTGAAATTGTAATCGGGGAAAAAATACTCATTTAAAGTCACGAGATTTCCTTTAAATGAATTTACATGAAATTAGAAATCATATGAATTTCAAGCTATTTTTCAAGAAAATTTACTGACGGGAAAAATAAAATTCTTTTCAAGTCAAATTCAAGTGAAACCCTCTTTTGTTTTTAGATCAACGCTGATAGAAGCCTCCATAAGAATATCACTGTTCATAAATTGTACAGTTGTTTATAGTGTTGTGTGTTTTATAAAGTAACTTACCGCGCATTATGAACGATACACAGCCTCCAAAACAGAACACAATTATCACTAAAAAGCGCATGTTCACAATTCTGAGATAGTATAAAAGACAAAACCAGATAATATAACTATACATGTACGTACTGCAGTATGTTTATTATATATGAGTCGGATGAAAAAAAACATGCGTTAAAAACGCAACAGCTGGCTTTGTGACAGCCATTATCATTCAAATATTTCCAAAGATTCATATTGTAGGTCGGATTACATGAGCCATGGATATATCAATTTAATTGATGACTTGTTTACAAGTTAAAATATACATGTATTTACTTTTCGATTTGTTTTTTAAAATAACACCTTTTCCAAAAAAAAAAATAATAATAATAATAAAAAAATGGCCCTTTCAAAAAATTAATCTAATCCCCTGTTCACCAATATACATGTATTTTTCAACTTTATCACATGAATTCGTGCCCAGTCATACATTGTAGGCAGTAACTCCGTACTCTGGTCACATGAATTCATGCCTAGTCATAGGCAGTAACTTGAGCATATTTAATTTGAATTTTACACTATGTATGAGAATACTTGTGTATTGCATAAAATTATGAGAGAAAAAAATCTACACAAAGAGGACAGTAAACGATTACACGATAACTTCCTACATGCTAATAAATACAGGTACGGGGCAAGATTCCGCAACGACAAGCACACTAATCATATTTGTAAAACACCCCTTTTCTTCATCATTTCTCTTTTATTCTTATTAGAATGGTAGAAAAGTGAAAGTACATATTGTCGTCGGCGACAATATGTGCCTACCTTCATTGCACATATTGTCGCTCCATAGATATTTGTTATGAGGCGCCGTTTTGGTATTTACTGCCAAAAAGTGATATCACCTATTCGAATAAGTGATATCACCTATTCGAATAAGTGATATCACTCATTCAAATTGAATAGGTGATATCACCTATTCGAATAGGTGATATCACTTATTCGAATAGGTGATATCACCTATTGGAAATGAATAGGTGATATCACCTATTCGTGCTCAATAGGTGATATCACCTATTCGAATAAGTGATATCACCTATTCAGAAGCTGAATAGGTGATATCACCAATTGAATAGGTGATATCACCTATTCGAATAGGTGATATCACTTTTTGGCAGTAAATACCAAAACGGCGCCTCATAATTTGTTGTGATTTTGTGAAATGTAACTGGTGTGTAAATCACACTACGTGAATGCTATTTCTTGCGCGATTGTGACAGTACGTATTGTCATCGGTACCTGTCGCATGCCACCTGACAATGCTTCCATATAAATACAACTAACCATTGCTTTGCTGCTCTCGAGAAGAAGATTTTTAAAGAATTTTCCTATATATTCCTATGTAAAAGTTTGAACACCCATTATAGCCCCACCCTAAGCCCGGGGGTCCTTATTTGAACAAACTTGAATTAATCTACACTACCTGAAGATGCTTGATACTTTGATGACTAAGCATAGGATTGCTTTTCTTGAGAAGATTTTTAAAGATTTTCTGTATATATCCTTATGAAAAACTTTGTTCTCCCATTGTGGCCACCCTACATGTACCCTTTGGAGCTCATACTTTGAACAAACTTGAATGAACGCTATATGTAATGAAGCTTTCACATAAGTATCAATAGCTGCAATAATGTAGCCCTCTCCGATTTTTTTTAATCTGATATTTTCAGGAGAGGGCTACAATTCCACTGCATCTCCGTAATGGTGCAAATATTTTTTTTAGATACGGGCGACTGCAGGCAAAATAAATTGTTTTTGCATTCAACTTACTTGCAATAAGACGGAAATTTTATTCACTATCAACATCATACCCCTTTATACGCGAAAAACCAAGTAAAATAAATCTCCGTGTTTTCCAGTCGTTCTCCTCAGCAGCCATGACAGTTCTCGCGTGATGTAATGAGACTTGCGCTTGAAATTTAGAATCACTTGATAATGTAAATGTCGGTGTTGATAAATGTTTGTGTTGTACGATATCACTAAACATCGATAAATAAAAGCATTCCATGTGATATTTTTTTCATATACAGTGATATTTATGCTTATAATAAGGGAAATCCATACAGATCCGCTCCCCTAGATCCCAAATTCTCATTGGTTGTCCCAAAATAAAATCGATCAAGGTCAGTAAACATGGCGGATAAATTCAAGTTGTGATGTTGACATGCACGAAAAATAACCGATATACGGATTGTTCTGTATATTTTTGGATCAATTCATGTCCTGCATAACTACATTTTATGAGTTGAGGTAAGATATGTTAATAAAATACCCACTTACTGATAATTTGAGCCGAAATCTGTGCGGTAGTGAATCACTCCCGCACTTGTACCATTACGGAGATCCTAAGGAGTTGTAGCCCTCTCCCAAACAAAAAAAAAAAAAAAAAAAAAAAATGGAGAGGGCTACATTATTGCAGCTAAAGTATCAACACTTCTGTCTCAGTAGTTCTTGAGAAGAATATTTCGAATGATTTTTTCTATATATTCCTATGACGTCGTGAACGGTGTTGGTGTCAATTTCGGTAATGTCAAAATGACGTTAGATTATGTGAAAATTAATTTGACGTTACTTTCTTGACTTTCATTTTTGATGAAAGAGAAAATATAAACCTAGAATATTGTCAAATAATTTAATTTTGTTTGTATTCTAGCCTCTGATTGGTTAATATCTGTTGTGGAATCAAATGAAAGACGTCTTGATCGTATAGTGGTTTATTTGAGACTTGTTATTATCTATAGAAACGTAACGTAAAGTATTATGACGTCACAACAAAGTTAACCTTACATAAACTCGCGGATAATCCATGACACTCCGGGCACCAAAATGAATAGTAAAATTTTAAAAAGCTCATATTAAATTAACAGTTCCAGTGAAATAAAAAGCAAGTTCATAATCACTAAATAAGAGGTCCATTCATGGATTCTTTCTTTGGCTTTTGGTTTTGATACTCGATCATCTTCTCTTCAGACACTTTATATCTCAGGTTTTGTATCAGAGTCTCAGTTTTCGAGTGTTTGTGACGTAGTTCTGTGTTAGCTTTCTCCAGCTTCATGTTCCGAATCTGCTGGTTGTCATTTTGTTTCTGTATCTCTGTCATGTCCCTGAGATTCTTTTTCTGTGACTTATCTTTTTCCTTCTCCTTGACCACTTTAAGTTTTTTTTATCAACTGAGTTTTCTCCTTTAGTACCTCATCACGAGTCTTTACGGCGAACCTATAATCTCTCTCCCTGCTATCTACGGAGCCCTGTAAAGTTTGCAGCTGATTTTCCAATCTCTGTACGTTGATCTTTAGATCACTTATTTCCCTTCGAGTGTAATCACATCGTGACTGAAGACTGTTGTCTTTAGTCTTGAGATGCTCCGAGTCAGAGGTGGCGGTTTTGAGTATGTCAACTTGGCCCCTTAATTCCTGAATCTCCTTATGCAGACGTCCGTTTTCGTACGCCAGTTTATTTTTCTGTTCCATCATTTCCTTCATCACATTCTCTACACGAGTCTGAAAATCCTTTTGTTGGTCGAATTGTGACACTCTCTCTAACAGGGTGGCATTCTCATGCTCAATCGCGTTCCTCCTTTGTGTCTGTGTCTTCAGCTCTGTTACGCTCTTCTTGCATGGAGTCCACGTTCCGACTTATCGGAGAGATAGGCCTAGCTGTATTCAGTAAAACACTTGTAGGTCGATGTTCAACGTTCAGTACTGTGGTTTCTGACTTCTTGCTCGTTTCTACAATGTTGACACTTGTTGATTTGGTGGGCTCGTCTCTGTCCCTCGTTAGTTTCATGTTGCATATACTTGTGTGGTGTTTTCTCTGACACTTTTTACACCTGTTGCGGGATTTACAATCTGAGGCGCGGTGGTTTCCCAAGCAGTTGAAACATAATTTCTTCCGTTTTAAGATGTCGAATCTTGCACTTACGTCTGTAACTTTCTTACAATCCCCTGGAAAATGATTCTCTGTGCAACAATAAATGCATGGGCGGCTCTTCATCTCTGTTTTTTCAACATGAGGAGTTGATTCTCTCGTTTTCTGGTTATGTGAATAACGAACGTTGTGTTGTTTCTGTGAAGCACTGGTAAAAAACACTGTTGTCGCGTGAAATCCATCGCTGTTTTCAATCTGGCCTGATTCAAAGATTTTCGCTGATAGCTTTACGAAGATTTTGTAGTGAAATGTTGTCACCATCGTACTCATGTGCAATGTTTTTCCTAATTTCAGTTGGTAGCTTGTTGATTATGACTGGAATAAGTAATGCTCCAAACATCTCTTGTCTTTGCCCTAGAAACTCTAAACTCCTGACATGAGATTCCAAGAAATCTCCATAATTTCTTAAACTAATGGCATCATTTCTGGGGGCAGGAAGTTCGATGAGTGCTCTCATATGAGCGTTAATAATTTTCTGTGGCTGACCAAATCGTTCTTTGAGCAAGTCTATTGCCGTTTCGTAATTAGCATTTGTAAGCGGAAATCCTGCTATTGTTTGTGCTGCTGTGTCGCGTAATTGAGCTTTGAGATAGCTAAACTTTTGAATTGGCGTCAAAGTCTGATTGCAATGAATTGTTGATTCGTAAGAATCCCAAAATGTATTCCGTTCTAATACATCTCCGTAAAAATGCGGAAGATCTAACTTTGGTAATCGGTGATTATTCGTGGCGTGTTGGGATGTTAATGACAAAACATTTTCCTGGCTACTTTGTGCATTGACATCAGAGGCAGGATAATTGTTCAAAATATTCTCACAAGCCGTTTCACTTGAGTTAATTGTAGCTGACGTGTTAACGTTATTATCATAAATTTCTGTGGCGGGTATGAAACACTCAGCATTGGCGTTCAAAGTTTTACATGGAATTTTTTCTGTAAATTTTTCAGTTTGCCTAATTTTACAGTCTAATTAATACATGTACTCATCTGTATTTGTGATTTCTGTTTCGATGTCCTCTTCAGATAGGGTATCCAATATGCGGTCGTTCAATTCTTGTAGGATCTGCCTTTTCAGCGCGAGAGACTTTTTAATTATGTTGATTTCCTCGGTAATTTCTTCACTGGCTGGATTTTCCTTCAAGTCTAAAAACCGTCCAAATAGCTTTGTAACTGCTGATCTGTTGCCGGCTCGTATAGCTTTTAGTCTTCCTTCCATTGTATGTTATGGCACGCCGACTGCGTCAAAATTATTTTCTGCACAAATTATGATTTTATACACGAGCTTGATGAAAAATGTACACGAGTAAAATAAAAATGCACGTATCGGTAAAAATTGCACATAGTTTGAAAGATTTTTACACAAACATAACGTAAGATACACGAATCCGAAATTTTTTACACGATTAAGGGGTATAAAATGCATAAACGTAAAATCAAAAACTGCACGAGCAGAGGAAACTAAAAATTACACAAACAATTTTACTGCGCATACAGCTGCGCATATCATTATTGTGCACATAGAATATTCATTGTGTTCTTGGTTTTCTGTACTCTTTATCTCTTCATGATTGCTGGATGTAATCGAGTGAAAAAATGGCGTTGACGATGATATGCATGTTTGTTTGCTTCTTTATTTCTTTGCTAAAACTCGGTCTGATTTCTAACTAATGCCAATCGAACGAATGAAGTGTTTTCTTGTGAACTGTGTGAGAAAAAATTAAAAGTTGTTCGGAGATATCATATTTTTCTTATATTGACCGAGATCCTAGCCAAAATATGGAGGTATTATATGATGCCGGTTTCTGCGACACCGGACATAAATTGTGGCAAGAAAGGAATCGCTTGTTTGTGTTAATGCGGGGAAAAAAGTACCATTGCATATGATGCACTCGACTCCGAACTAAAATTAATACACAGCAGACTCTAAATTCTTAACGATAAACATATCTTTCTTCTTTAAAAAATGATAGAATTATTTAGTGGGTTTTTTTTCAAACATACGCACTATGGCCTTTTAAAAATCTCTAACTGATAGATACAACTTTATCGGAAAGTACTTGTATAAAATAGAATTAATACATGCATAATAAAACGATTAATAAAGTGGATTCTTCATGAAAATGATGGCAGAATTATTTCTGATTATAATTTATTTTGGTACTTCTCATTTGTACTAATTATGAATTCATTTGGGCAGATTTTTTTTTCACTTAGGAATAGGAAATTATTCACTATTTTTTTTTTATTTTCAAAAAGATTAAAAAGTGGGGATTACCTGAACATAAAATATATTTTATTTCTAATTATACATGTATTTTTACTTATAAAGTATGAGGATATCAGTCTACACTGTTATGAATTCCTTCCGTGATATCGCATATTTTCAGTCATAAACTACTCAATAAAAAACAAGACATTCCTAAGGGTAAGCGTAACCCTCATGGCGAATACTTGATAAATGTTTTCACTTTTAATAAAAAGGACCAGATAAAGGGAAAATATATATACTCTATGTGCTTTAGTACATGCGGTTTTGATACTTAAAAGTAACAAAACTCTACTCAAATGATCCTGGCACTGGTAAAACATATCATCAGTGGCGGGCCTTCTTCGTGGATTGATTGAGTCGCAACATCTGAGTCTATGTATTTATTAAAGTTTCAAATCGTTGGACCATAATGACACATCAGAAATTTTAAAAACATAGTGAATTACTAAATACATCTACGTACAGTGTTACAAATAAGAAAATGGGAATGGATATTATAATAAATAGAAAGAACATAGAATGTGTTTTATCACTCTTAAATAATGTAAATAAATCATGTTCTTTATGGAGCTCGAGGTTTGACAAATATTTTCCAAGATAACAATTCCTCTTTACATTTCGAATTCGTACACATAAAATTATAATTATTTTCCGAACACAAAGTTTTTGTAATAACACTTTTTTACCCATATCTATAGTCATTATAAAAAGAACATGACTGTATAATTATAAAATGAAAATAATCTTCAATAACATTCAAGGAACATATTTAATACAAGATCCACTTTTAAAAAGATCATTCATGTGCATATCTAACGTTTTTGAAAATTCAGATTATGAATTAAAAAGCCTAATCTATGCAATTTGTATTTTGTACGTATACAAGTAATTAAAAAGTTTGCGTTATAACAATATTGTACATGTGTATCAATGGCATCAACCAGGTCTTGTTTTACATCGAGCATGACTACGAATAAATATAAGAAAACATGTGATGAATATAAACCTCAAGAAATCTTTGTTTTATTACCGTGTGCAAATTTATTATTGTCAAAATCTGCATTGAAAATAAAAATGCATGTGTAGCCAAGTCCCAGCTAATTAAGTTCATCTTGTATGTCTTCTTAATTTTGGTCGTACAATATCGTTACAGTTCAGTTGATTTTCAATCCTGATTTCCGTAGACTATATTATATGTACCCTTAAATTCTTAGAAAATATTTCAGACACGTAGCATCAGTAGGGGCTTGCCCCCCCCCCACTTTTTTCCAAACAAAACCTACTTCTTTTGTAAATGTCCACTGAAAAGCTGGTCCCCCCTTTGTTGTAGGATAGTTTAATTCAAAGTAATTTGGTATTATAATGTATTTCGAAAAGAAAGTGGAAGGTGCCCCCACCCCCACGAAATAGGATTTTTGAGTTTGGCAGGTAGGTTGTCAAAAAAAAAAAATTCTGTCTGCCCCCCACCACTTTCAAAAATGATCGTACTTGCCTGTATTTTATAATTTTAAATTTTCTTAACTCCTTTATATGCATTTTAACTATTCAAAATAGACTACCGCCGGTACATTAAAAACAACATAAATTAAGCTTTAAAGTAAAACGACTGTGTAATTTTTCTACATTTTCGTGGAGTTTTATGAAATCACCACACGTTGCTCAAAAGTTAAGACTCTATGTACTACATGTACTTTATTACATACATATATCAGAAAGTGAGATATACATTTCAATATTAAAATTTAAGTTGCACAATTATGTGCTCGAGTTTCTTTACTGTTGACTCCCAGAAAGTTTTCGGTCAAATTCCACAACCCAGATGATCGCAACATTGCTTCAAAATCTTTGTATGAATTGCTAGTAATATAATCTTTAATCAAAAGGTATTATTGGTGTGTCAAATAGCTATAAATCGATTAGCGTACAGGTGTCTTTCGTTCCAGAACCAGCAGGGAGGGATCTCTGTATGAAAAGGTCACGCATGTACATCCTTGATAATTACCAAAAGTACACTCAGTGGGTGGTGGAGGAGAGAAGAGTTTGATTTGTTGTTAACTCTCCTGTATTATATCACATGTTGTTTTTATTTATTTTTATTTAGGCCTATATGTCATTGTTTTAAACTTTCAAAAGAAATTGCTATACAGAGGAATGACATACTTTACAAATCCAACAATTAAACACACAACTGGTAATATGCAACCCCCCTTTTTATGTTATCTATACATGTATTCTATGTAGAATGTTTTTTATTCGGGGGTGTTCATATACAAGTACTACAAGTTTAAGATTGTGTGCCAGTCAATTTATCTACATAAAATACGTTGTACATATTCTTGCATGAGAGTCTAGCGGAATTTTAAAAGAATCTTTTTTAAAAAAAGATTACTAACAAGTTAGTACTCCTCCTTTTGTATTTATAATATGTTTCAAGCATCCAAGCCACATTGAGCTGTTCTCTAATGAATATTAATGAAATGTGCGCAATGAGGATGCGTAGCATATTATGTCGATGTTGTATTCTCACTCGTGCAGTTTTCGTTTTTACGTTTGTGTAATTTCCTCACTATATCGTGTAAATATTTTGTTGATTGTGCAGTTTTTCTATAGTTTGTGTAAATTTCAATAACTTCGTGTATATTTTCCTCACTTTGTTTAAGTTTTTACTTACTCGTGTAATTTTTGTTTAAGGTCGTGCAGAAAATAATTTTGAAGCAATCGGCGTGCCATAGTATGTACTACGTAGAATTCCGTCGGTAACGGCACCAAAATGTTGTGGAATCAAATGAAAGACGTCTTGATCGTATAGTGGTTTATTTGAGACTTGTTATTATCTATAGAAACGTAACGTAAAGTATTATGACGTCACAAAAAAGTTGACCTTACATAAACTCGCGGATAATCCATGACAATATCCAAAAAGGAACACAAATTATTTCTGTATAACCTGGTTTGGTATGGGGACACACCCCAACCAGGTTATACTCGAATAATTTGGCCAAGAATTACAGTCATTCCTAAAATATACAATGCAGTTCATTGAATATAATTAAATTCTCTGCCATTTTGCATGCATATTGCGGACGGAAATATGTGCATAATTTGCCTCATTCAATACAAAGCTCGGCAGAAATTACAAAATTTATTTACATATTTCAAATTTACCTGCTTTTTATTTCATTGAGATGCATTCAAAAGAATTCCATGTCATATCAGCAGGCCCTAGTGCCAGCCCTCTGTTTTCAGTATAGTATAGATATGCTGCTGATTTAGCATTGAATTTAATTTTTTTTTCATTCAAAGCCCCTATCCCCATCCCACCTTTAACCTCCACCCTCGCATAGACACTTACATACTGAGCACTCCTTTTTGTTATAGTACGAGGGTTGTCCATAAAATATTCGTGGACAAATGCTATGCTTTTCTTAATAATTAAAAGCCGTACTGGCAAACGTGTAAAATAATATTTTAAAAGAGATCATGATTTAATAAAAATTAAAACAATACACATTATTTTACGAACGTTAAACAGTTAAAGGTGTAAATACCTTGTACGTACAAGCCGCACGGCCCAGTCTGACGTAAAGCTAAATTCATGATAACGTCAAAAATATGGATTTTGAATTTTTATCATTATCGTTTTACTAACAGCGTGGCGCAGTGGTTAGAGCGTCTGCTCTAGAGCCGTGGAGTATAAGAAATTGATCCGTACGTCGCGGGTTCGAATCCCACTGTGGGGCGTGGAGACCGGTCCTTCGAATGAGACCGTATAAGTATAGGTCAAAATTTGCAGCTCTCCACCGGCAAGTGATGGCGTCTCCATATGAGTGAAAAATTCTCGAGAAGGACGTTAAACAACAAACAAACAAACAAAAAACTAACAGCGTGACAGTTTGCTTGATGGGGTGTGCTAAAATTTTGTATGCTGATTATTATATTACTCATCGATTGGATGTTTGATTTCAATGAAATCAATAGGCCTACTAATTTGCATATGAAACTCAGAATACAACAATACTCTTATAACTGGCCAATCACATTGAATGATTGTTTACCAGTATGGCATTGGTAGTCAGCAGCAACACGTGGTCAGTCAAAGCCCGTTTTCTGTCCTTAAGAATTTGTTTTGATGTGACCGGATGGAGTTTTAAATGCGCATAAGAAAATTAAAGAATGGAATTATTAAGGCTACTCTACTACTGTTGTACTACATGTATATAGTTATCGATGCTATCATTATAGGAAGTAAAACTTGATTTGTCTGTCCACATGTAATTGTTGTTTACTGCATACTAGTGAACAATCATTCAATACGATCGGTCAGTATTGTCAGTGGTATTGCTGGGTTCATAAAAATTAAATGGAAATATGAAAAGGAAGAAGAAAGTGTAACAAATTTATTGACGTATGCATATTCCATGTGTTCTTATGCTTTAGATAAATAATCAGGCGAAGTTTAAGCGAGGTGAGGCAGACGAGGAGAAAAGAGTTGCAAGCCTTCTCTCTTTTTATGTATCAGTCGAAAACGATATATTTAAAAACAGCTTATAGAAACAAAAGAGTTACATTATTGATAACATATAGTGCATATTAAAATACAAAAATAGGAAAAAGGTGACTCGAACCCAGATTTAAAAAGAAAAAAAAATGGAAAGGGGGGGGGGGGTGTCCATACCCCAAGTGCCTGTGGAATTTAGTACTAACAGAGTTACCCGAGGTAAGAAATCACGTGATGAATTACAATATTCAACATGCCACAACCCTTGCCTACAACAGAGAGAGCGAATGTAAGAAGAAGCAGTTTTTTCTCTTATAAACCATGTGCGCATGTTTGTCTTTTAATCTCCTTTTGACGTCACACTATTTATGCAAATATATAACTACTGTTAAACGGAGAACAATAGACAAACATGCGCTGACTATGTATAAAGTCAGTGAAAAAGTGGGCGTCCTTATCATCGTACGGAGATTCAAGAAATTGTGATTACCCCCGCCTTTGAAAAAGCTTCGTACTTCGTAAATATTAGTACCTACTTTTACCGTATTTAATGTAATTACGTAAGGTTGTAGATTAGACGTTGACCATTCCTGCAATTAAAAGAAAATGCTTGTTTTGAAAGTTTATTTTGTCGCAATTTTCGCAAGTCCTTAAGTGCAGTCATCCTTAACTAACACCTTAACTTTACGTTAAACGTAACTCAACTTTTATATCTACCATTCATTTATGTCTCCAAGTTGATTCGATACGCAAGAGCATGTCCTGAGTGTCAAAAATTTCTAAAGTTTCGAGGAGGCTATTGACAAATAAGTTGATGATGCAAAAATATCAACAATCTCGTTTAAACATAGCAATTTGCTAATTCTGAGCCCGATGTAATGATCTTGTTTGCAAATACAATCTCTCTTTAGGTCTAATGTTGACTATCTTCCTTTATACAAATTGTTATGCCATTATTTTCAAACTGAATTGCCTTTTTTTAACCGATCATGACAAGGTGCTCACGGCGGATGTGATGGTTGACAGAGGATGCTTACTCCTACGTTGCACCTGATCCTGCCTGTTTTCAGAGGTCTGTGTTGGCTCTGCTGAGTTTGTATTGTTTATATGGATTTTTTTTCTACATGATCACTGTTCATTATCTTCACATTTCATATTATGTTACATACTTTCACATCATTAAGAATATAATATACAAAGAAATCTTGCTGCTACGGCCGTAAGCACTATGTACATGTATATGTCAAAATTAGCGGCACTTCACCTACAGCAGAAAGCGCTTCTTATCTTTATTATTGAAAAATTCTCGAATGGGACGTTAAACAATATACAATCAATATTGTTCTTTTTATTGAAAGCAATTAAAACCATCTTAGGTGTTCCATTACATGTTACCGGTCACGGTAGCCTAGTGGTAGGGCGCTCGCTTCGTGATTGCGATTCTCGTTTGCGGCGCCGCGTCAAACCTAAGACGTAAACATAGGTAGTGACTGTTCCTTCGCCAAGCGTCCGGCATTAGAAGTGAAAGTCACGGGTCTTTCGGATGAGACTTTTAAAAAAACCGAGGTCTCGTGTCACGGTAGGCGTTGGCACGATAAAGATCCTTCACTGCTCAATGGCCCTGAGTGCCGAGTAAAGGTCTAAAATTGAAGCCCTTCACCGGCATACGGTGAAAAATTCTCGAATGGGACGTTCAACAGACAATCAATCCATCAATCCATAACATGTTAGTCTGTCCAAAATTAATTCTACGTTTAACGTCACATGCACGTGTAGGTTTCGGAGAAATTGGAACTTTCAAACAAGAGGCCCATGGGCCACATCGCTCACCTGAGTAACTTTGGCCATGCTGTTCTTTATCAGATTTCCCCCCTTTGAATATACCTATCGTGGCTCCGCCCTACCCTCGGGGGTCATGATTTGAACAATTTAGAATCTACACTACTTCAGGATGCTTCCAAATATGTCTCAGCTTTATTGGTCCAGTGGTTCTTGAAAAGAAGATTTTTAAAGATTTTTCTTATATATTTCAATGTAAAACTTGGATTCCCTATTGTGGCCCGCCCTACCCCCGGGGGTCAAGATTTGAACAATTTATAATCTACACTACCCCAGGATGCTTCCATATAAGTTTCAGTATTTCTGGCCCTGTGGTTCTTGAGAAGAAGATTTTTCAAGATTTTTCTTATGTATTTCAATGTAAAACTTGGATTCCCTATGTGGCCCCACCCTACCCCCAGGGGTCATGATTTGAACAATTTAGAATCTACACTACCCCAGGATGCTTCCATATAAGTTTCAGTATTTCTGGCCCAGTGGTTCTTGAGAAGAAGATTTTTTAAGATTTTTCCTATATATTTCAATGTAAAACTTGGATTCCCTATTGTGGCCCCGCCCTACCCCCGGGGCTCATGATTTTAACAATTTAGATTCTACACTACCCCAGGATGCTTCAATATAAGTTTCAGCTTTTCTGGTCCAGTGGTTCTTGAGAAGAAGATTTTTCAAGATTTTTCTTATGTATTTCAATGTAAAACTTGGATTCCCTATTGTGGCCCCGCCCTACCCCCGGGGGTCATGATTTTAACAATTTAGAATCTACACTACCCCAGGATGCTTCCAAATAAGTTTCAGCTTTTCTGGCCCTGTGGTTCTTGAGAAGAAGATTTTTTAAGATTTTTCCTAAATATTTCTATGTAAAACTTGGATTCCCTATTGTGGCCCCGCCCTACCCTCCGGGGTCATGATTTGAACAATTTAGAATCTACACTACCCCAGGATGCTTCCATATAAGTTTCAGCTTTTCTAGCCCAGTGGTTCTTGAGAAGAAGATTTTTCAAAATTTTTCTTATGTATTTCAATGTAAAACTTGGATTCCCTATTGTGGCCCCGCCCTACCCCCGGGGGTCATGATTTTAACAATTTAGAATCTACACTATCCCAGGATGCTTCCACATAAGTTTTAGCTTTATGGCCCAGTGGTTCTTGAGAAGATTTTTTAATGACCCCACCCTATTTTTGTCTTTTCTTGATTATCTCCCCTTGTAAGGGGACTTGGCCCTTTATTTTAACAATTTACACTTCTCTTTACCCAAGGATACTTTGTACCAAGTTTGGTTAAAATTGGCCCAGTGGTTCTTGAGAAGAAGTTGAAAATGTGAAAAGTTTACAGACGGACGGACAGACGGACGGACGACGGACAACGGGTGATCAGAAAAGTTCACTTGAGCTTTCAGCTCAGGTGAGCTAAAATAAACAAATCAATAAATTTTCCAGTTTGTATTACGGTTTGCTTTTACCTTTAGCAACTAAAAAATGCTTTCCATTGGAAGAGACAAAATTTGGGTCCTGTATGAGGTATATTTGATGTGTCCATCATTTATACCGACAGATTTACTTAAAATGACCATTAAACAATACGCCTACATGATGCACAAATATTTACAGTATTTTGATTCATGTAAATGAGAAAACACGGAGTGTTTTGACTGATTTAATGATTTAAACATATTTTATTGAAACATAATCAATAGGATTGGACACAAGTTTTACCATCCTAGATTGTCCTCCCCAACACAAACAAAATGACATATACATATAGACGTGATGTACAATATTTTGATTCATGTAAATGAGTAAATACAGAGTTGTTCAAATATTTGTTTTCTCTTCCAACAGTTTCAATTGTTTTTCCATACTAACAACCAAAGAAAGCATTCTATTGTTTAAATGAACATCTTCATTACATGTATTTGAAATTTTCCAAAATTCTCAATGAACAAATTCCTTTTGAAAACATTTTATCAATCATGAGTCAATAACACACACACAAAATCATTGAAAAACTTAGGTACCTGACTAGAAAGTCATACTTTTAAGTACATTTTGAAAAAATGCTAGAATACATTATTATTCTATCCATAAGTGAAATGCACAGTATATTAAAATACATGTACATATTGATCACTACCGTAATATTAATACATATAAAGCTATGTGTTGAGATTCCAAGAAATGACAAATATTAATCTCAAAATCTGCTACTGCAGTCCCATTATTTATCAGTGAACATAAGTTTTTTGAGTAAGTCCAAACATTCGTATCACGGGTAAAAAACTTGTAAAGGAGTATAACTCTTTTGTCATCAAATCTTTACAATATTCACCAATGTGGTCCTTTTGATATCAACATAAATACATGGAACTCACAGCAAAATGTAAAATTTTTGTCAACTTTGAATCTCACATGAGCTTTATTAAGCAGTTTTACAACCCTAGGGTATATGTATTATATATATATATATATAGGGTTATATATATTAACCAGACTGGATACATACATTCATGACATAATTTTTCTCAGTCTACAATTTATATAATGTTAAATTCTCACTTTTGCTGTCATGTGAGTGGGGGAGTCATGGTTAATTCCAGAGATTATCCAAGTGTGATATATAATTCGATTCCAAATATTTACTTACATCATTTCCTCATTAAACACTGATGGCAAGAAACAGAAAATCGTGAATAATGATGGATCCCTCTCTGAAGTGGCAGCCATTTTTCGTAATTATAGATCCCCATAGACTGAGAACTTGATGATTTGTCAATATACTAGTTCATACTGTGGGACAGACAATACAACAGCAACTGACCACTTGTTATTGTCCAAAAATAATATCTGCAAAAGTGGTACCTAGGTGGTGAAGACAGCCTTGCCCTAAATAAAAACTGTCCAATAAGTGAAGCATCAAGTTTACTGCATAGCTTTTGAACACCTTTATAAAACAGCTAGGACATAAACTGGGTCTTATTTTACAGAACTTACAAATGAGACCAAAAACTTGAGTTGATTGTAAAATCTTGCAAAATAAATGATTCTGTTAAAAAATGCTAGCATAAAAATATCATTCTAAATTGATCTTAGTCATAATTTTTTTGTAAAACGGGGCCTTGCATGGTTACTAAAAACATCCCTCAGAAATTGAAACATCTGATTGGACAATACACCTATGCATATTTATGTTACTTCTAAAGTTAATGAAAATAAATACAAAGATAGATAAGGAAGTTACAGCAAACAACAACGTAATACAAGAAGTAGACAACTTTATATATCTTGGCAGGAAGATCACAACCAATGGAGATTCCACCAAGGACATTGAAAATGGAATAGCAAAAGCCTGTGCCACCTTTGCAAACCTACAGAACATCTGGAAATCTTCAATTATCAGAACAAAAACCAAAATAAGGATATTCAAAACAAATGTTATTGGAGTCCTCCTCTATGGATCCGAGTCCTTGAAGGATACAAACAACATTGCTCAAAAACTAGACATTAAATCCTTGCAAGAGCCTCCTTAGAATACTTAAGATATTCTGGCCAAACAAGATCAGCAATGAGGAGCTGTATGAAAGAACACAAACAGCTGCCATATCCGACCAGATCAAAGAAAAACGATGGAAATGGATTGGCCATGTCCTGAGAATGGAAACATCATATATACCTAGGGTAGCCTGAAGATGGACTCCACCAGGAAAATGAAACAAGAGAGTGACCAAAGGAGACATGGCGACATTCAGTAGAAAAAGAGATGAAAGATAAGGGATGGACTTGGGGTATATGGTACAGCAAATGTTAGTGGACAGACAAAGATGGAGGTCCTCAATGCAGGCCTTATGTGCTCAAAGCACGAAGAGGACTAAATAAGTAAGTAAGTAAAATGCTTTATCATGAGCTTTAAGTACTCAAAAAAACATTCTATAAAAGATATTCATTAGTAATGGACATAAGCAAAGCATTCTAAAATGTATCATTACAAATATCATAACATTGCTTACCGTATATACTCGCCTATAAGTCGGTCCGCCTATATCTCGCGTATAAGTCGGATAAAGAGTTTTGGACCACAGTTTAACTCCCAAAAAACCGACTTATAGGCGAGTATATATGGTATCTAAAAAAAAAAAAAAACATTAAAAAAACAATGGATTTAATGAACAATTAATAAAGCTACAAGTATGATTCTATATTTTAGAAAACATCAGAATTACTCTAAATTGATTTTCCAATCATCAAATAATCTGATCTAACAAAATATCAGTACGAAAATACATATCTTTTGGTAAATACTTCTGTATTCATGGATGAACTGTGTAAAAAAAATTAACATGGATGACACAGTTGACCTAAAATTTCAACTTTAACAAAACAGGAATTAATTCACTGTCAAATATAAATATATTAACTCTGTTCTGAAAATAAAACATTGCACTCTTTGCCTTTCATGAAGTAAATAATCAATTCATTGAACACATCTATTGTAATCATAGACTTCAAGTTATAATTACAGCTAGCATAAACATAATAAGCAAGCATGAACAACATTTATGATTCCACCATACCACTTCCAATGTACTGTTAATACAAGAAAATGGCTACCATTGACAAATAGGGTTGGTGGTTTTAATAAAGCATTGATTTACATGTAATGTAAATTTTGGATGTTCAACATGTCATGTCATGGACAGCTGTGCTGAAAAATTAAGCATGAATATTGATTTTTTTGCCTATGACATTGCACTTACATGGTGTTGAATGTTTGTGATGTCAAAATAAAAATCATAAATTAACCTTTTGACCTCACCGTCCATGTCATGGTGTTTTGATTCCCAAAGCTTTCTGCACACTTTATAAGGAAAATATATGTGGAGTGTAAATAATGATGATCATATATGTCTTAACATAAACATGTACTAGTGAAGAGAGCTAAAGGAAAAATATCAAACATTATAATATTGAGAATTTTTGTTTTTGTCTACAATATGGATATTTTACAATTTGATCATAAACAAACTTATAATTAAACAGGTTTTACAGAAGAACAATTATTTATATATTTTAAAAAATTTTCAACAAGGTTTTCATCATTTATCTTCATAAAATACATGTATACAGGAAACCATTCAGTTGGAATACTCAACATTAAAATAGCCTAGGAATGCTCAGTATTAAAAGAAAAAAAAAACAATACACTTGTACAAATGAGAATGTGAATCATGTAAACATATAATTTGCCTTAAAGAATTCTTTAAAAAAAAAATGCCATGTTAAAAAATCAACACTGACACTTTGGATATGCTTTTGTGTTAGTTTAAAGCAAAGTAAAAGTAGAAATTAATAGTATATTTGAAATTTAAAAGACATTTATACAGTCATACACAGTGGCAAGCTTAGAAGGGAAGATTCTCACACCCCCAAAACAAAACATTTTTGTGGGCCTTGAAAATTACACAGCTTTTCTACCAGACATAACTAACCCTACATACTGCTAAAATACAAAATAATACTACCCAACGCCTGTAACTTAAAATCCCAAGACCCCAAAACAAACTGCTCTTTAATAGCACATTGCTTAGAAATTGCTAACAACCAAGTCTGCTTAGAATGCTTTAACTTTTATGAGATAAAATAAGAAGCCAAGCAAGGTTTACCACCTCCAGGGAATTCCTTACAATCATCAAATTTGGCTGAAAACTTGTCATGTTCATCCACATTATTGTCATCATAGAATGCCATTCCATGAGGTCTGGACACCCATGCAGTAAAGTGCTGGTTGGCATGTAAATATATAGAACCCAATATGTATCTGTTGCCTAGCACGTGGATCACTTTAGGTAAATGCTCCATTCTTAAGTTCAAGTGCCATAGTTTCAGGAAAAGGCATGGCGGAGGTTCAGGAAGTGTCCAAATGATCTGGCCCTTGCATACACTGCATCTAATTAAGAGTAAAAAAAAACATTAAACAAAACTTAACATGAAGTTCAGGGGCCCGTTTTACAAAAGAACTTACGACTAAGACCCAAAACTTTAGTTGATTATAAAATTTTGCAAAATTTTTGATTCTGATTACAATTGCTAGCGTAAAAGTATCTTTCTACATACTTGTTATAAAGATTAAAACCATTTTCTATTCATTTATGTAAATTAGAAAGTTATTAGCAGAATTAAATTTTGGTCTAAGTCTTAAGTTCTTTTGTAAAACGGGCCCCAGAGTAGAAATACAAGAGGCCCATGGGGCCACAATGCTTACCTGATACCTTAACCCTGCTACTCTTCAGATTTTCAAAAGTTTCCTTTCCCCTTCATTCCCATGAAAAAATGTGAGTTATGTGACCCCGTATTGTGCCCCACCCTAGTTCCAAGCGGTCTCTGAATCTACAGAACATGGGTATTGACATCACATGGCCTTGTTATTATGAAGAAGAATTTTTCGCAGTATACATGCATTGTGTTATATTTTATCCCAATTTTTTAAAATAATAATTTAAGCCCAAGCTAAACAAGGTCCAAAGAATAAAAACAAATAGAATCCACAGAAATCTGAAATATCGTATAAGCAGAATTTTTAGCGCGGATTTAATTTTGGCATTATTTGCGAGGGTGTTGAGGTCGCTTAATTTGAATACCGCTAACAATTAATTGAATATTGGTTTAATAACTTCCATTTGTTGGCATTACAAAATTGCTAAAATTACTTCTCGCTAAAAATACATACCAATTTTTCAGGTTTTGAATATTAATTATTCTATTGATATTCTTCATATTTTTAAAGATGTCGTATACATTCCCATTTAAAATATGTTATCAGCTATTAAGCCCCAGCTAAGCCTCCTAGAATTCATTCAGTTTTGAATCTGCACTATATGAGGATGCTTGCATATCAATAACACTTATCATGGCTTTGCTGTAGGTTTTTCCAATTTATTTCTGTGTAAAACTTTTTCAAATCTATTTCTGTGTAAAACTTTTATCCCCTCTTATATGGCTCAACTCTACATCCAGGGGCCATGATTTGAACAATTTAGAAGCTGCACTATGTCAGGGAGCTTACAAATAAGTTTCAATCTTTGCTGGCTGAGTGGTTCTTGTGGTGAAGACTTTTAAATTTTTTTTCCCTATAATTTTGATCCCCTTTTTGAACAATTTAGAATCTTAAGTATATGAGAAGGCTTACAAATGTCAGTTTAATCTCCTCTGGCCCATAAGTTCTTGAGAAGATTTTTAAAGATTGTTTCCTATATATTCCCATATAAGCTTTGACCCCACCTTAACCTAGGAGGCCATGATTTGACCAATTTAAAGCCACACCATCTCAGAAAGCTGTCACCTAAGTTTCATCGTTCCTGATCCTGACCGGTAGTTCATAAGATTTCTTCTTATATGTATATTGTATGGAAAATTTAACTAAATTGACCTCATCCTGTAGCGTGAATCACTGACCCATGGAACATGAAATTTAAAGATGGTAAAGGGCTAGTTGATCACTATAACTATGCAAAGGAGGAAGATGAATAAAGATAGTATGAATTTTCATGATTTTGGTCCCACTTCTCAGACCCCAAATTAAAGGTCGAGGACTATGAAGTTCATGTTTGTTGAAATACACAAAATATTGTACAAGATTTCAAAAAAGGTAATACTGTAAACCAACTATTTTTCGTGTCATCTTTTATTCATGATTTGTCAGTTTGAAATCAATCTGCGACTGTCACAATTAATTTTCTTGACTGAGTGAACATTCTCTATAAATACAAAACAATATAAATGGTTCGCAGTTATTAATATTTGCGAGTTAAAGTACGTTGCGAAACTCGCGGATATTTCTTGCATTCAAAGAAAACTTGGTTTACAGTATGTGGACACTTTTAATATTTTCCATCAACACTTCTGAAAAAAAAATGGCATTTGAAAATTGGTCAATGCAACTCTAGCACTGCCCAAAAAAACTGCAACAGACAGAATGGACAAATTGTCTTTCATATGCAGTTCCAAGGCCTTATTAAAGAAGACATACATGCATTGGCATGGCTTTTAGCTTACCTTTTAACTACAGAATGATAATAAAAAAAACTTGCTAAAATTTAGATGAAACATGCAATACCTGGAATTGAATCGACGATCAATCCAATCTTGAAAAAAGTGCATGCCATGAGCAAACTCCCTGCAGTTTTTTGATTCACATTCACTGCATTCACAATCACTGCAAAATAATTATACAACATCAACCATACTAAACATCACAATATCAACATAGCAAATGAAATACAGTTGAACTTTGGTATCTCAAACACTGATATCTGGAATATCAAGGATAAGTCGAAGTGATTTGGAAGTCCCAACCCCTTATTCTTTAAATATTTTACCCTGGATATCTCGAATCCTCAGATATCTCGAAGTATTTTCTTGGTCCCAGCAAGTTCGAGATAATGAGGTTTGACTGTATTCTAGCAAGGTCATTCTGGTTACTGTCATCACACATACACTTTCCTAGCCAAACATTCAGGAATAAATAGACTTTCAAGGGTATATTAAAGTATAATAAAACTTCACTAAATGACAAATTAGCCCTACCCTGAGGCCTGAATCGTAGACCCAGTGGAACTTATGAATTTCACAGCTTTGGAAAGATAACTGCTCTTTATAGCCAGAAAAGCATTTTGCCTGCTAGAGTTCCAAAAGTAAAAGAAGATTCTCAAATATATATTGTATTGAAAATATACATTGTATAATATATAAAACTAGTAATATGTCCATATGACATAAATGCCTTGCCCAGAGTTTATTGTTTCAATATGAAAATTTGTATTAGTGTATTAAGTTTGATGAAAATATCTTGAAAAGTTTTTTTAAAGTGAGTTTCATGCACAATAAATAGTTATGTCAAAGGTCATTGGGAATGTCCAGGTAAAAAACAAGAGGCCCACGGGCCTTATAGGTCACCTGAGTATCATGCAACAACTTCGCCACAATGGATTCATGTTTTAAACCAGAGGCCATGAAATTCCCAATTTCAAAAGAGGCACACTTGCTCATCATAATTTTACATTTAGTAAGCTTACTTAATACCCAGAAAGAGAGCAGAGGATTATCAAAGAATTAATGCATTTTCACTATGTAATCATTAGAGCCCCACCCTAACACCAGAACCCCTAACACAGGGGCCATGAAATTCATAATTTTGGAAGAGGCACCTTTACTCATTATAACTATGCATCAGTTTGTTTGTTAAATACCCAGGATCAAAGAAAAAGATTTTTAAAGAAATAATGCATTATCACTATATATTCAACATAGCCCCACCCTAACACCAGAACCCCTGACCTAGGGGCCATGAATTTCACAATTTTGGAACAGGCACCCTTACATATTATAACTATACTCTTAGTTCATCGGCTTATTACCCAGGAGAAAAGGAGAAGATTGTCAAAGAATTATTGCATTTTTACTATGTAATCATTAGAGCCCCGCCCTAAAACCAGAGCCCCTGACCAGGGGGCCATGTAATTCACAATATAGGAATAGGCACCCTTATTCATCATAACTATGCCTTCAGCTTGTTTTCCCTGGATCAGAGAAGATTTTTAAAAGAAATAATGCATTTTCACTATACATGTATATTCAACAGAACGCTGCCCTAACACCAGAACCCCTGACCCTGGGGCCATGAAATTCACAATTTTGGAAGAGGCACCTTTCATCGTCATAACTATATATTTATTTTGTTTTCATAATATCCAAGAGCACAGAAGAAGCTTTTTTAAGAAATAATGCATTATCACTATATATTCAACAGAGCCCCACCCTAACACCAGAACCCCTGACCCTTGGGCCATGAAATTCACAATTTTGGAAGAGGCACTCTTTCTCATCATAACTATGTATTTAGTTCATCGGCTTAATACCCAGGAGCAGAGGAGAAGATTTTTGAATAATTAATGCATTTTCACTATATAATCATTAGATACCCACCCTAACACCAGAACCCCTGACCCAGGGGCCATGAAATTCACAATTTTAGAAGAGACACCTTTCCTCATCATAACTATGCATATTGTTTGTTTCCTAAATACCCAAGAGCAGAGGAGAAGATTTTTTAAGAATAATGCTTTTCACTACATATTCAACAGAGCCCCACCCTAGCACCAGAACCCCTGACCCTGGGGCCATAAATTTCACAATTTAGGTAGAGGGCTCAATGCTTATTACATTCATGCCAACAGTTTGCCTGCTTGATGCCCAGGAGTAAAGAAGAAGATTTTTAAAGATTGCATTAATTCTGATGGTTTTAACCCCACCCCTCAGGCCCCAAGGGGCTAGGGGTCATGAATTTCACAATTTTTACTCCCCTTCACATATAGATGCTATGGGCCAAATTTGGTTGAAATTGGTTCAGTGGTTCCAGAGAAGAAGCTGAAAATGTTCAAATGTTAACGGACGACGCACACCGACGGACGAAAACAGATAGCAATAGGTCACCTGAGTAAACTCAGGTGACCTAAAAATGGACATAGTTGATGAATTCTCACCAAATTATGTATCAGCGCATAAGCTTTCATAAAAATATCTTAAATAGTTTATTTGAAACTAAGCTAAATGCAAATTTAAACAAGAGACCCATTGGCTCCCCTAAGTAACCTTGGACCTCCTGTTCTTCACCAGATTTTCCCCTTGTTATTACTTATTGTGGCTCCATCCTATGCCTGGGGGTTTGAACAATTTAGAATCTACATTAACCCAGGATCCTTCCAGATATTTTTAAGCTTTTCTGGCCCAGTGGTTCTGCAGAAGATTTTTAAAGATTTTTCCATTAAATTTCAATGTAATACTTTGATTCCATAATGTTGCCCCACCATACCACTGGGGGGGGGGGGGGGGATGTCGTGATTTAAACAATTTAAAATTTACACTACCCCAAGATGCTTTTCTGGCCCTGTGATTCTTGAGAAGATTTTTTGAAGGAACCCACCCTATTTTTGTCTTTTCTTGATTATCTCCCCTTGTAAGGGGGTTTGATCATTCATTTTAACAATTAAACTCCCCTTCACCCAAGGATGCTTGTACCATCTTTGGTTAAAATTAGCCCAGTGGTTCTTGAGAAGAAGTTGAAAATGTGAAAAGTCTACAGATGGATGGACAGCTAGATGGACGAAAGACAGACAACAGGTGATTTCAGGCTAAGGTGAACTAAAAAGAGTGAGGTCAAGGTCAAAGGAAAGGTCAAGGACAAACAAGAGGCCCATGGGCCACATCGCTCACCTGAGTAACTTTGGCCATGCTGTTCTTTACCCAATTTCCCCTCTTGTAATACCTATTGTGGCCCCGCCCTACCCCAGGGGTCATGATTTGTACAATTTAAAATCTACACTACCGCAGGATGCTTCCAAATAAGTTTCAGCTTTTCTGGCCCAGTTGTTCTTGAGAAGAAGATTTTTTAAGATTTTTCCTATATATTTCAATGTAAAAGTTGGATTCCCTTTTGTGTTCCGCCCTATCCCCGGGGGTCATGATTTCAACAATGGATGCTTCAATAATAAGTTTCAGTTTTTCTGGCCCAGTGGTTCTTGAGAAGATTTTAAAAGATTTTTCCTATATATTTCAACGTAAAACTTGGATTCCCTATTGTGGCCCCGCCCAACCCCCAGGGGTCATGATTTGAACAATTTAAATTCTACACTACCCCATGATGCTTCCACATAAGTTTCAGTTTTTCTGGAGCAGTTGTTCTTGAGAAGAAGATTTTTTAAGATTTTCCTATATATTTCAATGTAAAACTTGGATTCCCTATTGTGGCCCCGCCCTACCCCCGGGGGTCATGATTTGAACAATTTAGATTCTACACTACCCCAGGATGCTTCCATATAAGTTTCAGTTTTTCTGGCCCAGTGGTTCTTGAGAAGAAGATTTTTTAAGATTTTTCCTATATATTTCAACGTAAAACTTTGATTCCCTATTGTGGCCCCGCCCTACCCCCGGGGGTCATGATTTGAACAATTTAGATTCTTCACTACCCCAGGATGCTTCCACATAAGTTTCAGTTTTTCTGGCCCAGTGGTTCTTGAGAAGAAGATTTATTAAGATTTTTCCTATATATTTCAACGTAAAACTTGGATTCCCTATGGTGGCCCCGCCCTACCCCCGGGGGTCATGATTTGAACAATTTAGATTCTAAACTACCCCAGGATGCTTCCATATAAGTTTCAGCTTATCTGGCCCAGTGGTTCTTGAGAAGAAGATTTTTAAAGATTTTTCTTATATATCTCAATGTAAAACTTGGATTCCCTATTGTGGCCCCGCCCTACCCCCGGGGGTCATGATTTGAACAATTTAAATTCTACACTACCCCATGATGCTTCCACATAAGTTTCAGTTTTTCTGGAGCAGTTGTTCTTGAGAAGAAGATTTTTTAAGATTTTCCTATATATTTCAATGTAAAACTTGGATTCCCTATTGTGGCCCCGCCCTACCCCCGGGGGTCATGATTTGAACAATTTAGATTCTACACTACCCCAGGATGCTTCCATATACGTTTCAGTTTTTCTGGCCCAGTGGTTCTTGAGAAGAAGATTTTTAAAGATTTTTCCTATATATTTCAACGTAAAACTTTGATTCCCTATTGTGGCCCCGCCCTACCCCCGGGGGTCATGATTTGAACAATTTAGATTCTACACTACCCCAGGATGCTTCCATATAAGTTTCAGCTTATCTGGCCCAGTGGTTCTTGAGAAGAAGATTTTTAAAGATTTTTCTTATATATCTCAATGTAAAACTTGGATTCCCTATTGTGGCCCCGCCCTACCCCCTTGGGTCATGATTTTAACAATTTAGAATCTACACTATCCCAGGATGCTTCCACATAAGTTTCAGCTTTTCTGGCCCAGTGGTTCTTGAGAAGAAGATTTTTTAATGACCCCACCATATTTTTGTCTTTTCTTGATTATCTCCCCTTGTAAGGGGACATGGCCCTTTATTTTATCAATTTACACTCCCATTCACCCGAGGATACTTTGTACCAAGTTTGGTTAAAATTGGCCCAGTGGTTCTTGAGAAGAAGTTGAAAATGTGAAAAGTTTACAGACGGACGGACAGACGGACGGACGACGGACAACGGGTGATCAGAAAAGCTTACTTGAGCTTTCAGCTCAGGTGAGCTAAAAAAAATTGATAACACTCACCAAAATATATCCGCAAATGAAGTTTGATAAAAATATCTTGATTTGTTTCTTAACAAAATGAGCTACAGTACAGGCAACGCGGATCCCGTATTAGACCGCGTCCCCTCGGTGGTCTGTTAATCCTTTCCGCGTTAAACCGTCGCGGGTTTCGATCGCGGTACTACCTGCGACCTTGTTTACACCGCGGCGGGGCCAGGTACCGTTTTTCTTCCAGTTGTTACCTGTAAAGTGTTTTCGATTTTTAATTACGACGGAAAAGGGGGGGGCGTAATTTATTAAAGATCATGGCCTACATTATATCGCTCCATGTCATTAAATGATTTTTAGATTTAATTTTAAGTGTTATCAAATTGTATAATAATTATTTATTTCCTCTGCTTTTTATCCATAGTCACTCAGAATTAGTTATTTCTCAAATAATTAAAAAAAAACATATATAGCTAGTACGTGAGGTAAAATTTGATGGAATATCGTCAGCTCATTTACCTTATATATTTATCTAAAATCAATAATTCCAACAAAAATTATCTTGAAATTGCTAAATAATCCATCTTATAACAGTAGCGTTAGATTTTTTAAATGCCATCGTTTCTTAATGCATTAAAATGCAGTGTCCACGATTAGCCCGTGCAGTTGCGTTCTCAGTTACATGTAGCTAATGCTTTTTTTCTGCGAGATTAGATAACAGTCTTTGGTTTCTTAAAAAAAAACATGCCTTTGTATATTTAAATATTAGAATGAAAAACGATGATAGAGATGGAAACAGTATTATAATTATATAATAGTGTAGCAGTGTGTTTTAACTGTATATAATGTATATCACATAATATTTGAATAAATATTATGGATATAAATGAAATTAAATAAGATTTTATGATTTAATACAAAACCCAGATCCACCCCTTTATTTACTTGGTGAGCGATAGAGTTCAAAGGTTATGACATTAGGGTTCTGTAATTTTATTGGTTTTAAGTTTTGGTGGTTCTGAGTTGTTCTCAGATGGACTACTCAGAGAATTTGGTCAGGATAGTTGTGGTTTTTGTAACAAGAGAATTTTTAGACAAAGACAAAGACTTTGAGACCTTTAAGACCAGACCTGACAGTAAGTATAAAGTTTAACATTCTATATCTTTATAATATGTCTATTTAGCTAATATCACTGTTTGAAAGAAGAGTGAAAGTTTAAATATGAATAAAACTAAATTTAAGGCATTTTACCTCAGAGTATAAATTTATTTGAATTAAGAGTATTATAGTATGTATAGTATAGTGTACAGTATTTGTTATTAGATATGTAGACCTGTATGACGCATCCAGGCTATTTACTATGTTTTATGGAATGGGCCTTGTCCCATAGAGAGGTAATTTGAATATATGTTACCTTCTGTATATTTTAAGTTATAATTACATATTGTTACATTTATTGAAATGTGGCAGTAAATTATTTGTGTAAAGAATATTTGTACAGTGATTTATGTATATGCTAAATATTCAAAGTAAAGGAAGATAACTCTTAACAGTTAAGTCTATTTATTGTACATCAGTAAGAATAAGTAATATATATTATATACATTTGTTATCTCATGTGATATTCATTGTTATTATTTTATTTTATAGGGCCATTTTGTTTATATAAATACTTTCCATGAACATCAGTAATAAACATAATGATGAACCCTTAGCCAGGAGTTGAGCTATTTACATTTAGTATAAACCACCCCTGCAACAATAGTGTTATTATTTGGATGTACTATGCCTAAATAGTAGTCAGGGTTTGACACATGGTGCACGAGCCGGAGGCGAGTGCACTATGTGTCAAACCCTGACTACTATTTAGGCATAGTGCATGCAAAGTACAACACTATTGTAATTATTATGCTGACTGTTGTATAAAAACGACAATATTTTCTCCCTTTCCAATGTTTCATCACCTCTTACATTCATGTTAGTACACCCCTATTATGACGTCACATTGTGCTACATGTACGTCATGATCTTTTGTCTTTAATATTTTGAATGTTCCATGTACAGATAGTTGAGAAATTTAGTTGTGTGAAGGGTAAAAAATTGCAAGATACTATTTTATAAAAATTATTTTGTTTATTTTTTTTTCTTTTAGTGTAAAATCTTTGAAACTAAGTTTATATATATTATAATAGAGTGTTATAGATAACGGCGTCTGTAGCGTAATCGGTAGCGCGTCGGAATGATAATCTTGGGGTCGTGAGTTCGATCCCCGGCGTGGGCGCTGTCGGATTTTCTTCACAAAAAGAAGAAATAGTTGGGTATTGCATGACTATGTGGAGACAAGCTGACAGGAAGCATAATAATTACATTTAGGAATATGTTGCACCATTAACTGCAAATAGTATGCGCTAAACATGTAAGACTGTATAAGTAATATCAACATGATCTTCTTTTTTTTTTTCATTATTGTTAATAAAATCATTACATCCTATATATTCAGGATAATTTCATAGCTAGTTTTTCCATTTTCTTTCTTTTTGAAATTAAATATCATCATGCTTATCAGTATTTTTATTTACACGCATCGTCAAATCGGAAAAACCCCTCTTTTATCAGCTGATTTTGGGCCTTAAAATAATTTGAACATACAACACACACAAACACAAAAAAATTCTTAAATTCAGACAAAATGTGTTGGAGCGATAGACTGCGAGTCTTCAGGTGTCTGTGTAACTGGCCAATACTCCAACGAGATACCTGCAATACCTTCAGATTGCGTAATCTTACATCGTGAAGCAATATGGGCTATCTAATAAATACATGCCCTGGAAGCAGTTTAGTAAGTAAAATAGTGTCTGTGGCTGTTACTGTTTCCGTGTTTTTCAGAAAATCGATCGTAGAATTCTACAAAGTTCACAACTGATCAATTAATTGATAAATCGGCAACAGTATAATATTATCTATTCACAGAAACGACTATTTTGAAACTGGAAACGACTATTTTGAAACTGAAAAAAAAAAAATCCAGAAGCAATTCATTTCATTGAAATTTTATCATGAATATTTTGTTTTAATCGATGGACTCGATAAATCAGTAAACTGATTGAAGGAAAAACGATGCACGTGCCGTAACATTCTGTACGTTTTTTTTTTAATTCTACTTACATAATACATGCACACGTACATGTATAAACAGAGACATAAATATCAAGCCTGTCGGCATTTACTGAAAATAATAAAAAAAAAAAAATTATTTTTTATTTGATTCAAACTCTATTAATTTGTTTTTAAAAGTAAGTTGATCTTCTTCCTTTTATTATACACTCAGAGTTAAAAAAAAAAGAAAGAAGAAAATAGCAAGAATATATATCGACTCGCGTAAATTTCATGGTTGTTATTTCATTTGAAAATGACAAAAATGATGAAACATTGAAGGGACTGGTGTGTTGTATGGCTAGACAATGCCTTGCACATTCATAGAAATTTACCCCAGGTACTCTAGGACAGGTGTGAACCCCCTAGGGCATGCCGTTTCCTGCTCTTGGTCTGCTAATCCCTATACACAGGAAATGATCACGACTAATACTTAATACACAAAGAAACAGAATATATTCAAGTAAACTTGGCATTTGATTTTTTTGTTGAGTATTATTGAGAACAATAAGTTTTCGCTTTATATTTAGTTATAACCCCCCCCCCCCCTTTCATTTTAATTGTATTGTGAAGTTCATCACCATGCACATCCTATCTTCTGTAATTGGAGAAATAATTACATTTAAAAAAAACAATGTATACCAAAGAAGTAAATATCTAGGAAAAGAAAAATTATGTTATATTTTATTGATATCTTGTGTAACGTTCACGCACCCACTCACCAGCTCACTGCAAACTCTCACCATCGAATATTAAGCTTTCCGGTCATTCGAAATTTCTGAGAAATGCTTGCACATTTATACAATAAAGTGAAATTAATTAAATGAATTATAGAATTTGGTAAAAATACCAAAACATAAACAGTATACAGATGTATTTTTTTTTCCTCATAAGAATGCTGAAAACTGTTAATCGGAACTCGCACTGACTATTGTTTAGCACGGGTATGTAACATTATTGCAGTTTGCATATAATTTGAAAAGAGTTTTTAGAACTAACGTCTTATATTTCCGACATTGAAATTTATCATGTTAAATTCTCAAATGACACAGCTTATACATAGTTTTCTTGATGCTATTTAAAACAAACGATGTCGCTTAAGTATTGATATATAATAATAAAAAAAAATAATAATTAAAAAAAAAAAGAAACGTTTAAAGTATCTTCTGCTTTACAAATTCTTTTTTTTTTTTTTTTTTGGAGTATTTTCACTATTTTCATCTCACTGCTGCAAAATAAAAAAAAACTTTCATAAATATACATACACTGCAGATCTTTAATCTTTTTTTTTTTTAAAGAGGGAATTTCGCAAAATTCCTGTTCGGGGAGATAACTCGCGTTTGTTTACGATACTAATTGATCGATGATTTAACCGCGGCGGGGACAGGTAGGTGATGAATTTCCCGCGGAGGGAACGCGGTTTACCTGTCTCACCTGGCCAAATCCCGCGTTGTGTTTATACCGCGACGGGGCGCGGGAAATACGGGATCCGCGTTGCCTGTACTGTAAGCACAAATTTGAGAAAAAGTGAAGTCAAGGTCAAAAGAAAGGGGGTGCATCAAAAAAAGGTAAGGGTCAAATATGTTGATGTAAAATGTTGATGCAATTGAATAGCTTCATCAATATGTAATAGCAAATGAAGTTTGATAAAAATATCTTGAGAAGTTTCTCTGAAACTTAGCTAAATGCAAATTAAAGAAAAGTTAGGTCAAAGGAAAGTTCAAAGTTCAAGGTCCAAAAATGTTGATGAAGTTGTAAATGAATAGCTCTCATCAGCAAACAAGGTTCAAATTGATAAAATTACCTTAAATAGTTTCTTTGAAACTTAGCTTAGTGAGGTCAAAGGAAAAGGCCAAAAAATTTATAAAGTTGAATAGCTCTCATCAATATGTATCAGCATATAAAGTTTGATAAATCTATCTAAAATAGTTTCTTGGAAACTTAGCTAAACACAATTTTTTGAAAAGTTAGTTCAGGGTTAAACCCTGAACTAACTTTTCAAAAAATGTTGATGAAATTGAATGGCTCTCATCAATATGTATCAGGCATAAATATCTTGCATAGTTTCTTTGAAACAATTAAAGAAAAGTAAGGTCAAGGTAAAAAAAAAAAGTTGACGCAGTTGAATAGTTCTTATCAGCATATGAACTTTGATAAAAATATCTTGAATAATTTCTTGAAACTGACATAAAAGCAAAGTTTGATGGAAGGACGGAAGATGGACATGACAAACACTTAATGCCCAGGCCATATTCATGACGGGGCATAAAATAACCTATCCATGTCCTGAATCATGGATATAATAATTTCAATTTTTTTTGGTAGAGGGCCATCTTGCTGGAAACAGTTAGCCTGCAAGATCTTCATAAATTAAAATGTATAAGGTGTAACGTATTTGCAATATAAGACCAATTCAGCCCCATCTTGGCCCTGAACTCTGGACCCACAGGCCATGAATTTCACAAATTTTGGTAGCTGGATAGCTGCTCATTATCATTGCAAAGTTTGCCTGTAATAGATTTTTTGGGGATTGCATGAATTTTGTTGGTTTTGGACCCACTCTTCTGGCCCAAGAAGTGCTTGGACCAAATTGGACTACAAAGGATGATGTGCCATATATGGCCCCTCGGTAAATTGACACAAAAATAAATATTCGAATCTTACACTTATTTTTGCATATACATGTACTTAATCTTTGACACATCTACCCTTATTGTGAACTCAATTGACTTTTCATAACCTTACTCACCTGTCCTGATGAATACACTTAATTTTTTTTGTACATGTTACATGGTTTACATTCTTCTCTTTTGCTCTGATACATGTGGTTAACACTACTTGTCAGCTCATATCATAGCAATTTAAGCTTTGTTTATATAAGTAGATAATATTTTTATAGCTTTGTTAATTTTTGTGGTTAAGTACGAACTTCTTAACACCAAAATTAGATGGGCAGTTGAATAAGCAAATGGTAGATCAAAAAGATTCTAAGCAAATATAGTTTCAAATACACAAATTATGTTTATTGGAGATTATATACATATTGTGGGATCTTTGATATTGTTATCATAATCTAAACAAGAGGCCCATGGGCCACATCGCTCACCTGAGCACACTGGCTAGGGGAAAAAAAAGCAAAAATCAGTTCAGTATTGAAAGTTAACGGGGGAGAGGGGGGGGGGGGATGGGGGATTTTAAACTACCAATGCTTTCATATCAATATAACAAACAACTTTGCTGTTCTTGAGCAGAAGATTTTTTCCCATATATTCATTTGTAAAAATTTGATCCCCCATTGTGGCCCCACCCTACCCCCGGGGGTGCTCATATGCACAAATTTCATTTTATACTACCCAACAATGCTTCCATATCAATTTGACTAATCATGGCTTTTCTGTTCTTGAGAGAAAGATTTTTTCCTATATATTCCTCTGTAAACTTTGATCACCCATTGTGGCCCCACCCTACCTCCGGGGGTCATGATTTGAACAAACTTGAATCTACACTACCTGAGGATGCTTCCATATAAATATGATCAATCATGTCTTTGCTTATCTTGAGAAGAAGATTTTTAAAGTTTTTTTCTATATACTCTTACGAAAAACTTTGACCCCCTCCCCCATTGTGGCCCCACCCTACCCCCAGGGGTCATGATTTGAACAAACTTGAATCTACACTACCTGAGGATGCTTCCATATAAATATAACCAATCATGGCTTTGCTGTTCTTAAGAAGAAGATTTTTAAAGATATTTTCCTATATATTTCTATGTAAAACTTTGATCCCCCATTGTGGCCTCACCCTACCCCCGGGGGTCATGATTTGAACAAACTTGAATCTACACTACCTGAGGATGCTTTCATATAAATATGACCAATCATGGCTTTGGTGTTCTTAAGAAGAAGATTTTTAAAGATATTTTCCTATATATTTCTATGTAAAACTTTGATCCCCCATTGTGGCCCCATCCTACCCCTGGGGGTCATGATTTGAACAAACTTGAATCTACACTACCTGAGGATGCTTCCATATAAATATGACCAATCATGACTTTGCTGTTCATAAGAAGAAGATTTTTAAAGATATATTCCTATATATTTCTATGTAAAACTTTGATCCCTAATTGTGGCCCCACCTTACCCCCGGGGGTCAAGATTTGAACAAACTTGAATCTACACTACCTGAGGATGCTTCCATATAAATATGACCAATCATGGCTTTGCTGTTCTTAAGAAGAAGATTTTTAAAGATATTTTCCTATATATTTCTATGTAAAACTTTGATCCCCCATTGTGGCCCCATCCTACCCCTGGGGGTCATGATTTGAACAAACTTGAATCTACACTACCTGAGGATGCTTCCATATAAATATGACCAATCATGGCTTTGCTGTTCATAAGAAGAAAATTTTTAAAGATATTTTCCTATATATTTCTATGTAAAACTTTGATCCCCCATTGTGGCCCCACCCTACCCCTGGGGGTCATGATTTGAACAAAATTGAATCTACACTACCTGAGGATGCTTCCATATAAATATGACCAATCATGACTTTGCTGTTCTTAAGAAGAAGATTTTTAAAGATATATTCCTATATATTTCTATGTAAAACTTTGATCCCTAATTGTGGCCCCACCTTACCCCCGGGGGTCAAGATTTGAACAAACTTGAATCTACACTACCTGAGGATGCTTCCATATAAATATGACCAATCATGGCTTTGCTGTTCTTAAGAAGAAGATTTTTAAAGATATATTCCTATACATTTCTAAGTAAAACTTTGATCCCCCATTGTGGCCCCACCCTACCCCCGGGGGTCATGATTTGAACAAACTTGAATCTACACTACCTGAGGATGTTTCCACATAAGTTTCATCTTTCCTGGCCCAGTGGTTCTTGAGAAGAAGATTTTTAAATGATGCCATTATTTTTTCACTAATTCCTAATTATCTCCCCTTGAAAGAGGGCGTGGCCCTTCATTTGAACAAACTTGAATTCCCTTCACCCAAGGATACCTTGTGGCAAGTTTGGTTGAATTTGGCCCAGTGGTTCTTGAGGAGAAGATGAAAATGTGAAAAGTTTACAACAACAACAACAACAACGCCAATGCCAACAACGACAACAGACAACGGACAAATTTTGATCAGAAAAGCTCACTTGAGCCTTTGGCTCAGGTGAGCTAAAAACAATTCATCAGAATTTTTTCAAATTGTTATCACATAAAAATGACTTTTTTGTTCTGTTATATATCACTTGTAATTGTTCAGTGGCAAGTCTTGTTTCTTCTTTCAATATATGGTATAGGGGAGTTCTTAAAAGTTAAACATGTACTTAATATTTAATCTTCATAGGCTGTGAGGCAAATACAGTGACAGTGTTATTTTAAAACTATTTTGTATTTACCAGTTTACATATACATGTATCTGATAAATCCAGACATGCACCAATAAAATTTTAACCAGAGAAACTTTCACTTTCATCCCATAAATATGTAGAAAATTTATTTAGATAAAATGATAATTACATGTATGTAATCTACAAGTTCTTTATTTTTTTATTTTTTCCTGTAAACCACGATCAATTGATTTATTTTGTTCAATTTGTAACACCCTGCAATCAGAGGAATCAAACGATAATGATGAGTTTCATGACTGAATTCTACAGTGCAATTACCGGTATTAAGATTTTTCAACCCAAAGATCAGCATAATTATTGAAAAAATACTTTGAGAGAGGGACTTATGAAAGAATGCTTGCATTATATTTTGAAGGGATTTGATATACAATGTAGTATAAACCCAATAACCTTTGACTCTCCCCCCTTCACTCAAACACACTAATTTATAATAACTCGTGCTCAGCAGAAAATAAGATTTTCTCCGCAAAGATTACCGCGATGTATAAAGTCATTATTAAAATTGCGGAATAAAGATTTAAGTCAATCTGTTTAAACTGAAATTAAACAGTATCTTGTGCTTTGTTGAAATAAAATTATTTCTGCAAAGATTAAGACAACGTATATTGTTCAAGATTGCCGTACGTTAGCTAAAAAGGAAAAAAAAAATGCAGTAATATCTCGTGCTTTGTTGAATAAAATCATTACCTATATGTTTGATTTCAAAATTGTCGTAGGCTTAAAGAAATTATTTAGCCTGTTAATCTTACAATATCTAATAAGATTATACCGCGATTTTAAAAACCAACAATGCCGTTAGCTTAAAAATATTAAGTATAATGCAAAAACGTTTCATACTTTTAGAAATTAAAATTTTCTGTGAAGATTACCACCTTGCATAAAATCAGGACTACCGCAAGCTAAAAAAAATACAAACAAACAAAACAAAATCTGCGTACGAAAAATTATCGTGCTTAAATTTTAGATACATTATTTCCACAAAGATTTTAAGTAAAAATTGCCGCGATATAAAAAAGACAAGATTACCGCTAGATCAATTTTTGGACTGCGTATAATACAACCGAACTGCGTTTTTTCCCAAATTTTCAGGCTCCGAAAGGGGGTGCTTATTTTACACCAATGCGTATTATATTTGGCCAAATACGGTACCATAAGTTTATTCAGTATACTTTGATTCTCGACTGGAAAACATTGTCTACATGATATGTAGAGTCTTGAGCCAAATCTATTCAATGTCTTGACAGGCATATCCCTTTTTGTACATAGAAAGGCCCACGCAATATTTTCATCTTTATTCATAAACAACAAATGGTCACAAACCATGACGATTTTGGCTGCTATAGGGTCTAAAAAATCAACGATAATGCAGTTATCCTCATAATTTTGCGTCAGAACTACTGAAACTTTTCAAAAGCGCAGCACAGTTAAGGCTGCAGTAAGGAGGCGGGGCCTAATTTTTACGGGAAATGCTTACTATGACATCACAAAAAAACATAAGTTCTTCAAATTACCACAAAATGAAATGATTTGCTATTTTAAACTGTTGAATAGCTTTAAACTTTATCAATACTAACTAGTGCATGCATTATTGTTGTTGGTTAAATCCCACACAGCAATATATAAACAATTCATTGATCACAATGCACTTGTCAATGTGACGTCATAATGTAAAATTTGACGCAGTTTGTATGCAGTGAGAGGCGGATCAAGTTATATTTATACAATGAAAAATGTATTTTGTAATTAAATAAAATATAAATTGTAGATCTATAAGAGGCCATTAACTTGGATGCGATGTCTATTTTATGATTTTATTCATATACTTCCCGTACATTCTCTAGACAAGCGATACTGTCGTATATTTGTATGCAGATTCATTGAAGGGTAACAGAAGGGTCGTAATAAATACCCTATAACGGGTATTTTCTGCGGTTGGAAATTTTTGCGATTTAACCCCTAAAAGATAGCAAATTAATTTCTGCGTTTTCAATTTCTGCGGTTGCATTATACCGCAAAAAAATTAGTTACTGGGTATGATCAACAATCTCTAAGAATTATCAGATAGCTGCCATCTTTACGTTTTATAAATTCATTGAGACATATTGATCAAAGTTGCATGAGAACTGGTATTAAGCTATTAAGCTTAATTAAACTACTATCTTTCAGTTAGTCTTTGTAAAATTATGTCGAGTCCCAATTGAAATGAATTTTTGATGTATCGGTCCACCCAAACAACAATAAAAAATCTTTATTCTACATTATAACAAACGTTTTATGCGATCTATTAAAATATTTTAATATATAGATAATTAATGCATCCAAGCCATATTCTAAAAAATACACTTATAGTTAATTGCCATCAAAATTAATCTGGTGTTTATATTTTAGGCTCAAACAAACAGTTACATAATCAAGTAACCTAAAGTTGACCGTGTACAATCACAGGTGCCATGTGCATTGAGGCGTAACTAATCCTGTCAGTCGTCTGCATTGTGTGAAATTCACGAGACAATCAAGCCACTTTGTGTATACTATACAAGCAGTAATTATGGTCTCCAGATAAAACACAAGATTGAAAAAAGTGTTAAAGAAAGAAAGAAAAGCTACTATGTGTTGTTTGCAGCTATCGGAGTTTGGACTATTAATTGCGAAATCTCTTTTAGTCATTTACATGTACATGTATATCCGTATAAAATAAAGAAGTAGGTACAAGAAAAGATGTTTTTGTATAAACTTATTTACAGCAACGTTTTATTCAATATGTTTTGGAAAAATCCTGATATCTAAAATCTTGGAATTTCGATGACATCCGAATTTTCTCGCTAACGAGGACTTACGCACCACTTATCATACTTGCATGTATAAAATATATATCTGAAGAAATATTGAAAAATATTTTGCGATTGTAATTTTTGCGGATTTGTCCTATCCGCAAACTTCTGCAAAAATTGGACAACCGCAGAAAATACCCGTTATACGGTAGATATATTGCAAGGGCATGCCCTCAATGAATTATGACAAGCTTTTACACATAAACTCAAGAAGCATAAAGATATTTGAAAAGTGATGCGAACCTGTTGAAATCTTGCAAATGAATTAATTATACCTATATTTAATGTACTTGACCAGCAAAATATTCAACATACGGTCTAACAAATGTAATTTTAGCAATTAGATAGTAGAATCTATATAGGTTTGCAGCACTTTTCACAAACTACAAAGAGTGTTGAAAATAATTATATGTTAAACTTAGATTTTTAACTTGGTTATGCCCTTGCAATATTAGAATTTATAGATTACCTCAATACTTCAGGTATATTTGCTAAAATCACGTGACTGCCACATCACGTGACAAGTCTAAATAAGAAATCTAATTATCCTCAACATGTAGTTTTCAATCACATTGCATTTGTCCGATAATAGTAAAGTCCTAGAAAGAAATGCCCATCCTTGTATAAAGAATGTATTTTCTATCTAAAAAATTCGCCGATATTTCCATTTGGCACCTTAACTGTACTGCGAGGCGTTGTATTAATCATTTACTCTTGTTTGAAAACTACCAAAATTGTTGTAGAATAAATATAATTCGTTGTAGAAAAAATGGGCTCCTGACAGCATATATCCTTTATGCAAACTTCCTTGTCATTCATAGATTTATGCTACATACTTAAATTGGTTAAAATTAGTTCAGTCAGTCTAAGAAGAAGCTGAAAGTGTTCAAAAGTTTACAAACTACAAACTAGAAAACACATTGGAACCTATGGCAACAGGTCAAAATTTTTAGTTCACTTGCCATTAATTATCTTTTCTATGTTTAACTGATTTATTCAAACTAAAATGAACTTAAAATCCTTTCATTTCTATAAAATGTGTCTTACCTAATAAAAATCTGTTCTTCTTTGTTCACTATTTCATTTGGACATCCACATTTTCCTTTGACTATTATCTTTCCCTTCATCAGTTCACATACAAATCTTATCAATTCAAAATGAATCTGATTGATGGTTGTTTCACTTGGTTTTATCAGTTTTGTCTGCAAAAGAATCTCCCTCATTCCTCTGGCAGAGTTTCTCTCTCCTTTCCTCAACATAGTTAGTATGACCTAAAAATGTAATACATTTCACTAAATAGAGAAACATAAAGTGTTTTACATTAATAGTCAAATAATCTAAAACTTGTGTAAAAAGAAATAATAATCTAAAACTTGTGTAAAAAGAAATTCATGAGAATTCACATGAATTGCAAATAATTAAATCCAAGGGAATTTTTATTTGAATCTAAACTGTAATTTTGTTCTTCTTACATGAAATAAACATTAAAAAAAAAAAACACATGAAATTCACAAAGCACATTTGCTTATGTATGTTATTTGAGTTACAAACATTTATTATCAGAATAAATTGTTCATGAAGGTCAGGTGAGCTAAAAAGCTCTAGCACCAACAATTCAAAAGTTATGGGCAAGATTGTTTTTGTGGACAAGGGCACAGCTGGAGACAGACTGACCAAAAAACTATATGATCCCCATCTCTGACTATGGGGGCATAGAAATAAAGAAACCATAGTATGCAGCATACTTTCAAATCACTAAATTTTTTCATGGGTTCAAATTTTCATGGTTTGAGGTTTGAAAAATTGGTTCATGGGGTTTAACATTTAATTTTATGGTTGAAGAAGAAACATGCTCTTGTTGTTTGAAATTTCAACATTTTGTACAGGAAATAATTTTGTTAATCTTTTTATATAACAAAAATAATGAAAACTAAATCCCATGAAAATTTTGTGATTTCAGAGGATTTACCACCTGGTTGCAAAGAGCTAGGTTCACTTTATCAATAAAATGGCCCTACTCATATACCAATTAACTGACCTATCTGCAGAACTTTGTTCTCTGATTGAGAAAGTTCAGACAGATAAACCACAGAGCTACAAATCCAAGCATTGTAAAATCCTTTGATTTATGGCAATGCTTCAACTAAGACAAGAGGCCCATGGGCCACATCGCTCACCTGAGCACATTGGCTAGGCAAAAGCACAAATCAGTTAAGTATTGAAAAGATTACCGGGGGAGGGGCTTGAATTTTAAACTTCCTGATGAATGCTTCCATGTCAGTATAACAAATGGCTTTGTTGTACTTGAGAAGATTTTTAAAAAATTTTCCCATATATTCCTTTGTAAAAATTTGATCCCCCATTGTGGCTCCTCCCTATCCCAGGTGTCATCATTTGAACAAACTTGAATCTACACTACCTGAGGATGTTTCCATAACAATATGACCAAACATGATTTTCAGTTATTGAGAAGAAGATATGTTCCTTTGTAAAATTTTCGATCCCCTATTGTGGCCAGACCCTATCCCCGGGGGTCATCATTTTAACAAACTTGAATCTACACTACCTCAGGATGCTTCCATATCAAAATGACTAATCATGGCTTTGCAGTTCTTCTGAAGAAAATATTTTCCTATATATTTCAATTTAAGACTTTGATCCTCCATTGTGGCCCCACCCTACCCCCAGGGGTCATGATTTGTACAAAATAGAATCTACACTACCTGAGGATGCTTCCAAATAAATATGATCAATCAAGGCTTTGCTGTTCCTGAGAAGAAGATTTTTAAAGATTTTAACTATATATTTCTAAGTGAAAACTTTGATCCTCCATAGTGGCCCCACCCTAACCCGTGGGGTCATGATTTGAACAAATTTGAATCTACACTACCTGAGGATGCTTCCATATAAATATGACTCATCATGGCTTTGCTGTTCTTGAGAAGAAGATTTTTAAAGATTTTTCCTTTATATTTCTAAATAAAACTTTGATCCTCCATTGTGGCCCCGCCCTAACCCCAGGGGTCATGATTTGAACAAATTTGAATCTACACTACCTGAGGATGCTTCCACATAAATATGACTCATTATGGCTTTGCTGTTCTTGAGAAGAAGATTTTTAAAGATTTTAACTATATATTTCTATGTAAAACTTTGATCCTCCATTGTGGCCCCACCTTACCCCCGGGGGTCATGATTTGAACAAACTTGAATCTACACTACCTGAGAATGCTTCCATATAAATATGACTTATCATGGCTTTGCTGTTCTTGAAAATAAGATTTATAAAGGTTTTTCCTATATATTTCTATGTAAAACTTGGATCCTCCATTACGGCCCCGCCCTACCCCCAGGGGGTCATGATTTGAACAAACTTGAATCTACACTACCTCAGGATGCTTCCACATGAGTTTCATCTTTCCTGGCCCTGTGGTTCTTGAGCAGAAGAGTTCTAAAAGATGCTATTAATTTTTCACTAATTCTTTATTATCTCCCCTTGAAAGTCAGGGTGTGGTCCTTCATTTGAACAAATTTGAATCCCCTTCACCCAAAGATACTTCGTGGCAAGTTTGGTTGAAATTGGCCCAGTGGTTCTTGAGAAGAAGTTGAAAATGTTAAAAGTTTACAGACAGCTAGACAGACAGATGGACGGACAGACAGACGCCGGACAAAAAGTGATAAGAAAAGCTCACTTGAGCACTTCAGCCCATCCCTCCATCCAAAAAATAAGTAATGTTTTATAATCTTCAAAGGAATTTTTTCATTATATAATTGCAGATTTTAGATTGGAGGTTGGACTCTATGCAAAATATTGAAAAACACTATGAACTTTTGGCCATTTTTGAAGAAATTTTCAGGATTTGAGGATATTATAATGCACTTCATAATAATACACATACTAGCAAGAAAATTATGACACTTTCGATAGATATGCAGTTACCAAGGATCACAGAGAAATTTAATGTATTGTCAACTTAATCTAAGTAGTTTTGATTTTTCAGAAATTCAATGGTCAAAAAAGCCCAAGTGAACCTTGTTCTTTCATCAATGATTAGAAACCAGATACAATGGAAATGACAGAAAATTGATTATCCAGTCTAAACTAGAACTGTCCAAAAGGGACAAATACCCCCCGCTGGGTTTTTCAGAGAAGGTATCAAATCACTAATGTTTTCTAGATGTGAGAGGTGTTCACAATTTGCTTAAAGTGCGGGTCTGGGGTATAAATAGCAGCCAATGAGAAAAATGGAGGAAATTTCAACTTTCTTGCCACTCTTCACTTCGCAGGAGATTTTTTTGAAATTATATCTATACCGTCAATAAACATCTTCCGAAAGTTGTTGAGCAATCTAACTAAGCTATCAAGTGTGTTTGGGTGTTTACAATACAGAGTAAAAAATATATATACAGCCTATAATATTCATTTTAAATTCTGAGGCGATCGAAATTTCAAACTTCTTTGGAGTTTGATGGACAGCTTTAGAATGTTTACATTTATACCGGAAATGCCCGTCGCTATTGACGCATGCTAATGGCTGCCATATTCTCACCTCAAAAGAAAAGACGAAAATACTCCGAAAATAATCCTCAATACTTTTTATTATCCTTTCATCAAGTTGTAAATTAGAAACAAAGCCCATGCTTAGAACACAGAGAGTGTAAACAATTATCACTGTGGGTCAGTCATGCTGTTTTAGTCACTGTAGTGAAGCATCACATCGGCGAGATAACAAAGATTATCAGCGTGACACGTGTCTGTGGCTGTCAGCAGGGTTAGACCCAGAAAACAATCAAGTGGAAATGAAAACAAAAAAATCATAATTATAAAGTCACACTATTAAAAAAGAAATCTTCAAAATATTTTTTAGTTCCAACGATGTCCCATGTATGGCTTATTTTTTGGATTCAGAAACCAATACCTAACAAGTTCTAAAACGCATTCTGGTAAAATATCCCTACGATGGCACACAACGTTTCGTAATCTTGGATCATTGAGTAAAGCAGTTCTTTTCCTCGCTATATATCTCTCATCCAAAAACACACCTCTATGAAAAAGCATAGTCCAAAAGAATTTGTACCTTTCTTTTCTAAGAGAACTGTTCCGTGTGTTTGGTGGCACAGGCTCCGATGCCCACCACATTTGTTTATTGCGTTCGTCAGTTATGCAAGGTTTACATAAACAATTCTGACATTCCTCACAGTTTTCATTTTGCGGGATAAGGTATGTCCTTTCAAAATTCATGCCTTCCTCTTCATTTCTATCATTTTCAATTGTATCTTCATTCATCTCTTCTAAATCCCAGTTATTAAAATTAAAGAATTGTATAATAGCTTCTCTTTGTTCGGAATTAACTCTCAATGAAATAACACTTTTCTCTTCTTGTTCCTCCATTTTGCTACAATGAGACCGCGTTTTGTTTTGGAGGGAAGTTTTTCAGGGGAGAGGTATATTAAGGGACTCAGGATTTCATTTAGTTTACTATAAACTCTATTTATTGATAAAACTGGAAATTATAAAAGTAGATGACTGGTTTTAAGAAATATATATGTATATATTTTGGATACTGCTTGTATTTCTTTGATGCACATATATTATGGATGTTCCCCACTGAGCCCTCTTATCCTTCTCTGTATCACAGCTAGGCTGATTTATTGACATTTGGCGGGAGGTCCCTCCATGTGCCTGTGGAAGTTGGTCAATTCCATCTGAAACCTAAACAGGGGTAGTGGGGGCAACCATGTGTCAATTTCTATCATAATATGAATATAATTCTTCCCCATAAAATTATTAAAATCATTTTATCAAATAAAAGTTAGAAGTGCTATTAAATTTATAACAATATTATTCACAAAAAGGTAATTGTTGATTGTCATTTTTTTTTAATAACAACTTATCAAAAATGGTACAGTCCACTGAAATATGATCCCTGTTGTATAGATAGTTTAGATATATTATATAAGATACAACCAGGAGTAAATTCAAAGAATAATCGTCATTAACTAAGCTTTATTAATTATTACTAAGAAATTATATCATGGCTGAAAACAAACGAAAGCGTCCTCCAACTTTTAAGTTAGAAATACCAGCTAACGAAGACAAGAAAATTAACATCTTGCAAAATCTTCAGGAAGTCAGGGAAATATTAGTCAAACAACTAGGTAGACCTGTTAACAATGCCGACATCATGGAAAATTTGCTTTCTACCTGGAAGAAGTCAGTGGCTGAAGATGATCATCCAAAAACACCTGGAACGTATATTAATGTTAAGAGAAGTCAGGTTAACCAGGACTTCTTTGTGACATCGTTGCCTTCCGTGAAAAAACTCATGGAAGTTGCTGCTGTACATGGAAAACATTGTGGAGGAAAATTGGAGGTAAAAAAAGCAACAAAAACGGGGACATGTCACCTCTTTGAAACTGTGTTGTTCAAGAACTGATCGGCCTAAACACAGGTATATTTGGGCATCTTCACCCTACCTTCCGAATGGGAAATATCTCATCATTGAAAAAATTAATCATGCTTTCTTGTGTAGTGGTATGCTACCATCCTGTTATTCTAGATTTTGCAGAGAAGCAGGATTCGGTGTACTTTCTGTAGAAAAACGGAATTCGTTTTTTAAAATGTACAAGACATTTGTCCACCAAGAGTACGAAGATTCTATTAACACTGCTTTACTAGAGGAAGTTGGACTATATGACAATCTAGATGGAATTGATATCATAACTGACGCATGGCATGGTTGGCGGAAAAATGCCCAGGACACCAGTGTGGTGGCAATAGGTGAAAAAATGCACAAAGTTCTCAACTGTGTGCACATTGCAACCACTGACGATCCAGTTACCCAGAGACATGAAAAAATTGGAACTGAAAAAATTTACGAGGATCTTGACAACAAACAAGTTTCTGTCAACGTCCACACACATGACAGAAATATGTCAATTAACAAACTAGTCAGGGAACGTGAAAATGGATTTACCTGCAACCAAAACGACATTTGGCATGGCATAAAAAATATTAAGAAGGCCATGTCTGTCATTTCAAGTGGACCACGGTACAGAGAAGGTAAAACGTGGTCCGAGGAGCTGTACGATAAACCGGAGGCCGTGTCTACACATTTCTATTGGGCCATCAAGCACTGCGGTGGAGACATAAGTACGCTCAGAGAGATGTTGGAAAATATTGTAGACCACTATAAAAACAATCATGAAAGATGCCATCCTTCCTCAAGATGTAAAGTGGATCCAAACTACGAATCTTCCCGAGTGGTGATTCAAAACCCTGTCGCAGAAAAACTATTAAACGGTGTGATAATTAATTCGGTGATTTATAAAAATCCGGATGATTTTCGATTAGGACGTGATACTTATTTTGTTGAGAGTTTTAATAACACTTTAAATATATATGAGGATAAAAGAATCGCTTTTGGCAGTGAACAGTATAAAGTGCGAGCATTCCTGGGAACGTGTCACTGGAATGAAAATGTGGGTAGAGACATTACTTCCATTACCTATACACGTAACCCCAAAACCCCACGAAAGCAACTTGGGAAAAAGAATTATAAAAAACAAAAATTTCAGTTCAGGAATAACATTTGGAGGCGTTACATAAAACATGTCTTTTCTAAACGTAAAAATAATTAAAACATTTATGTATTTGCACAGTCTTTGTTGTCTTAGTTTTAGCACGTGTTAGTGGTATGCTGCTGTCTATTAATAGCATTACACTGCAGTCTTATCAGTGGGGAGGTGTGACCTGCTCCCTAATATGCTTAATTGCTGTCCGTGTGGATATTTATCTAGGTCAGATCCGGCCTTTAAACATTTAGAGTGAAAATAAATTTAATTTGGGTCTTCCATCTCAAACGGAAGACCCTTCTATTATTGTATTTTTCTTTTTCACTTCTATTATTATTCCACTTTTTCTTTACAAATTTTGTGCAGAAGATATCTTCCAAACGGTTCAATCGATTTTCATGAAATTTTCAGGGGTAATGTGTTCTGATCTGAAGATGATCCTTTTTTGTTCAAATCCTCAAAATTCACTTCCTGTCAGAAGTTATCGCCCTTTAATCGATTTTCAGATGACCATTTTGTCGGCACAAAAACGTAAAAACGGCAAAAGCTAGAGCACTGAAATTTTCAGCAATTATAGAAAACATGTTGAAGTTTTGCACCTGGGTTTTCAATTTTTCTGAAAGTGCCTAGTATGGAAGCTCGGTAGAGGTCAAAATTTAGGACATGAATCAGAAGTGAATTTTTGAGACATTTTTTATCATATCTCAAAAATATGAATATTTCCTTAAAATATATTGAATAGAAATTGATCTTTTATATGATGTCAAGAAAAAAGGGCTGACTCATCATATTAGGGGCCAAGAGGGGCCAAAAGTCTTTAATCAGTAACTCTTTAACGATCAATATTTTGTTATACATTACTGAAGCAAAAACATTTATCATAGCAATCTACAACTATACATTATGATATTTATGTCATATTTTACATAATTAGGGGCCATAAGGGGCCAGAATTCTAAATCTTTGACGCTTTGTATCTCGAAAGTGGGAAATATTTTGATAAGCAATATTGAACAGAAGATGTTCAAAATAATTTTCTGAACAATATGCAACCTTTCAAGTTTTATTAAACGTCCCAATTAAGGAGTTGAAGGGCCGGACCCTAAATTCTTCTTTTGCAAATATCTCGGAAACGAAAAAGAATTTCTGAATAGTTGTCAAACAAAAAGTGTTCAAAATCATGAGAGCTTTAGAGTGGTATAAAGAAAAAGGGGCTGGACCCTCAAAATAGGGGCTGAGAGGGGCCGAAAGTCTTTGATCAATAACTCTTTAACGGTCAATATTTTGTAATGCATTACTGAAGCAAAAATGTTTATCTCAACAATTTACAACTATATATTATGATATTCACATCATATGTTACATAATTAGGGGCCATAAGGGGCCAGAATATTAAATCTTTGATGCTTTATATCTCAAAAGTGGGAAATATTTTGATAAGCAATATTGAACAAAAGATGTTTAAAAATATGCAACTTTTTGATTTTTGTTGAAAGTCCCCATTAAGGAGTTTAAGGGCCAACCCCTAAATATATCTTTCGCATATATCTCGGAAATGAAAAAGAATTTTTGAATAGTTGTTGAACAAAAAGTGTTCAAAATCATGAGAGCTTTAAGGTGATATCAAAGAAAAGGGTCTGACCCCTTAAATTTGGGGCCAAGAGGGGCACAAAGTATACAATCAATAACTCTTTAATGATCAATATTTTGTATTATTATACTTTCATGTTAAATACTAAAATCTGATTGGTTTAGACGCATTTAGCAATCCGTAATGTTACCCTCAGCGTTAGCAACACACTTGACAACGGGTAACATTACGAAAATATCACATGCGTTCAAATCATGCGCGTACGGTTCACCGTAGAATTCTCAAAACGTCGGTTGTGCGTTTGAAAGAAGCCGAATTAACGACGTCAATAAAAGCTTGCGTCCGATGTAGCTTACTTGAAAACAACAAACGACAGACGAAACATCCTTGCGAGTGCAAACTTTAGATGATAAAGGACTTTTTGAGTAGCAAACAAACAATAGAGAGGTTGGTAAATCTTTTCCGAAGCTTTCTTATTGAGAAAAATAGAAGCGGGGAGTTTGAAAGCTTTCTAAGCGTGAACTTAACGACGATCTCCGAATTTTTTTTTATGACATCCGAAATCAATAAGAGATTCAGTATAATAAAATAAATAGTGCACGTTTTTGAGGGTAACAGTTGAAATTGACACCCCTCGGAAAACCATTGTCAACCTCCGCTGACGCGTCGGTTGACAATGGTTTTCCTTGGGGTGTCAATTTCAACTGTTACCCTCAAAAACGTGCACTATTTATATAATATATTACTGAAGCAAAATAGTTCATCTTCACACTCTTTATCTAAATAACATGATGTTGACATCATATGTTACACAATAAGGAGTCATTAGGGGCCAGATTGCATAATCTTTGGCGCAATATATCTCGAAAAGGAAGAATATTTTGATAAACAGTATTGAACAAAACACGTTCAAAATAATATTCTGAACAATATGCACTCTTTCAATTTTTGCTAGACGTCCTCATTTAGGACTTGAAGGGCTGGCCCTTAATATTTCTTTTGCATTATTCCGAAAACAAAAAAGAATTTCTGAATAGTTGTTGAACAAAAAGTGTTCAAAATCATGAGAGCTTTAAGATCATACCAAGAAAAAGGGGCTGACCTCTCACATTAGGGGCCAAGAAGGGCCGAAAGTCTTTAATCTATAACCCTTTAATGATCAATATTTTGTTAAACATTACTGAAGCAAAATTGTTCATCTTAACAATTTATTTATTTATATCATTATATTTGAATGAAAATCTCAGTCAAATTCTTATCTCATCTTATCAAAAATCGGACGGAAGACCCACTCGTTGCTCGCAACGAGATCAGATCTAGTTACTCATTATATATTTTTTAAGGAATGAAATTAAGGTGCAGCCTAATAAAACATCAATACTAATAATTACAGTGTTTTTCTTATTACACTGAAAGAATAGTTTGCAACTATCTGTCATCTTTGTGAGACATGACACTCTGCAAATTGATTGTTGAAAAAAAAAAAAAACATAGGTAATCAAAGATTACGAAGCTCACCTCGACGAATGTTATCTGCATGCAAGGCAAATTTCACATATTTTTATTCTAGTTAGGGTACATCCCAAGATCAATATCCATGCAAGTTTGATTTAATTATAGACCTGCTCAAAAAACTTTTGACCTGTTTAGTAATCAAGAAAATTTTGGTCAGTTCCAACATCCAAAGCAAGTCTGGAAGTTTTCATCCTTAGATGCACCATCTATGCAACTTTAATCATAACAGGCCATAATATTATATAGCTACTCCAAAAAAATTACCCTGGTCACTCATCTGGAAAATGTACGTCAGATTCAGAATCCAAGGCAAGTCTGGAAGTGTTCATCCCTAGATACATCATCCATGCTAATTTGGTTAAAATATGGCTAAAATTCACTCATGTGGAAAATCTAGGTCAGATCCAGCATTCGAAGCAGGTTGGTTAGTGTACATCCCTAGATGCATCATCCATGAAAGTTTGGTCCAGGTAGGGCTTATAGTTACTTGGGAACGAGACTACTCCTAAATCTAAACCTGGTCTCACATGTGGAAAATCTGGGTCAGATCCAGCATCCGAAGCAAGTGTGGTAGTGTCCATCACTGGATGCATCATCCATGCAAGTTTGGTCCAGGTAGGGTTTATAGTTACTTGGGAATGGACCTGCTCCTCAAACTTTAACCTGGTCACTCATCTGGAAAATCTAGGTCAGATCCAGCATCTGAAGCAAGCGTGGTAGTGTCCATCCCTAGATGCATCATCCATGCAAGTTTGGTCCAGGTAGGGCTTATAGTTACTTAGGAATGGACCTGCTCCTAAAACTTTAACCTGGCCACTCATCCGGAAAATCTAGGTCAGATCCAGCATCCGAAGTAAGTGTGGTAGTGTCCATCCCTAGATGCATCATCCATGCAAGTTTGGTCAAGGTAGGGCCCATAGTTACTTGGGAATGGACCTGCTCCTCAAACTTAAACCTGGTCACTCATCCGGAAAATCTAGGTCAGATCCAGCATCTGAAGCAAATGTGGTAGTGTCCATCCTTAGATGCATCATCCATGCAAGTTTGGTCAAGATAGGGCTTATAGTTTCTTGGGAATGGACCTGCTCCTAAAAGTTTAACCTGGCCACTCATCTGTAAAATCTAGGTCAGATCCAGCATCCGAAGCAAGCGTGGTAGTGTCCATCCCTAGATGCATCATCCATGCAAGTTTGGTCAAGGTAGGGCTTACAGTTACTTGGGAATGGACCTGCTCCTAAAACTTTAACCTGGTCACTCATCTGGAAAATCTAGGTCAGATCCAGCATCCGAAGCAAGTTTGGTAGTGTCCATCCCTAGATGCATCATCCATGCAAGTTTGGTCCAGGTAGGGCTTATAGTTACTTGGGAATGGGACTTGCTCCTAAAACTTTAACCTGGGACGCCGACGCCGACGCCGGGGGTATAGCATAAGCTCATCTCGACTTCGTCGAGGTGAGCTTAAAATCATAATTAATTATACAAAATCAAATTGATCTTAATACCTTTATATCAAACTCAATAGCCAGCTTTTGTTACGGTGTTCAACTGGAAATGCTGCTTCCTCACCGCCAAATCAATTTTACGAGTAAGAATATAATCCGTATGTTCAACCACCTTTGAGGCAACACTAAATTAAAAAAAAGTTAGGTAAACTAACTAAAGACATTCGATATAGAGAAAAAAAAATTAATGGTAATATACTTTCTCTCCTCTTCTTCGATTTATTATTTGTTTAAAAGTATGCGAAAAGTTTTCATAAGGTCCCCCTGTCTGCATCACGTTCTATAAATAAAGGTTGTGTTAATGCGGGGATCACGGAAAATCTAGGTCAGATCCAGCATCCGAAGCAAGTGTGGTAGTGTCCATCCCTAGATGCATCATCCATGCAAGTTTGATCCAGGTAGGACCCATAGTTACTTAGGAATGGACCTGCTCCTAAAACTTTAACCTGGTCACTCATCTGGAAAATCTAGGTCAGATCCAGCATCCGAAGCAAGTTTGGTAGTGTCCATCCCTAGATGCATCATCCATGCAAGTTTGGTCCAGGTAGGGCTTATAGTTACTTGGGAATGGGACTTGCTCCTAAAACTTTAACCTGGGACACCGACGCTAACGCCGACACCGACGCCGACGCCAGGGGTATAGCATAAGCTCATCTCCACTTCATCGAGGTGAGCTAAAAATCATAATTAATTATACAAAATCAAATTGATCTTAATACCTTTATATCAAACTCATTTTAAAAATAAAAGGCTGGTTCCAGTAACTATGTATTTTGACAGACATAAATTACAATTAAGAGACTCAGACAACAGAGATTTTTATTTCTTTCTGCCCAATTCCCAGGAGATATAGATAAGACCTGCTTGGTCAGAGATGCCCTAACAGCTTCCCACACTGAACTCATTAATTAATCTTTAACTGGATGCATGTCCACTCATTACTCCCAAGGGACAAATGGATTTACACTATCTGCTGTGTAATGTAAAAAATGTTTTTAATACTTTGTGATTTTTAGCCGGGCTCATTGCTCGTAGAGCAATAGCCAGCTTTTGTTACGGTGTTCAACTGGAAATGCTGCTTCCTCACCGCCAAATCAGTTTTACGAGTAAGAATATAATCCGTATGTTCAACCACCTTTGAGGCAACACTAAATTAAAAAAAAAGTTAGGTAAACTAACTAAAGACATTCGATATAGAGAAAAAAAAATTAATGGTAATATACTTTCTCTCCTCTTCTTCGATTTATTATTTGTTTAAAAGTATGCGAAAAGTTTTCATAAGGTCCCCCTGTCTGCATCACGTTCTATAAATAAAGGTTGTGTTAATGCGGGGATCACGTGACTTGTACACCTTGATACAAAACCGCCAGCTGAGGACTTAAACATAAACGTTTGACCTTGCTGCATCACTGTTATCTTACTATATTACAATATATGTTTCATGTAAAACGATCTTTGTTCACTACTCTGTAAATGAGCCCGGCTCTCTGTACTTCTGAGTACTTTGATTTTTAGCTCTAATGAGTAGTTTTAAGCTATAGTTCACATTTTTGTACAGATGTTCTAGATTCTATGTCTCAAACCTTAGACATAAACCCAAAATGACTAAGTCAATAAAAATGAAAAAAAAAAACACCTGTAAAATGCAGAAAAATTATCAAATAATGTTGAAAATACCAGGTGCACATCTTCATATATGGTAAATAATAAAAGTACAAATTTTCATACAAATCTATGCAATAGTCTCTGGGAACAGATCCGGACAAAACCACATAATAACAAGAGGCCCAAGGGCCTTAACGGTCACCTGAGTATAATACAACAATTTAGAGGATCCATTGTTATATTGGCCTCTCTTGGTCTTTGATGAACATTTAATAAGACAAGTTATTTTTGTCTCATTTTTATTTATCTATTACTTACAAGTCTACCTGATCATTAAAACTATGAAAGTACTTTTTGTATTATACAATAAAAATTTTTCAATAATTCTCTTATTCTATTAACCTTTCAAGTACATTATTTACAGTGATTAATTATCACACGTAAATAGCAAAGGGGAATAACTCCTCTCAGTAGAATACAAATTAATAGAGCCCTGGCCTGGACCAGAACACTTGACCAAATGGTCCTGATCATGTTCAAAAATCTGGTAAAATACCCTTCCTTATTGAAATTTTTACTCTTTTTGCCTCTGATATGCCCAGGTGCAGAGAAGATTTTTAAAGCATTTTCACTATATAATAGATAGAGCCCCGCCCTAACATCAGAACCTCTGATCCAGGGGTCATGAAATTCACAATTTTGGTAGAGTCACCCTTGCTTATCATAATCATATATTTGTTTAAATAATAACCAGGAGTAGAGAAGAAGATTTTCAAAGAAATAATGCACTTTCACTATATGATCTATATAGCCCCACCCTAGCACAAGAACCCCTGACCATGGGGGTCATGAATTTCACAATTTTGGTAGAGTCACCCTTGCTTATCATAACTATGTATTTAATTTGTTTCAATAATACCCAGGAGTAGAGAAGAAGATTTTCAAAGAAATAATGCTCTTTCACTATATGATCTATATAGCCCAGCCCTAGCACCAGAACCCCTGACCCAGTGGGGCTATGAATTTCACAATTTTGGTAGAGTCACTCTTACTAGGTAACTAGGTATTCAACTTGTTTCAATAATACCCAGGAGTAAAGAAAAAGATTTTCAAAGAAATAATGCTCTTTCACTATATGATCTATATAGCCCCGCCCTAGCACCAGAACCCCTGACCCAGTGGGGCTATGAATTTCACAATTTTGGTAGAGTCACTCTTGCTAGGTAACTAGGTATTCAATTTGTTTCAATAATACCCAGGAGTAGAGAAAAAGATTTTCAAAGAAATAATGCACTTTCAGTATATGATCTATATAGCCCCGCCCTAGCACCAGAATCCCTAACCCCGAGGTCATGAATTTCACAATTTTGGTAGAGTCACTCTTGCTTATCATAACTATGTATTCAACTTGTTTCAATAATACCCAGGAGTAGAGAAGAAGATTTCAAAGAAATAATGCACTTTCAGTATATGATCTATATAGTCCCGCCCTAGCACCAGAACCCCTGACCATGGGGTCATGAAATTCACAATTTTGGTAGAGTCACCCTTGCTTATCATAACTATGTATTTAATTTGTTTCAATAATACCCAGGAGTAGAGAAGAAGATTTTCAAAGAAATAATGCACTTTCACTATATCATCTGATATAGCCCCACCCTAACACCAGAACCCCTGACCCTGGGGCTATGAATTTCAAAATTTTGGTAGAGTCACTCTTGCTTATCATGACTATGTACAGTGGCCTCTCGTTTATCCGGACGCCTCTGTCCCCAACGAAATTGTCCGGATAAATGAATCGTCCGGATAATTGAATCACGTCTCAAAAAATACTCCCCAAGCATGTATATATGCACATTCTTGTATCAAATGTGTCGGAAAAGAAAAGAAACTTTAATATTTTGGTTTATTGTTTTAACTTTATAGTTTTAAAAGAAGTAATTAATTTAAGAAAAAAATATAAATTATACAATAAACATAGGTAATCAGAGATTACAGAGCTCACCTCAACGAATGTTGTCTTTAAGTAAGGCAAAGTCCCACACTAAACTAATAATCTAGGAGTGTGCAACCCTAGATGCAACATTTATGCAATTTTGGTCTGATAGGGCTTGCAGTTACTTGGGAGTGGACTTATCTGAAAACTTAAAACTAGTCACTCATTCAGAAAATGTAAGTCAAATCCAGCATCCGAAGTTTTGAGATTGTTCGTCCCTTGATGCATCATCCATGCAAGTTTGGTTCAGATAGGCCTTATAGTTACTTGGAAATGAGATCTGCTCCAAAAACTTTAATCTGGTCACTCATCCGGAAAATATTGGTCATATCCAGCATCTGAAGCAAGTCCAGTTGTGTGAATCCTAAGATGTATCATCCATGCAAGTTTGGTCAATATAGGGTTTATAGTTACATGGAAATGACATCTGCTCCAAAAACTTTAACCTGGTCACTCATCTGGAAAATATAGGTCAGATTCAGCATCTGAAGCAAGTTCAGTAGTGTGCATCCTTAAATGTATCATCCATGCAAGTTTGGTCAATATAGGGCTTTTAGTTACTTGGAAATGGGATCTGCTCCAAAAACTTTAACCTGGTCACTCATCCGGAAAATATAGGTCAGATCCAGCATCCGAAGCAAGTCCAGTAGTGTGCATCCTTAAATGTATCATCCATGCAAGTTTGGTCAATATAGGGCTTTTAGTGACTTGGAAATGAGATCTGCTCCAAAAACTTTAACCTGGTCACTCATCCGGAAGATATAGGTCAGATCCAGCATCCGAAGCAAGTCAAGTAGTGTGCATCCTTAGATGTATCATCCATGCAAGTTTGGTCAATATAGGGCTTATAGTTACTTGGAAATGAGATCTACTCCAAAAACCTTAACCTAGTCACTCATCCGGAAAATGTAGGTCAGATCCAGCATCCGAAGCAAGTTCAGTAGTGTGCATCCTTAGATGTATCATCCATGCAAGTTTGGTCAATTTAGGGCTTATAGTTACTTGGAAATGAGACCTGCTCCAAAAACTTTAACCTGCTCCAAAAACTTTAACCTGCTCCAAAAACATTAACCTGGTCATTCTTTAGCTGAAATTGCAGCATCTGAAACCTTGACTGGTACAATGAAACACACTAGAAGCATCCTCCATGCATCTCTGACTAATATAGGCCATAGAAGTACTTGAAAAGAAAACTGCTCCAAAAACTTTAACCTGGGACGCCGACACCGACGCCGACGCCGAGGGTATTACATAAGCTCCCCCAACTTCGTTGAGGTGAGCTAAAAAATGGATAGGCAATTTTATGCTGAGACCTCCTTTTTAAACACAGTGAATTTTATTCGCCTTCTCTTGGGCATTGGAATTGACATGAGCTGAGCAAATTTAGATACATACATGTACTGTTGTTTTATTTTGCCATATTTTATATTTTTTGAAGCTCATATGATATGACAGAGCTGTTCAGCATCATCATTGAAAATGTTCAAATATAAACTAACCCTGTATATTCCCCGTATATCTATTAACTCAAACAATCAATGACAGTATTAAAAACATTCAACATAAACACAAGCTATCTTCATGATTATCAATATTCTTTCTACAGACTCTAAGTTTGAATTTCAATCATTAAACAATACCTTGAAAAATGCAATCAACTTCTATACGTAACGCCAGTTTTATATTTCTTTTCTAAAATATTGTACATTTGCAGACAGTAGTACATTAAAGATAAAGATATTTCTTCATTTATGTACCTTTCTAAACTATCCTGTGGGTAAAAAAGCTTTTCAAATACATTTACGTTTTAAGAAATGGAAAATCGTATTTTAAACATGATAAATAGCAGTACGAAATCGCTCGCAATTTATTGTTCATTTTATTTACAATTCTCCAAAATTGTCATGAATTTACCAATGTATATACGATTAGCAATATTATTTTGAACGGGTTATTATTTAATTAATGCACAGTGTAAGCTAAAATCTTCGGGCTTCATAATAAACGTGTGATTTAATTGGGGTAAACAAACGTTAATTATAGATGCTATTGTTTGTAGGTCACAGGTAACCGCCTTCAAACTGACTGCATGGCCAATGTTTTTACAACAATTAGCACTACTGCAAGATAAGTGTGAAAAAGTCGTTTCTTGAAAAATTACCGTCCGGATAAATGAGTCATTTTTCAATGAACTACTACGTTTTGTAGTAGAAATCGACCGTCCAGATACGGAACGCGAATATCCAGATTAATGAGTCAAAATAACGTTGAAAAATCAGTTCCCAAAAAATATCTTACAGATGGTGAAGCGTCCGGATAAATGGCGTCCGGATAAACACGGCACCACTGTATTCAATTTGTTTCAATAATACCCAGGAGTATAGAAGATTTTCAAAGAAATAATGCACTTTCACTATATGATCTATATAGCCCCGCCCTAACACCTGGCCCCAGGATCATGAAACAGACTTAGACTTAAGTCAAATTTTCAATTGCCTATAAAATATTTATTAATTAATGATTCAATTTTCCTTATTTTCATCACTTTGAACTTATGTATTTCTACGGAGAATTTTTTCTGTTCATTTTCTGATGAATGTAATGTCATTTATAGTAAGCAAACTACTTTTCATTATTCATTTTGATACAATTATTGTCAGTGTTTGTCATTCCAGTAAACTGGGGGAGGCGACTGTGTTACATGTATAAACTAATATTCTCTAAAACGTATGGCAATGTTCTTTTCATGATTTAAATTCAGCTTCTGTAAATCTTTTGTTTCTCTCCGTGTGCTTTAAAGGAAATATTTTAATTCATATATTTCTATTTTTAAATTATACAATAAAAATTCTTGTTGAGTAGAAAAAAGAAAAATATTCAAATAAATTATTAAGCGAGTTAATTGTTGTCAATAGGTAATGCCGGGATGACAAGGGATATAACTCTGTAAAGAAGCACGTGTTTTGCATTTTTTATTTGTAAAGAAAGAATTTACATTGAATTTAGTACAAATTGAAAACCAAACTAGAAAAAAAAATTGTTATGTAGGTTAGAAGGACCTTAGACTAAGTTTTCTTGATGTGAGTGTTATTATCACATTCTCACGTATTTCGTCTGCACATCAACTTTATACAGGGTATTAACCATGTTAATTGTCAATCAAGTTATACATGTATTAAGGTGTATCGACAAGCAAATTTATTTCTAGATATTTTTTAACCTGAAGATATCTCTTTCTAATATTCCATTGCACTCTCTCAACGTGTTACCGTTGACCGTTTGCTTACTGACAACAAAGCAAGTTTCTGTCTGCTTTATGTGTAATCGCTTTTAAAAATTGCACGTGCAGATTTTCATAACTTACGTAATCGATAACTTAGTAAATCATTATAAAGACAATAAAACATAACGGGGAATTCTTTATTTTTTGTAATATTTAAAAGAAAATTATACCCGCCTTGTGAACTACAGGCTTTTAGATCCGCTCCCAAGAATCATGTAATTTTCCAATCGATATATTTCTACACAGCTGTTGGCATGTAAATTTTGTGCACCTTTTTTTTGAGTTAGCTAAATAATGAGTATGAACATGAAAAGAAACATGTTTTTCCCTGAAATTGAATTATAAGCATTGACTATATAAATTATTTTGTTCATCGAGAAATGAATCTAAAAAACGAATTGCACACTTTTTTATGAAAGCCTTCGACGGACAAAAAGAGATAGCAATAGGTCACCTGAGTGACTCAGGTGACCTAAAAATGAAAAAAAAAAAAACACCTGTAAAATGCAAAAAAATTATCCAATCATGATGAAAATACCAGGTGCATACTTTCATATGGTAAATAATAAGTGTACAAATTTTCAGACAAATCCTTGCAACAGTTTCCAAGAAATGGTCCAGACAAAATCTCATCTACAGACAGACGAACATGCTGATTCCAATATACCCCCCCTAAACTTCATTTGCGGGGGGTATAAAAATCAGAACTTCATCTTAAGAGATATATAACTAAGATATTTTACTTGGAATGGATTAATGGAGCCATCTCCTGAATTGTAGTTTTCATATTTATCAATGAGCACAGGGAATTCTTTCAGCATATTTCCTTGATCCACAAAAAATGTGTTCAAGCCACATAATTCAAGGCAGGTGATAATCCTCCCTTCATCCTTAAATTTTCTTTTGTTGCAGGATGGTAAACCTACTTTTTAAAAAAAAAAAACATTAAAAATTTGCATTAAAATAAACTGATGAGTGATTTGTATTCTAAAGCTTATCAGGTCTTTCCACATATCTGTGGAAAGACTTATTGAAACAGTGTTCTGTTTGCTATTATTATTTTTCTAATGTTTCTGAGTTTAAAGATTTATCGGAAAAACTTACAGTGTAGGAGAATGTACTCCTTGATACATTTTTGTAGTTGACCCAACATATTTGAACATTGACCCTTCAAGGAGTTATTACCCCTTTCGCAAAAAGAAGCTTGAAATCAATACTCCAACAAAATCTTTAATCATAGAAATTCCAAACCCTTCACCAATGTCTTGGACTAATTATGTAGACTTTCTGATCTATTTAGTGCCAAAGATTTCAAATTTTACATAATTTTTTTTAAAAATGGTCAACTGTAGAGACATAGGACCAACTGGGATTCAAGTCTTTAACCTTTGAACATGAAATTTATGTCAAGATCAAAGGTCAAGGTCATTCAAATATGAGAAATTTAGCTCTTTTAAAAGCTCTTTTGTCTTTCAATATATTTTACATATCATTGCATATTTAGTATGTCCTTGTGAAACCAATTTAAAATTTCCTTTCTTGAACCCTAAGCCTGAATATTTTAAAAGTTATTTCCCCTTCATCATAAACCCTTTTATTACTACTCCGACAAAACTGTAAACTGTAGAGACCCAAATGTCTTCAGTTTTTCAAGACATAACTTCATTCTATTCAATCAAAAGGATCTGATGACCTCCAATCACATCTTCTTGAGCCTTTCCAGCAAGCTCAGAAAAACAACCTCAAATGTATTTAGATCAACGGATGTTAAAATTTTACCCAAGGTGAAGTTGCTTCCTATTTATTAAATTACTGGATAAACAGAGTTGAAAGTCCCTACTATAGTATATTTTACATAATATCTATACATTCAATGAAGTTTATTCTACACCCCACATTTATTTCAAAGTAATGAAAAGGGGGGTTGTTGTGGACACCTATGTAACACATACGAGGTTGTTTTTCCAAGCTTGCCGGAAAGGCCCTTTGATCTTGAATATTTTGGTCAAGATCAAAGGTCAATGTCATTTACCGGTAGTAATTTTTTAAATGTTATATTTTTTTAATTTTAAAGCCAATTTTTGCATTCTTTTCCAAAAATCTATATGTTTAAAGACAAATACATAAAAATATGTTAAAACCCTAAAGGAGGTGGAAAGACCCCCAATTAGTCTACAACAAATGAAGTTTTTTTTTTCTTTTTCTTACTGAAATATTGTCTCCAATTTTAAATGTTAGGATTGCTACACTTTCCTTCATACCTATATTTTAAATGAATGATGGATTCTAAAATGGTGCATCACATGCATTTCTTGTCCAAAAATTAATAGCATCATAGATTTTATTTCTGTTTCTAAGCATTAATCTCCAGATTGTTATACATACTATGGACAGCTGTCCTAACAAACATTATATTACATAAAATAAATATACAAAAATATTTCCATTTACCAATTTTGTTACAAGTTGCCTGTTCAAAATATTGCTTCTTTGAATAAATTATATAAATTATGCCTTAATCAGGCACGTAGCCAAAATGGAAGTGAAGTGTATGCAGGAGGGGGTGGGGGAGGGGGGGTTCCAATTTTACAAATCAAAATTTTATAAATACATTACCAAATTACCATGATTTAACTATGCTACAACAAAAAGTAAAAAGTATGGTTTTGAATAAGTGGGGGACACCCCCCCCCCTTAGATACTATTGGCCTGCTGGTGAGGACCCAGAATATAACATTCATTTTCTTGCAAAGTGAAAATTAGCCTTTTAGCTTTTATTTAGAAAAAAAACCCCATAAATATTCATTGTCTTAACGCAAAGTTCATACTTCCATGGAAGCTTATTGGACATGCAGTTTTAAGGCTATATATTTAACTGATATATTGGTATCAAATACTCTTTTGCAAATTGCAATGGTAAAAAAAGTATCCTAAATGTTAATAAATTAATAACAAGAATTATCGTATTTTAAATCATATACATGTACTAGTAGATCATACTATTCAACAATGTGTTTGATATTTAATTTCTCAAAGATCTTTCTAAAAAAAATTCTCAGTGTTTTAAAAGAACAATTACAAATTAATGAATGGTTTATTTGGATTTGGCAATGATTTAATGAAGGATTTCAAATTTTATTTTACAGTCATTATAATGTAAAATTCAAATAGAAACAGCATGACACAAAATAATTTGAAACACGAATATTTGTTGGATGGTACTGAGATTTCTTCGAACACGCTCTCTCATCGCTTTTTTTCTTTGGAAAATGATGTGTACACACTTTCTTATTTGCATATAGGCAGCTACGCGCCTGTTAATAATACACATTGTATATGTATGGCTAAATTGAGGGAGCAAGAGTTACGGTGCAATGCAAACTGTAAATTTTGTTCCCTGCTTTCACTGAAAGTGGGGGATATTAATTTCAGTCTGTCTGTCCGTCTATCCATCTGTCTGTATTTCTGTCTGTCTGTAACACTTTCATTTCTGCCTGATATCTCGTGAAACCTTTGAGCTTTTGCAATGAAATTTTACAAAACAATTTCCTGTGGCCTAAGGAAGACCCCTATCGATTTTGAGGTCAAAAGGTCAAAGGTCAAAGTCATAAATTCATTGTTTTAACACTTTCATTTCCACACGATATCTCAAGAAGCCTTTGAGCTTTTCAATGAAATTTTACTTAACAACTCCCTGTGGCCTAAAGAAGCCCCCTATTGATTTTGAGGTCAAAGGTAAAGGTTGTAAATTTATACATTCTGTCTGTGTTTAACACTTTCGTTTCTGGGCAATATCTCAAGAAGCTTTTGCAATGAAATTTTATACCATAACTCCCTATGGCCTCTCTCGCCCCTCTCAAAGTGTCCCGCCCCGTTTTTTTTTTATTGTATTAAAAGTCGCATGGCACTATTTTTAGCAAAGGAGCATGTGGAGAGTTATTACATATAATACAGGTTGTTGACGAACAGATCTATTAGAACTGTTTAGTAAAAGCTAAATTAGACACCATGTGTTGTGTAAAATTTTGACAATATCGAACGTGAATATAAACATGTATATGAGACCTAATGTATGCATTTAATTTGCATTAAAAGCAAGTGCCTCGTTGGTCTAGGGGTATGATTCATGCTTAATAAAGATAAAAAAAAAAGATTCATGCTTAGCATCTGAGAGGTCCCGGGTTCAAATCTCGGATGATCCCGTATTTTTGTTGTTTTTTTTTTTTTAATTTTTTTTTTTTGATTTACTAAATGATAGTATTCAACATATGAAATGAAGAATTTATGACGTCTTGCATTTACAAACTTCTCATAAAATCATTATTACAGTGTGATAAATATTTTATATAAAAAGAATCTTCTGCACATATATTAAAGAATAAGTAAACAAATCTATATAAGTATCCATATTGGCATTTTTTATTTGCTTCAGTATACAGTCAATTCTCGAATTATCGCCATTCGATTCATTGCCATTCTCGCAATACCGCCATGATTTTTCAAGAACGTTTTTCCTGCTATATAAAATTCTCTTCATAATGCCAAATTTGCATACCGCCATCCACCACCCTGTTTTCATAACAAACGTCCATTTCAAAGTGTCAATTATCTCGATATACCGCCACAGGTGCATGTGGTCAGTGAAGCGGCTAATATGTTCTATTTCCACTATGGAAGAGTTATACTTCTTAGTGCGCTCTTTTGTGAAAAAGTCGGAAAATGTACAAATCTCGCTGGATTTCAGGGACAAACGTAACATAAACATGTAAACAATATGTTGAATGTCGATGAACAAATCCTAAGAAAATGCAAATGAAATATTTTATTGTTGTGGACTTTATATACATCAAGAGTAGGAATGACAACGATATCAATTTATATCTATTGTTCATCGTATGTATCTATTTATCGTATGGTACATCTAAATACAATACACATGCCTCGGAAATGTCGTATTTTTTATTAATGGATGATAAATTTAGTGTTCTCGCTCTCTTACATATGTCTTTTAGTTTTTCTATTCTTTAATTGGAATGACAAATACATTTAACATTAAAAATTGGATTGAGATTGGCATGTTTTGTATTACCCACAACGCCATGCTGTCCCTGTCAGACGACCAAATGCGCCTCTAATTTTGAAGAGTTCACTAATGGAAATGGAATATATTGGTTGTCACTATCCAGATCATCGTAAGGTACACGTAATTAAAGAATTAAATATTAAACAATAATTTTAACATCAACTGTAATTATAATTTTCTTTTCTGTTTATTAAAATGATTTAATCACGGCTTTGCCTCCAACATGTCGAAAGCGGTTGTTTTTAAACTTGAGCCGACAACAATATTAGTTACAGCATGTTTTTTTTTTAATATCAGACGTTCAGATTTACATGCCTGTACCTGTGTTCATGTATTTATTTTATAAATATGTATTTTGTTTTAAAACGAAATTAGTGTACGTAAAAAACTATTTGAAGCATTTTCAAATTTTGGAAAATGTTTTTTTTTTAATATAATACTAAGAATATAAATGCTAAATGTTTTATTTCCAAGAACAGTAACTCTATTTCTTATATCCCCAAAGATGAGAAATTCTATTCATCACCAAATTCGTTATATCGCCATGATTTCTAAATTACAAAAGGCGGCGGTTTATCGAGAATTAACTGTACATGTATATACATGTATACCCCCCCCCCCCCCCCGATCTGTGCATGCTCTTCTTTTTTCCTTTAGAAGCAGGGGACACAAATTTTCTGAATTAGCTTGTTGACTTTGTCTTTTAGTATTACACCATGATTATGACATATGTCAAAATAAAGTTATTACTTTAACCTTCTGAAATCTTTATCTGTGTTGTGGTATTATATTAGCTGCAGGGCTTCCAACACACTTACCCAGAAAAATATATATGAAATGCATTATAACAGAAATAAGGTCAAACCTTCAGAAATTCCTAGACTATTGACTGGAGATGGGTGTATTGGGACATTGCCATCAGCAATCAGGCACCAGTCCTCATGCAGGGATGTCTTCAACTTGACATTGCAGTCCTCTGTATTTTCAAGCTCCTCCCACTTGTAACTTTTATCACAAGCGAAACACTGAATTTTGCCTTTATCTTTATCAAAATAAAAGCCATGTTTAGCTAACAAAAAATTTGATATCTTCTGAGAGGAGAAGGTCGCAAAAGAATAGACTCGCAGCCATTCAATCCTCATATTCTCAGGCAGTTCATGCATATACATCCAAGGTAACGGATATGCTATCAAGAATTTTGTACACAATATTCTATTCAAATCTAGGATTCCTGATTTCATTACTGGAATAAGAAGCTTCTTACTTCTATTGTAATTTTGATTTCCCTTTTGTTTAAAATACCTTCTTAATTCCTTATTTAGAATTTTAAACAAAGAATAGTTCTGAGTTCTACTGATGACTTTCCTCAATACTGGCTTCAAAATTTGAATGATTTTTTTACCAACATCTTTTTTCAGTTTTTTGCTTTTTCTTTCTTTGTTTTGCTTTCTTTCTGTGTTTTTTTCGCACATGTCCTCTACGGTTTCATTCATAAGAATTTCATTTTTACATGTTCTTCGGAAAGTATGGCTGCTATTTTTATTGTCACCAGTGTAAGATGAAAGTTGCTCTTCATTGTTTAATGACTTATCCAGGGAATTCGCTGCAGAACAGTATCCTGAGTCTGTAGGCAAGGATACATTTTCAGGCAGCCTGTCTAGTTTTACTGTGGGCTCTTTAAATTCTTCGACATTTTGTGATATAGGAAATTCACTCTTTATTTCCTCCTTGTTAAGGTGAGGAGCATCCTTTATAGAGATTGGCTGATCAGTCTCCTTGTCTTCTACATTCTCTTGCCTCTCTGATCTCTTTGCATTTCTTTCGAGTTGACAGGAATATGTGAATTCTTTGTCTTCATCCTCAAAAACAGATGATGCCCAATCAACGACACCTTTTACAGTCAACTCGCCAGAATTTACTGAAGCACTTGATTCTGTCATTTTTTCTAGATACATATAATAGCCAGTCACATTAATATTTCATATGTACATGTACAACTGGATGTCTTTTCAATTTGTCTCCAACAGAAAATAACACTATGTATCTTCCTAATTAGATCATTTGAGTTGAATAGTGATTTTGACTTCAGTAAAGGTTACAAACTCTACATCACTATCTAATTTCATGTAGATAACCCGCAGTTGGAAACCATTATTTTAAGTATATAATCACCAACCAGCACACACAAAAGTGAAAATCAAATCTTTTTTAACAACAAAGACAGCATTTCTGACTTTTCAGCAGGAGTATCACATACTCCCTTCATTGACCATTCTATGATGAAGTAAGCATAATGATATCGTTGGTTACTGTTTTTTAAGATGGTTTTTAAAATGCTTTCATGAGATTTTCAGTCTTCATCTACAAAAATAAAAAGTAAAAAAATATTTTATAATTCCATGATTAACATGATTAAAGATAAATGACACAATCTAAATCCACATAAAATAAAATATTCATATTCACAGTTAACAAGAGGCCCAAGGGCCTTAACAGTCACCTGAGTACAATACAACAATTTAGAGGATCCAGAAACTGATAAATGAAGCTTTGTTGCCCAAAAGCAAGAAAAATAGTATGATTAGCATCAACAAAATAATTGGTCTAGTATCTATCTGCCCCCCCCCCCCCCCATTTATCACTTAATTCCCATGCAGACTATTAACAAAATGTCTATTATTTAACCCCATATTATTACTTCTCACAATGGTCTCTCTTGGCCTTCGAAGAACATTTAAAAAGATAAGTTATTTTTGTCTCATTTTTATTCATCTATTATTTCCAAGTCATTAAAACTATGAAAGTACTTTTTTTTTATTATACAATAAATTTTCTTGCATAATTCTCTTATTCTATTAAGCTTTCAAATACATTATTTACATTGATTAATTATCAAAGGTGAATGGCAAAGGGGAATAACTTTGCTCAGCAGAATACAAGTTAATAGATCCCTGGACAGGACCAGAACACTTGACTAAATGGTCCAGGTGTTCAAAATTCTAGTAAAACTACCCTTGCATATTAAAACTTTTACTCTGTTTGCCTTGAACATCCCCAGAAGCATAGAATATTTTCAAAGAAATGCATTTTCACCATATTATTAAATAAATAAAGCCCCATCCTTACACCAGAACATCTGACCCATTGGCCACGAACTCACAATTCTGGAAGAAGCACCCTTTCTCATCATAACTATACACTTGTTTCTTTACTTTATAACCAGTAGTAGAAAAAATATTTTGAAAGAAATTATGCATTTTCACTATATAATCAAAAGAGCTCCCCCCCCCCCTCACTAGAACCCCTGACCCAGGGGCCATGAATTTCATAATTTTGGAAAAGGCATTCTTCCTTATCATAACCATGCACTTCCTTTGTTTGAAAAATACACAGGAGCAGAGAAGTAGATTTTGAAAGGATTCATGCCTTTTCCCTATATAATCAATAGAGCCCAGCCCTAATACCAGGACCCCTGACCCAAGGGCCATAATATTCAAAATTTCTGAAAAGGCAGCCATGCTCACCATAACTATGTTCTTAGTTAGTTTATTTAATATCCAGGAGCAGAGAAAAAGATTTTCAAAGAATTAATGCATTTTCACTACATAATCAATAGAGCCCCACCCTAACACCAGAACCCCTGACCCTGGGGCCATGAAATTCACAATTTTTGAAGAGGCACTCTTGCTCATCATAACTATGTACTAAGTTAGTTTATTTAATACCCAGGAGCAGAGAAGAAGATTTTCAAAGAAATAATGCATTTTCACTATATGATCTATATAGCCCCACCCTAGCACCAGAACCCCTGACCCTGGGGCCATGAATTTCACAATTTTTGAAGAGGCACTCTTGCTCATCATAACTATGTACTTAGTTAGTTTATTTAATACCCAGGAGCAGAGAAGAAGATTTTCAAAAAAATAATGCACTTTTACTATATGATCTATATAGCCCCACCCTAGCACCAGAACCCCTGACCCTGGGGCCATGAATTTCACAATTTTGGTAGGGGGCTCAATGCTTATTACAATGATGCCAACAGTTTGACTGCTTGATGTCCAGGAGTAAAGAAGAAGATTTTTAAAGATTGCATCAATTTTGGTGGTTTTAGCCCCACCCCTCAGGCCCAGGGGGGCAGGAACCATGAAATTCACAATTTTCGTTCTCCTTCACCCATAGATGCTATATGCCAAATTTGGTTGAAATTGGTTAAGCGGTTTCAGAGAAGAAACTAAAAATGTTCAAATGTTAACGCACGACGCACACCGCACGACACACGCCGAAGGACGAGAACGGATAGCAATACGTCACCTGAGTGACTCAGGTGACCTAATAAAAGACCCAAGGTCTTGAAAATGCTAATCTAGTCAATTGCATAAAAAATGAAAAAAAATTCCCTTGAACAAAAATGATAATATCCAATACCTAGTGCCTTTAATGTGAGTCCAATCAGTCCATGTACATTTACATGGCTTTGTTTATTTTTCATTCAACAAATACATCAGTATCTGTATCATCATCGGGTATGGCTTTAATGTGATTGGGGGGGGGGGGGCATTTAGTCATGATGATTGAGTAACACTGTATAGAAAGTGTTACTAGGGGTACTCACTAAAAAGTATGGGGGAGATGTTTTCAGCTTTTTTTTTTTTTACATCTTTTTTTCATATTTGTTAAAAGTATTCACAAAAATAGACAGAACATGGAAGACAGCAATAGTTCAGCTTTGTCTTGGTCATTGGTACAGCTACACATGTACCATATACATCTAGTATTCTGAGGCAGACAAACACTTCAAAACTATTTGATATACAATTTAAATTTTTATTTCAAATTTAAAGTTGCTTAGACACAGATTTGAAGTTAATATTTACTCAAATTTTCTGTATAATTTCATGACTCATATGTTGCTATAGCATTTCATACGAAAATTTGATAAAAATCTTATTTTATCTGGAAGTTATTGAAACTTCAAATTTCTGGACGCGTTTGATAGACACATCCTTGCAGTTTCACAAATTTTAACTTTATCCTTATTACTTTAGAAAAGTAGCAATTTTGTTGTTTACTAATGAAAAATATTAAAAGTATAAATGCAGAAATTTCAGAGTAGAAATGTAGAAAGCAAAATTCTCTCACCAGTATTGTCAGTCTGTGCTCAGTGGTGTGTGCAGAGTTTAACAATTGAACACACCCGGTGAAACCTAAACATTAACTACAACAGAGCTCGTGCCCTGTTTACAAAAACAGTTTACGTTTCACGGGTGTATTCAATTTGTTAAACTCTGTACACAACTACACAATACTGAACACGGGGTGACAATACTTAAGTGAGTGGGTTTTGCTTTCGCACATTTTACTCTGAATTTTCTGGATTATAGATGTGATATTATTCATTAATACACAACAAAATTGCTAATTTTCTTTTAAGTATTAAGGATAAAGTTAAAAATTGTGAAAGTGCAAGGATGTGTTAATCAAACGCCTCACGAAATTCGTAGTTTCAATAATTTCCAGATTAAATAAGTTTTTAATTTTATATTCGTGTGAAATTCTATAGCAACATATAAGTTGTGATATTATATAGAAAATTTGAGAAAATGTAAACTTCAAATCTGTGTCTATGCACCTTTAAGGCAATCAAGGGGAAAAAACATGAATGACTTGCATCGGGGCTCAGGCAGTATAATTAGCAATTAACTGAAAATGTTTATCATTTAAATTGCAGCAATTAAAACTTTACCACTCTTTGGAAAATTAACAAGAGGCCCAAGGGCCTTAATGGTCACCTGAGTATAATACAACACTGAAAAGGATCCATAGAAGTATAAAACAAAATTAACTGATAGATGAAGCAATGTTGCTGAGAATTTGAAAAAGCTGGTAAAAATACCATTGCTTATTGTAATTTGGGAGACTCAAGTGAATCTCCTTGGTTTTTCCAAGTCTTACACGGATGATAATGAATACAAAATATACAAATACAATAGACACCTGCCTAGTGTGTAAGGTATTCAATATATACAAAGATGTCTTTGTCACTTGTCAAGTGCTACAATTAATTAAGTACCAGTACACAAAGAGAGACTTAGCTACACAACATACTGTAGTAGTACTTTTTTCCGCATGGTATTAATTTATTTTATGTACGTGGTCACACATTTTCCACGGAAATTTGTCCCATTGTCCTTAATATACATGTAAGGCATATAATGAGAGTCTACGAAATCCGCATAATTTTCTACCTGCAGATTAAATTGAAATAGAAATTCTGCGGAATTATGACCCCATGGAAAAAAGTATGTCTACAGTAGCTATTTTCCACTTGTCACTAATTACAACAGGTCCCCTAGTCACTCTAACAAATTGAACACACCCGTGAAACATAAACTGTTTTTGTAACAAGAGGCCCATGGGCCACAGCGCTCGCCTGAGTACCTTTGGACTTGCTGTTTTTCACCTGATTTCTCCTCCCCCCGTAGTACTTATTATGGCCCCGCCCTACCCCCAGGGGTCATGACTTGAATGATTTAGAATCTACACTACCCCAGGATGCTTCCACATAAGTTTCAGCTTTTCTGGCCCAGTGGTGCCTGAGAAGATTTTTAAAGATTTTTCCTATATATTTCAATGTAAAACTTGGATTCCCTATTGTGGCCCCGCCCTACCCTGGGGGTCATGATTGAAACAATTTAGAATCTACACTACCCCAGGATGCTTCCACGAAAGTTTCAGCTTTTCTGGCCCAGTGGTTCTTGAGAAGAAGATTTTTTAATGACCCCACCCAATTTTTGTATTTTCTTGATTATCTCCCCTTTGAAGGGGACTTGGCCCTTCATTTTAACAATTTAAACTCCCCTTCACCCAAGGATGCTTTGTACTAAGTTCGGTTAATTGGCCCAGTGGTTCTTGAGAAGAAGTCGAAAATGTGAAAAGTTTACAGACGGACCAACAGACGGACGGACGGACGACGGACAATGGGTGATCAGAAAAGCTCATTTGAGCTTTCAGCTCAGGTGAGCTAAAAAGGGCACGAGCTCTGTTATTATTAATGCTTATATTTCACGGGGTGTGTTCAATTTGTTAAACTCTGCACACATCAATAAGCATGGACTGACAATACTGGTGAGTTGATTTTGCTTTCTCACATTTCTACTCTGAATTTTCTGGATTATAGTTTTGATATTTTTCATTAATACACAACAAAATTTTAACTTTTCTTAATTAGTATTATGGATAAAGTTTACTTTAAGAAAGTGCAAGAATGTGTAGTGTTAAATCCAGACCCTAAAAAGGGCATGGTAATCCAATGATCAAAAGGGCACTTTATGCCGCGACAAGTTTTCATGAGGGCACTTTTTAACGTCTTTGAAATTACAAATATATTCTTTATCATGTTTATGTACTTAAATTATTATTTAATACTGAAATCTTTAGTTATACAAGTATCTATAAGAAAAATATATAAATCTGTCAGCTTAATTAATTTAATACACACTGACAGGGCAATTATTGCCAAAATTTAAATTCAAATTTTTTAATCAAGAAATTAGTATGGTTATCAAGGTTATGCTTAAAAAAGTAATAGGTGTGAATCTTTTTGTCACTTGCTCAAGAATTATTTTAGTTTGGAGTATGAATTTTTTTCCCTTGCTTTAATATTGTTATTTGTGTATGAGGTAAATAACAGAACAAAATTGCAATGGGGGGGGGGGGGGCTACTTGAATAGTAAATGTAGAGGGCATTCTCTTCATTTTGAAAATAATCTACCAACAAAATCAAGTGAACACTGATCATACCAAAAAATTAAACTTGAAATGATATATAAATTGGTTAAAACTTTTTTCTGGCTTAGAAACATTAAGCCTCTGGGTGTCAATTCAAAAAGTTGGAACACAGAATCATTGAACATGAAAGAAACTAACTTCATACTTTGTTGTTTCCTAGCCCATTTCACACATAATGTTTTTTTTTTTTTTTTTTTTTTTTACTGTACATTGTAAGTTGACTTAATTCATCAGCAGATTTATTTTTCACATTTCTTCATCTACTCTGTTTTTTCTACTTTCAAATTAAAAAAAAACGATCCTGATTTAAAATGTGTAACATTTTAATTTACAAATTAATCTATCTGTGACATTGGGCTAATTCTTGCATAATCAATGCAATCAAATGATATTTTCTCGTGTTATCTCTTATACCCTGACAGCCTGAGGCATGTTACCTGGCCAGGTGGCTGTGTGCGTTCAAGCGAGAAGTGATTTCCTGTCCTGAATTCACACTTTGCGTGCATTAAATAAACAAAGGGGCTAATCAGCATGCACTGAATAAACAAAGCCGCTAGTCCATCTTGCCTCTGCTGGGCATATTTATTTATTTTTGCAAGGAAAAAAAGGCATGGCGCTGGAAAAAAGGGCATGGCGCCGAGGGAAAAGGGCATGGCGCCGCGCCATGCTAGTTTGCTTTAGATTTAACACTAAATGTGTCAATCAAATTTGTCCCAAAATTCGTAGCTTCAATAATTTCCAGATAAAATAAGTTTTTCATTATATTTCCATGTGAAATGCTTAAGCAACATTAAGTCATGATATTATAAAGAAAATTTTAGAAAATATTAACTTTAAATCTGTGTCTAAGCCCCTTTAATATCCATGAGCAGAAGAGAAAATTTTCAAAGAATTAATGGGTTTTTTTTTTTTACTGTATTATCATTAGAGCCCTGCTCTAACACTAGAACCCCTGACCCAGGGGCCATGAAATTCACAATTTTGAAATAGACTTCCTTGCTCATTATAACTATGCATTTAGTTTGTTTGCTTAATAAACAGGAACAGAGGAGAAGAATTTTTAAGAAATAATGAATTTTAACTACAGGTAACTCTCGATACCTCGAAGTCCACGGGACCAAGGAAAAACTTCGAGAGATCAAGAGTTCGAGTTTTCAAGAGTGCAGAATTTTCTGGGTTTGTTGACAGGTTTTAAAATTAGTCTAACCGGATGTAATGATTTTCATGCAGTGCTAACCTTTTACATGTGGTTTTTATAAAACAACGATATTTTTTTTCCTAATTTAGATGAATATTTCATTAAACTGAGTAGAGCAAATGAATATCGTCATTTCATGTATATTTATTTATTCTTTGTAATACGGACATCATACCACGCATTCTTTACATGAAAACAACATTTTAAGCGTCATACTTAGCATTGACTACAGTGAGGTTGCCAGAATAATGTATTCCAAACATGATCGCTCAGATGACCTAAAAGGAGCCTATTCTCTTCGGATAGAAACTGAAAATCTAAAGTATATATATAGTGTACTTGTTTACTAAGTCTTATTGAAATGGGACCAAAACCATAGTGTTTTGAAGTAATTACAAACAAATGTATATTTTTAGTAACCATGGCAACAGTTTTCAAAAATCTTAAACCGATAAAAAGAATTATGTATCTTAGTAAAGTGTACTTTTGTAATGATTATAATTGAAATTGGACCAAACAGTTGTTGGAGTAGCATTGAGAAAAATTGTTTATGGACTGACAGCTAGTGTAATCACCTACTTTTCAAAAATTTTAATCTTGGTAAATGGTCATAATTTTTGTACCTGAAGAGACCAGGCTGTCATATTTTTCACAAGTGCATTACTAGTGATAAGACATTCAGGAATGTACAATGATTTTTGACCTCATGACTTAAAGCAGTTTGACTTTCAAGAACTTTAATAGTGGCCATTACTTTACACCAGAATCTATTGCTTCCATAATATAACACATTTTTAGCACGATAAATAACCAAACAAGAACTGGCAAGGCAGTAGCTGCAGATCCAATGAAATCTGTAGCTCGATGGTCTTTAAAAAAATTGGGATGCCATCATGGATGACCAGAAAGCCACAGTGCCACCCACTGAAATGAAAGAAAAAGTGAGCAATCTCACATACCCCATGCTCCCCCAAAACTTGACAATGCAACACATAATGAATGGCATGGTCACTTTAAATACATTATAGTATAATTCAACAAGAGGCCCAGGGGCCACATCGCTCACCTGAGCACTCTGGCTAGGAAAAAGCAGAAATCAGTTCAGTCTTGAAAAGTTTAAATATAAAATTGACAAATAATGGCTTTGCTGTTCTTTTAAAAAGAAAATTTTGATTGATATATCCTTTGTATTCCTTTGTATGATCCCCTATTATGGCCCCTCTATTCTCCAGGGAATCATGATTTGTACAAATTTGAATCTACATTACCTGATGATGCTTCCATTTAAATATGACTAATCATAGCTTTGCTGTTCTTGAGAAGAAGATTTTTAAAGATGTTCCCTATATATTCCTAATATGTAAAACTTTGATCACCCATTGTGGCCCCACTCTACCCCTGGGGGTCATGATTTGAACAAACTTGAATCTACACTACCTGAGGATGCTTCAATATAAGTTTCATATTTTCAAGCACAGTGGTTTTTGAGAAGAAGATTTATAAATGATGCCTTTAATCTTTCACAAATTCATAATTATCTCCCCTTGGAAGAAGGTGTGGCCCTTCATTTGAACAAACTTGATTCCCCTTTACCCAAGGATACTTTGTGGCAAGTTTGGTTGAAATTGGCCCAGTGGTTCTTGAGAAGAAGATAAAAATGTGAAAAGTTTACGACAACGACGACAACACAACAACTATGACAACGACGACAGACAACGGACAAATTTCAATCAGAAAAGCTCACTTGAGCCTTCGGCTCAGGTGAGCTAAAAAGGGGCATTACTTGCAAAAAATCATCACATCAAAACTTCTTGCATATAAGGACATTCAAATCTTTGTATTTTACAAATTTAATTGGGCAGATGTTTCTAGATAAATAATGGATTCAAAATTTCTTGGTAATATACAAATCTACACAATATGTCTGAAATACCTACAAAGTTTCAGGAAAACAGCAATGTTCAGTGCAGGAGTTATGCTGACAAACTGTTATTTAAATTCTTCAGTGATTTTGATTTGTTAATACATGTAAGTGTAAGTCCATGTCCAACATATGACAATTTACACATTTAAATAATTGCAGGAAACAAAATTATGATGTAGCCATATATCCAAGATTTTGTGTGTGGGTGTGTGATAGGGTGTGTGTGTGTGTGTGTTAGAGAGGGTGTGTGTGTGTGTGTGTGTTGTTGAATCATTAATATTTTGATCTCAAAATCAATAGGGGTCTTTTAAGGTCATAAAATATTTCACATAAAATTTCATTACAAAAGCTAATTCCAGTGGATTTCCTTATTACATAGCTGGAAAGTCTCTTCAATAATAGCAAAAATTCTAAGGGCAAAAATAATGGAATTGGAATTTCCTGGCAATATGCACATCTACACAATGTGTCCTAAATATCTGCAAAGTTTGACAAAATTCTGTGCAGCGGTTTAAGAGGAGTTGTGCTGAAAAACTGTTCATCTCTATATTCAAGATATGATGGCCAAAAATCTAATTTGAAAAGTGCCAAAATTTCCAGAAAAATAATGGAATCACAATTTCCTGATAATATGCACTTCTACACACTGTGTCCTAAATATATGCAAAGTTTGACAAATTCTGTGCAGTGGTTTAAGAGGAGTTGTGCTGACAAACTGTTCATCTCTATATTCAAGATATGGCTAAATTCTAGGTTGAAAAGTGCCGAAATTCCCAGAATAATAATGGAATCGGAATTTCCTGGCAATATGCACATCTACACACTGTGTACTAAAGTTTGAAGAAATTATGTGCAGCAGTTTAAGTGCCCAGGAGCCACACTGACAAAAAAACAGGGCTGACCGACTGACTGACTGATGGACGGGTCAAAAACATATCCCCCACAACTTGTTGCGTGGGGTATAAAAAGTGTATATCTATTGTGCACAAAAAAGTGTGCTGTTTCTCAATTTTTTTCACCATATATTTCAAAATATTACTAACTGTGTGTTTGTAACATATTCTTTTAGTACTTCCACAACAAAACTGAATGTCCTTGTAAGTCATGCATGAAGCGCATTTGACCGAATTATCTTGCCAACTAATATGGCAGTATAAATGCAAGGTAAAATTTTCAATGGTCTAAATTTAAGACCCAAGAGGGCTATAAACAATGGATAAGGGAAATGTTTTGTTGTGGAAGTAGTAAAAGAATATGCTAGGAACACAGTAAAATTTTGGAGATGGAGCATAAATAAACGGAGAAATAAATCAAGAAATGGCACACATTTATGTGTGCAATATAACACTTTTTTAAAGCTATATATAGTGTATCTGAACTAAAAAACAAATACGAGATTGAGTGTAGATAAACATAATATATATTATTTACGTTCAAATTAAAATTTTCACAGATTCTGAACTAGAATAACCTCATGTTTCCATAGTTAAATTTAGTTTAAACTGTGTCTGTTAATCAAATGCCGAGTCGGCAAATAAATTGGCTATTGTTTTAGAATTCTAATATCTTTGAACAAAATAATTAGTCTAGTGTTCATTAACAGTTCATTAATTAGGTTCTAATCTGTTCCCCATTAATCACTATCACCATACAGTATATTAACAAATTATCAGTGATTCTGTACTATTTTAATTCCTTGATGAAATTTCTTACATTGGACTCTCTTGGTCTTTGATGAACACTGAATAAGACAAGTTATTTTTGTCTCATTTTTATTTATCTATTACTTACAAGTCTACCTGATCATTTAAACTATAAAAATACTTTTTGTATTAAACAATAAACTAGAAATATGTCCATAGGACATGAATGCCCAGCCGAGGGTATATTAGTAATGCAACATTTCAACACAAATTGAGAAAAGTGAGGTCAAGGTCAAAGGAAAGGTAAAGGTGAAAAAATATTGATGCAGTTGAATAGCTAACATCAGTATGTATCAGCATATGAAGTTTGACACTAATTTAAGAAAAGTGAAGTCAAGGTCAAAGGAAAGGTCAAGGTCTCAAATTGTTGATGCAGTTGAAAAGGTAACATCAGTATGTATTAGCATATGAAGTTTGATAAAAATATTATGAATGGTTTCTTTGAAACTGAGCTAAACACTAATTTAAGAAAAGTGAGGTCAAGGTCAAAGGAAAGGTCAAGGTCAAAATATATTGATGCAGTTGAATAGCTCTCATCAGTATGTATCAGCATATGAAGTTTGACACTAATTTAAGAAAAGTGAGGTCAAGGTCAAAGGAAAGGTCAAGGTCAAAAAATGTTGATGCAGTTGAATAGCTTACATCAGTATGTATCAACATATGAAGTTTATTAAAAATATCTTGAATGGTATCTTTAAAACTGAGCTAAACACTAATTTAACAAAAGTGAGGTCAAGGTCAAAAGAAAGGTCAAGGTCAAAAAATGTTGATGCAGTTGAATAGCTTTCATCAGTATGTGTCAACATATGAAGTTTGATTACACTATCTTGAATGGTATCTTTAAAACTGAGCTAAACACTAATTTAAGAAAAGTGAGGTCAAGGTCAAAGGAAAGGACAAGGTCAAAAAATGTTGATGCAGTTGCATAGCTCTCATCAATATCTATCAGCATATGAAGTTTGATAAAAATATCTTGGATAGTTTCTTTGAAACTGAGCTTTGAACAGAGCTTAACACAAAGTGTAACGGAAGGACAGAAGGAAGGACAGAAGGACGGAAGACGGACATGACAAACACTATATGCCCTGGCCATATTCATGCTGGGGCATAAAAATCTTGCATAATTCTCCTATTCTATTAACCTTTCAAGTACATTATTTACAGTGATTAATTATCAAAAGTAAATGGCAAAGGGGAATACATGTAACTCCTCTCAGTTGAATACAAATTAATTGAGCCCTGGCCAGGACCAGAATACTTGACCAAATGGTCCAGATGTTCAAAAATCTTCATTAAAACTTTTACTCTTTTTGCCTCTGATATGCCCAGGTGCAGAGAAGATTTTCGAAAAAAAATAATGCATTTTTAATACAGATTCACTATATCATCAATAGAGCCCCCCCCCCCCCCCCAGCACCAGAACCCCTGACCTTGGGGCCATGAATTTCACAATTTTGGTAGAGTCACCCTTGCTTATCATAATTATGTGTTCAAATTGTTTCAATAATACCCAGGAGTAGAGAAAAATATTTTCAAAGAAATAATGCACTTTCACTATACGATCTATATAGCCCTGCCCTAGCACCAGAACCCCTGACCCTGGGGCCATGAATTTCACAATTTAGGTAGAAGGCCCAATGCTTATTACAATCATGTCAACAGTGTGACTGCTTGATGTCCAGGAGTAAAAAAGAAGATTTTTAAAGATTGCATCAATTTTGGTGGTTTTAGCCCCACCCCTGGGGCCACAGGAGGGCTGGGACCATGAAATTCATAATTTTTGTTCCCCTTCACCCAAAGCTGCTATACGCCAAAATTGGTTGAAATTGGTTGAGCGGTTCTAGAGAAGAAGTTGAAAATGTTCAAAAGTTAACGCATGATGCACGATGACGGACAAAAACGGATAGCATTAGGTCACCTGAGTGACTCAGGTGACCTAAAAATATGCCATATATGACTTTTATGGGTGGAACATACTGTAGCTCTCTGGTCATCCATCCCCAATTTTTTTCAGACCATCCAGATATGGATCTGCAGCTAGCAAGGCAGTTACAAAATGTTACAATATGCCATAGAAGACTGCATCACAACTTACAAGACCCCAAAAGCGGAGGACCATAATATTGATCAATTCTCTGAATTTACTTGTTTTCTAATGTATTACACATAACAGTGATCTGGTGTCTTATAATGCGATATACCCAATAGTGCGACTTCCCAAGGAAGACTACAGGTAGCTATTATGTCTACTAAGCACTGTGATATCCATGTATAAGTTAACTATGGACATGCATAATAATGTTATAATAAATACTGAATACAACTCTTTAACTTACAGTATTTTCATTAAGAGCCGGCAACCGGCAAAATTAACCGCCTGTACGAGAAATTTTGCCGGCTATAAAATTTCCGTAATTGGGATTTTGTCGGGGTTGGTACGTGAAATCCGTAGATTTTATGGTGGCTATCTACATGATCTAGAGTTTGTTTGTTTGTTTATTGTTTAACTTCTCTCTCGAGAATTCCACTTGCTGACATGTGGAGAGCTACAGATTTTGACCTATACTCGGGACTCGGGGCCATTGAGCAGTGAGGGATCTTTTTCGTGCCAGCACCTACTGCGACACGGGACCTTGGTTTATACGGTCTCATCTGAAAGACCGGTCTCCATGTCCCACAGTGGGATTCGAACCCGTGAGGTAAGGATCAACTCCTTACTCCGCGACTCTAGAGGGAACACTCTAACCACTGCGCCATGCAGGTGATCTATAGCAACTTCCCTTGAGTGTGCTCTTTTTCATGGAAGTTTGATTTGATCCATTAAGTACTACAACTACTGAACAAGGCTACAACGTGCGAGAGTAACGTTTAAAGAATAAATTTTTAATGAATAATTCTAACCTCATATAAAATTTACAACTCAACGATCGCGATTTAACTTTAGCTTTACAGGATATGATCAATATTGAGAATTTGGGGCTTCATTGACAGAAGTGTCAGGTATCTATAGCCAACAAGAGGCCCACGGGCCTTATAGGTCACCTGAGTATTGTGTAACAACTTTCCAACAATTGAATTTGGTTCATATTTTAAACCAGAGGCCATGTAATTCACAATTTTGAAAGAGGCACTATTGCTCATCATAACTATACGGTTAGCATGCTTACTTTGATTACTTAATACCCAGAGGCAGAGCAGAGGAACAAAAACAAGAGAAGTAGGAAGATCAGGATCAACAAAATAATTAGTCTACTATTCACTATCAACTCAGAAATTGAGTTCTAATCTGTCCCCCACTTAACACTAATCACCATGCAGCCTATTAACAAACTATTAGTGCTTCTGTACTATTTATAAACCCATATTAAGACCTCTAGCATTGACCTCTCTTATGGTCTTTGAAGAACTTTTAATAAGATAAGTTATTTTTGTCTCATTTTTATTTATCTATTACTTACAGGTCTACCTGATTATTAAAACTAAGAAAGTACTTTTTTAATTATACGATAAACATTCTTGCATAATTATCTTATTCTATTAACCTTTCAAATACATTATTTACAGTGATTAATTATCAAAGGTGAATGGAAAAGGGGAATAACTTCTCTCAGTAGAATACAAATTAATAGAGCCCTGCCCAGGACCAGAATGCTTAGACAAATGGTTCAGATGTTTAAAAATCTGGTAGAAATACGCTTACTCATATCATTTAAACTTTTACTCAGTTTGCTTCCGATATGCCAAGAAGCAGAGAAGAATTTCACAGGTACAATGCATTTTCACTACAGATTCAACAAAGCCTTACCCTAACACCAGAACCCAAGACCAAGGGTCAAGAAATTTACAAATTGGGAAGAGTTATCCTCATCATCATTACTATGGACTTCAAAGAATTAACACTTTTCCACTATATTATCAAAAGCCCCCCCCTCGTTATGCCAGAACCCCTGACCACAAGATTTAAAAATTCTGTTCGAAGGTCCCATTTTTATCATAGCTAAGCAATTTATTTATCAGCTCAACACTAAGGAGCCGACAGGATTAATTAATGATTAATTAATAGAATTAATGCTTTTTCACTATATAATCAATAGAGCCCCCCCCTCTCCTCAAGAACCCCCAAAACTGAGGCCATATATTTAAAAATTTTGGAAGAGGCATCCTTGTCTATCATAATCATGCACTTAGTTTGTTAAAATAATCTCCAGTAGCAGAGAAGAAGATTTTCAAAGAATCAATGCATTTTCACTATATAATCAAAAGAGCCCCGCCCTAACACCAGAACCCCTGACCCTGGGACCATGAAATTCACAATTTTGGAAAAGGCATCCTTATGCATCATAACCATGCACTTAGTTTGTTTAAATAATACCCAGGAGCAGAGAAGAAGATTTTCAAAGAATTAAAGCATTTTCACTATATAATCAATAGAGCCCCGCCCTAACACCAGAACCCCTGACCCAGGGGCCATGGCTTTCACAATTCTGGAAGAGGCCCACCTCCTCATCATAACTATGTACTTAGTTTATCACCTTAATTCCGGGGAGCAGAGGAGAAATTTTCAAAAAATTAATGCATTTTCACTATATAGTCGATAGAGCCCCGCCCTAACACCAGAACCCCTGACCCTGGGACCATGAAATTCACAATTTTGGAAGAGGCACTCTTGCTCATCATAACTATGTACTTAGTTACTTTATTAAATATCCAGAAGCAGAGAAGAAGATTTTCAAAGAATTAATGCATTTTCACTATATAATCAATAGAGCCCCGCCCTAACACCAGAACCCCTGACCCTGGGGCCATGAAATTCACAATTTTTAAAAAGGCACTTTAGCTCATCATAACTATGTACTTAGTTCCTTTATTTAATACACAGGAGCAAAGAAGAAGGTTTTCAAAGAATTAATGCTTTTTCACTATATAATCTATAGAGCCCCGCCCTAACACCAGAACCCCTGACCCTAGGGCCATGAATTTCACAATTTTGAAAGAGGCACTCTTGCTTATCATAACTATGTACTTAGTTCCTTTATTTGATACCCAGGAGCAGAGAAGAAGATTTTCAAAGAATTAATGCATTTTCACTATATAATCAATAGAGCCCCGCCCTAACACCAGAACCCCTGACCCTGGGGCCATAAATTTCACAATTTTGGAAGAGGCATTCTTGCTCATCATAACTATGTACTTAGAAACTTTATTTTATACCCAGGAGCAGAGAAGAAGATTTTCAAAGAAATAACACACTTTCACTATATGATCTATATAGCCCCACCCTGGGGCCAGAACCCCTGACCCTGGGACCATGAATTTCACAATTTTGGTAGAGGGCTCAATGCTTATTACAATGATGCCAACAGTTTGACTGCTTGATGTCCAGGAGTAAAGAAGAAGATTTTTAAAGATTGCATTATTTTTGGTGGTTTTAGCCCCACCCCTCAGGCCCCAGGGGGGCAGGGACCATGAAATTCACAATTTTTGTTCCCCTTCACCCATAAATGCTGTATACCAAATTTGGATGTAATTGGTTCAGTGGTTCCAGAGAAGAAGCTAAAAATGTTCAAAAGTTTACGACCGACATACGACGACAGACGAAAACGGATAGCAATAGGTCACCTGAGTTTACTCAGGTGACCTAAAAATGTTGAACAGGAAAACAAATGTTTTTTTTCAACATTCACTGTCACTCCACAAGCTAGGTCAAGATTATTACAACAGCAAATATTTATATCTACTAGTAGACCGATATGATTGTAAGACCTTACAAATAAAAGTCTTAATTTTTAATTATGACTGAGATGTTGGACATAGGAATTCTTGCAGAATTTCCTCAAACTGAAAATGTAAAATTTGTATTCTTGTTTATTTGTGTTAGCTCTCTTGAATTTATACAGGAACAGTGTAACTTTTCAAAAGTAAGAAGGTTTTTATGTACTAGTAATTTGTATTTGTATTTATTTTCTTAATTATTTCGTTTTGACAATCTGTACAGAATAGTAATAAATTTAAAGATTTATGATATTTTAGTCTAAGATTGCAGAATATTTCAATTTTTGGGGGTATTGTATGTCACTACATGTTAAAAAGTTCTTAAATTAAAAAAAAAAATTATTTCCTTAATTTTGAATAATTTTCCTGACCAGTTAATGTGAAAGGGACTAATAATGTAACATTTTCAGTATGAAATTCTATCACAAACAATTGCTTGTGCTAGAATTTCATACTTAAGTTGTCTTAATGTTTTTACAGACACCCAGCTTTCAGGAAAAACAACTCAGTCTGTCAAAAGTCCATATAACAAATCAGTGAAAGGGTACATGGCTTTAATAGGTAAAATTTGGTAATTGACAGTGACAGAAATGTAAACAATTTATTGGTCTGAGAGGTAAGAAAAATGAGTCAAAAATGCAAATTTACTTTTCGGCAGGGGGACTTTGCCCCTCTGGGCCCCCTACCAGTGCTCTGCCCTGGACCTGCTAGGGCTTGAGGCAGCCCATATACCCCTCACCGAGATTGTTTTCCTGCTGTTCGAAATATATTTCCTTCTATTGAAAATCTTATTGAAAACACTGACTTACACATTCAGTGTTTGATGTGTATACCTTGAAGTCAGTAGGACATTAAGACTATACAACAGATGTAAAGTAGTCAGTAGTGTACTTTCTATTGGTAAAGGGTTGAAGTAAAATGGATGGAGTTCATAATCCCAAATTAGTTCACAGGAGAAAAATGAAAGTAGAAATACATTGTATTAGAAAGACATTAAAAAGATTAAGAATTCACAAATGTTTACAGATTCAGGTTCACATACCTTCAAGAAATAAGTGCCTTTCTCTAAGATGATGTGATTGATCAATACATGACAACTTGATATTCACCGACATGTTTGGATCTAGAGAGAGTGCAACAGCATGTGTTTCTGCTTGGGATTGAACCCGGGACCTCTGGCATGCTAGTACAGTACTCTACTGATTGAGCTAAAGGGTTAATTTACTAGCCCAAGCTAGTAGGAAGCCATGCATCACACACTACCACATTGTCCCCCTTCAGAGAATGAGATATCCTCATTTCTTTTGGAGTACCTGTGGGGTGAAGTTCTGAAGGCAATTACTTTAACAAGACAGAGAATACCTAAGTCCCAACGTGGGCGCCTACAACAAAACAATTATAATTAAAGGTTGGAGTGAGTGGGGCTAGCTCAGCATGAACTTGTCATGGGGGAGTAACAAATAACAATGTATTATTCATGACAGAACTTTAAACTGATAAATTGGGCCTGTTTGTCAAATTTAGATTTCAAATGAATATTACTGAAAGATAGTTCCCGATAAAATCTGTAATTTAATAAATGCTTTTCAATCTGCAATGCGGTGCTAGATACTAAATGATCTGCTGAATGAAATCAAAAATCAGCTGATTGAAATCAAAGGCTGAAATGAAGAAGATTTGATTTAAAATAATACCGCATATTTGAGCTCGTCTCACAATATGCGTCGTTATCAAAGCTCTACCCTGTTATTAATGTCATCATTCGCCTCTTATTTTGCGAGAAACTGATGATTTAGTAAAGTCGGAATTTTGTTATCCACCCATACAGTGTCGGTACTTAGTCACTATGTTTCCGGGTTATCTCCCCTTTTCTATGCATCAATGAAAGTGAAAGGTGGGTGATGAAAGTATCTGATTTAATTTTTGTATTTTGAAATAGTCTGTCACAATTTCTGTTTTTTAAAGTTAATTTTCAGTCAAAATAAGTAGCATTAATTATTTTATTGACATTTATATCTCTCGATGGCGAATATTTGATTGGATGGAAACAGATCGATTTCCCACACCGTCCTTCCGTTGTACTGGCACATGTTACAAGGGATAACAATGGCAATAACCAATTTCACCAACAGATTTTGAATAAGAAAATGTTATTTAGTTGAATAATCGTAAAAAGAGAGCCAGCGTGAAAATGATTATTATTAAACTTCAAATTTATTTGGTACCATTCTTCAAGGTCAAAAACGTATCTAAATTTCCTGACCTTTTACAATTTTACGCGAGTAACTTAGGTTTGACAAATGAATAGATTATAGGGTTCCTAAATTGTCAATGCAGGCATATTGGGACAGGGCTGTGGATGTGAATGTGAATCTTTTGTTTTTTGGTTGGGAAGGAGCATTGATCAATGGTCAAGCAGTTAGGGAGGGAAAAGGCTATAATAAAACATCATGTAAAATTGGGGCCTAATTTTTGGTCATTGATGGTTTCTGTTGTGTCTCAAAGTGGGAAAATAAAAAGATTTGTAATTTAACTCAGGAAAAAATTGCTTTAGTTCAAATTTTAATTCATGGTTCTTAAACTCACAAAAGGTGATATGTTTGGGAAACTGATTTTATTCATCATGAAATATAAAACATAAAAAACAGCATAAGACAAGATTTACTATTAATCTGCTATGCAAGCAGATGCAAATTCTTGGGGTTGAAGGGGGAGGGGGGTTAGACATATATTGTTCCATAGACCTGAATTGAATAGAATCTGATCCTTTTCCTGCAATGTTTTGTATGTTGTTCTCAGAAATGAGGCTACTGTTTTGTTAAAGACAGCAATTCTACAAAAACTGCTGACACATATCATGTATATATCTAGTGGGCATTTCTCCATTGAAAAATGTCAGTTCAAACTCAATTGCCAATTACATACATGTCATTGGTGTACACCCCTCAACTAAGCAATTAGCATGCATGTACTTTTATAATTATGTTTATATATTAATGTCAGAGGTGATTCAGATGCACCATCAATGCATATTAAATTAATATAGTTTACATCTATGTATCAGCTGGTGGGTACAAATGCAAATCTGAAGGAGTTAAAGATTCAATTTAAAAAAACTTCCCCAGCATTTTAGGGTATTAAATAAAGGATAGGTTGCCATTGCCTTAGCTCATACTTGGACAATAATTTGTATGCTGGCCTTCATATAATTATGCATATTTACAACTTTAAAACAGATTTGAAGTCCATATATTTTTTTTCCTATCCTAGTCTTAACCATATTTTTTGCCTTGGGGTGAGGGATGGGGGTAGCCCATTCTGAATTAATGTTACAGTTTCAATATTCCTGAAGTAAGAGTTCAAGGTGACAAGTTGCAGATTTTGAGAGCTAGAGCATCAGCTGGGCAAGGGTCTGGAATATAGAATTTAGTCATATAGGTACTTCATATCTGGTGCAGTATATATACGTCTACAAATACTTTGGAAACATTTCATGGTCTGCCATTGTGTCTCTTGGGTTGGAAGGTAATTAGTATATGTTTTAATCAATTTTAAATGGAGGGGCTTTGGCAGAGCTTGGTTTCAAAATAAGTGGTATGACCTCATTCCTTTAGAACCAGAGCAGCTTCTGTTGAGCAAAAATGGTTTTCCAGATTAGGTAATAAAGATAGCAGGGAGATAGGTATCTCTTAATCTGTTCTCTAATTTACAAAGCGGGAATGTGATAACACTTAAATTTTTGTCATTGCAACATTGTCAACAATGCAAGAACTGCAGCCATATGCAGATGTGAAAAGGGGGGAGGGGGGGTTAAAGAGGATTTGTGTTTGTTTATTACTTGTTTGCAATCTCAGCTGGAAAGTAGTTTAGAACTTTTCAAATTACTTAAAAAAAAAATAATAAATAAATAAATAAATTAAATAAATAAATACATGTAAATAAATTAATAAACAAATAAATAAAAATACAAGAATAGGGTAAGTGGGGATTAGAGATTGATATTATTTACATATTTTCTTACACCAGACTAGTTTAGTTCTTATCCATGCCTCAGAAAAAATAACCTGTTGTTACTAAAAATATCAGGGTAATAAAAAGACCCAAAGCAGAATAAACAAAAACTTGTACTAGATTCCAGTGAGGGGTGGGGTGTTTTCAGGCACACTTTATTTGTAGGGAAACCAGATCATTTATCTTAATACAGCAGGGATGGCTGATAAAGAATTGATTTAATCTTGTATCGAAGATGCAGTGAGTAGTGCAGACAGTGAGAAATTGGTATTCACAGTGGGTGGGGTGCTGAGGGTTTTGAGTAGGCTAGGGGTCCATGGTGGGTGGTTAAATTGAAGCTGCCTACCCCCACCAGGTGGCGGTGGGCACCTGTGGTGCCCATGTGGCGAAATCGTCACCTTCAATTTAACCATTGAACTATTTATATTCTTGACTTGTTGTGCTTGATGTTGATATATGTGATGGTTGATGTTGATATATGTGATGTTGACTTTGAAAATTATATCTCATATAGAGTAAATCTAAAGCAAAATTATGTAATATAATTGATATAATTAATTATAATTAATATAATTAAAGATAATTTGTGTTGAAATGTGTCCATAGCACGATTGAGGTCAACCCAGCGTGCTACTTTTCCCGTCAGGGAGGGCACAACTTAATTGTTGATGTTGGGGGATGTGCCAGTTTGCCGGCTGCCCCCCTGTTGTGTAGACCACTGTGGACAATACCTGCCAACTCGAATAAAACATATAAAATAAATAAGGCATTTGTTTTTAATATAATAAGGTCTTTGATAATACCGCATATTTGAGCTTGTCTCACAATATGCGTTGTTATCAAAGCTCTACCCTGTTATTAATGTCATCATTCGCCTCTTATTTTGCGAGAAACTGATGATTTAGTAAAGTCGGAATTTTGTTATCCACCCATACAGTGTCGATACTTAGTCACTATGTTTCCGGGTTAACTCCCCTTTTCTATGCATCAATGAAAGTGAAAGGTGGGTGATGAAAGTATCTGATTTAATTTTTGTATTTTGAAATACCCTCCCACCTCAACCCTTGAGCTAGATGTTTAAGTATGCTCTTTCTCCTTTCGTACATCTACATAGTTTTACTTAATTGGGCTATACCTATATTTATTGACAGTTATGGAAATGTTATTGAGATTCTTTTCTGCTTTGGGTTTTTTGTTTTTGTCTTTTCAGAAATTAGCGGTGCCGTTGAAGGAGACCAACGATGTTGATCAGGATTGCCTGTTATGTCCGTTTAAGACCTTTTGAATGATTTTGGGCCAAATACAGTATCCTTCCGAGGAGTTCGGGGAAAAACCATACTTCACAGTGGTCAGATTGGCAAAATCGTCACCTTCAATTTAACCATTGAACTATTTATATTCTTGACTTGTTGTGCTTGATGTTGATATATGTGATGGTTGATGTTGATATATGTGATGTTGACTTTGAAAATTATATCTCATATAGAGTAAATCTAAAGCAAAATTATGTAATATAATTGATATAATTAATTATAATTAATATAATTAAAGATAATTTGTGTTGAAATGTGTCCGTAGCACGATTGAGGTCAACCCAGCGTGCTACTTTTCCCGTCAGGGAGGGCACAACTTAATTGTTGATGTTGGGGGATGTGCCAGTTTGCCGGCTGCCCCCCTGTTGTGTAGACCACTGTGGACAATACCTGCCAACTCGAATAAAACATATAAAATAAATAAGGCATTTGTTTTAAATATAATAAGGTCTTTGATAATTACCTGAAAGAGATATTAACCTTCGACACTTTTGTTGCTATACCTCGAATGTCACTCAAATAGTATTGAACGACAAACACTGGAAAAATAATGCAAATTCAAGATTCGTAATTTTGTTCACAAAATGATCATGCCACTTCCGGACTAAACGTTGAAAGATAGGTCGGACTATAACAATGTCGGATCATGGCATTGTCGGACCATAACAGGGTCGGACTATAAAAAAAGTCGGACTACCTTGTTTTAAAAGACCAGGGGCCCGTTTTACAAAACAAATTACGACTAAGCTTAAGACCAAAATTTAAGATAACTTTCTATTTTACATTGATCTGAAAATGATCTGAATCTTTTTGAAAACAAATTATGAATACATTTTTTCTGCTAGCAATTCTAAAAAGCTTTCACAACCAATGTAAGTTTTTAGTCTTAGTCGTAAGTTCTTTTGTAAAACGGGCTCTGGATATGTTCTTATAACATAGTTTTAAAGAAATAAAACATATTCCAATGTTTATGAGACGAAACAGGTATTTAATTACCACTACTGGTATTTCCCGGCCAACCCTTTGCAGATTTATTTAATGTACATAGTCAAGTAAGAAAAAAATGACCCTGGACCTATTAGAAAACCCGTAACCCTGATGAGTTGGTAGGAAGAGTTTTGGGTTTTTTGTTTTTTTTTGATATGATTTTTGGACTGGGGTGTGGACCCCCATGGAAAAAAAATCCTGGATCCGCGCCTGACTGACATCAGTGATTTCTAGGACCCTTACAGCAATGGGACACTAAACTTTCTACAAAGATTGATTATGATGGGGTACACAGAATTAGAAAAGATCTAGGGTTTGATCGACTGTGCCAGCGAATATTCGAGCATCGTCGGATACCCACGGGTGATCTCTTCTGTAACTCATCACGTGATGAGTTAAAAACGAAATCACCCGTGCATGGGTATACGACGATGATATTCGAGAAAACAGTATGATTTTTAAAAACAAGTGTCCTTATATTGGAGATTCGGGTTCATATACATGTGTGGTTTTTTGGTCTGTCCATCTAGCTGTTTGTTTGTTAATCTGTTTGTCCGCAGAAAGTTCAAATTTAACCTTGGCCCCGTTTTACAAAAGACCTTACGACTAAGACCAAAATGTAATTTCGCGAATAACTTTCTGTCTTACATAAAACAGGTCGAGGAAACTATTTTCTGTGACGTCAGAATAAAATTACATGCTAAATGAGGCACTAACGTGACTGACAAACCGACCAATCAGCTAAATGAGTTGCATTATGGGTTACTACAAAAAATACTACATGTGCTTTTCGAAAAGGCCAATTTGTCAAATCGCTCTCGGAAAGACATGATGCATTTTTCCAAGCATTTTACACTCTTAATACAATATGTACAACATTATCTACTAATTCCATGCTCACATTTACATACAAATATTTTACAACGGTAAAATATGGGTTTCCTACACTCCATTGTACAAGTCCGTTAGTTGACAATTGTCTGGCAGCTTTTCCCGTGCTGTACTATCAGTGGCGGATTTAAGGGGGGGCGCACCCGGCGCCCCCCCCCCTAAAACTGTCCAAGTTAGCGTAAATCATAGTTTCGTCAAGAAAATGTAAAAATGTCTACTTGGTAGACCTCATTTTTACCCTACAGAACGTCTAGAATCCAGGAGCTTCAGGGGGGTTCGCCCCATGGGCCCCCACCAGGGCTTCGCCCTGGACCCACTGGGGACCTCAAGGCGGACCCCAGACCCCCTGCCTACTTTCTGCGCCCCCCTAACTTCAATTCCTTTGATCCGCGCCTGACTATATCAGTGAATATGAATTTCACGTGACTAATCCCTGGTCCAAAACAATCGACTCTGAGGTGTACTCACGTATTGTCATTGTTTACTATGTATACATCTTCGAAATATATGCTACTCAATATATGTTCTATGATTCATGTACATGAAATTTAATACTGTGTAAAAGAAATGCCGTACACATGGTACAGAAATAAATTTAAGTTTGTTTTTTTTTTTTATAAATGCATTAACTTTTAATTTCTAGTGAACAAATAACAACAAAACAACAACGAATAACACCAGTAGCATGGCAAATTTACGAATATCAAGCTATAAAAACTGGGTTCTTATTTACTTGTGAAGACTGTGGCCGGTATTTCAACGTACTATTTAACACGGAAAATTGACTTTGTTTGTTAATGTGAGCGTGGGAAATCTTAATTAGTACCTATTCTTCATATTTTTCACCAAAACATTAAAAATTATTATTAGTTTGACTTTCCTGCAGTCATTTGAAATCGCGTCCTAAATTTGCCTGACCCATATGTTTGCAGTAAAATATAAATATGTAGTAGACCATCATGCTTTTCGGCTCATTCATTGGGTTGGACCATTGTTCGCTGTAAACACTGCTGTGCGCAATTACAACAATATCCATATAAGGTAGTTTCCTCGACCTGTTAAATTTAAAATGGATTCATTTTTTTAAAAAAAAGAATTTAGAAAAATATATTTATGCTTATAATTTTTAACAGAATTACTAATTTTGCAAGATTTTACAAGCAACTAAGGTTTCATAAGTTCTTTTGTAAAAAGGGCCATAAGTTTTGACCGATTGGTGCTACATGTAGGACATGGATGAATTCAAAAATGACCAGCATTTTTTTTTTAAATTCAACTTAACATAGCATATTTTTTCAATTATAACATCATATTGTATATATGAAAGTGACAATAGAATAGACAAGTGCATTAAAAAATTCAAAGTTTTTCTTAGCAGAACTTCATTTGAAAAAAAGAAAATATTACTACATCTTAATTATATAAATGATTAGGTCTAAGTTTTGTTTGAGTTTCTTCTCTTGAATATGTGAAAAAAGAATGGTTTTTTGATTATTTTACATTTATTGTCTCAATTCTGGTTTGAAAAGTTTATATGAGGTAAACATGATACAATAAATTCCCCAAAAATTACTTCTTTTTTTTTTGTCCATTTAGTCATTTTTTTCAAATGTAAACATTATAAAAAATGAATTTTTATATATAATTTTTCCGATAAAAATACTAGATTTTAAAGTGATACTATTTTACTTTATTTTGTTGCACTCCTGAAATCTGATATGTTTCTTATTGGTATTAATTGGTATTAAACATCTTTATAAAATTATAACACACAATTACTCGTTCAAAGTTTGTAGAGAAGTTGTCGTTTTGATATTTCTTATCAATTTCAGCAAGTTTTTCACATTTTCTTGACTTCGAAATATGAGTATTTGCTTATGTAATATATTTAAAAATAGAAATGTATTTTAGATAGCCCCCCCCCCCCCGGGTTCCGACGCCTATATTAATTTGTTGGTAGACATAAAGAATTCAACTACAAATAGTATCAAACATTTCCTGCAATTTATTTTTTTAGCAAAGAGAGATGAAGTTCGTTGATAATTATAAAACAGTTTTGTTGCTCTCCTGTCCGTAATAAAATTTTTAAAAATCATAGAACACGAAAATTCATATAGTTTTGTCGACATCAAGTTGTAACGAAATTGTGCGATATTCATAGTCCCAATACTTTATGGTAAAAATGCATAAAAATGTATGAATATCTTGAATTTTTCATTATTAATGTCACAAAACTAACTAAATATATATTTAGAAGATAGAAGTATATTTTATAAGACATTTTACTTCATGTGACAAATACTGTAAGCAACTGATGTCAACCAGAAACATTTTACATATCAATTTTTTCTTATATTTATTCATATTTGATCATCGATAATTCAAGCTTATTTGTTGCACTCTTGACCAAGAGAAGAGAATTGTGAAGCATACATTACACCAGAACATGTTCTGTTGTGAAGTTGTGGTGGAATTACTAAAGTTTTATGACAATTTTTCTGTGTGTGTGTGTGTGTGTGTGTGTGTGTGTGTTAATTTCATTAAAAAAAAAAAAAGAAAAGATAAAAAAAAAAAAAAAAAACCCACTGGATTGATAAAATTGAAAAGAAGCCTTTTAGTAATAAAAATGTACATAATTTAGTACTAAATTATTCAAATAGATCCTTATTGATCAAAGAATACTTATTACCGGTCTTGTAGAGTAGGTTCTCCCCTCTAACACCCCCCCCCCCCGAAAACTGGCTCTAGAGTAGGATTTTCTCCCGGAAAATAGGCTCTAGAGTAGAATTTCCCCCTTGGAAAAATGACTCTAGAGTAGGATTTCCCCTACGGAAATCCCACACCAGATTCAATTTTCCGGGGGGAAATCCTACTCTGTGTAGTAGTTATAGAGTGCAATTTCCCCCAGAGCCAATCCCCCCCCCCCAATAAAATATAATGGCTGTACTTATGTTATGAGGGGGAAAGGGGGGCACACATTGTTACAAGTGTCCCTTCTTCAAAATGGTGATCATATGAATTAAAACATGCGAAGAATGAAAAATGAAAATTTTAAATCTCATTTTTTTCTCAGCAACCGTCCAATCAATTTTTTTTTTTGAAGCATTAATTTTTTTTCTTTTCATCTGGTCTCTGAGTAAAGAATGTCAGAATTGGAAATAAAGGGAGTCGAGTTGATGAAATGTGCGTGTACAGTGTTTATAATCAAAAGGTTAAGGAATAGAAGCATACTAGGTCTAAAGTCCAAGAAAAATATCTCTTTGTTCACGATTTTTTTCCCATCATTGGTGATGTTATGCAGCTAATGCTTTAATGTGTTCTCCTTGATTGCTTTACTTAGCTTAACAAAATATGATTATTGACAGCAAGACAGCTAAAGACTTTATCATAATTAAACCCAAGCGCAAAATAAAATTTGAGCCATTTATCAATTGTTCGAATGATAATTATTCACCCAAAATCGAATTAAAAATTATGTAATTTTCATTCCATAGTTTCTCGTACAAATGCTACAAACAAGAAAATTATTTTGTTTTAACGAGATAACAAACTCGTTATAATATAAATACTCCATGATGTGCAAATTTTTCACCCATCGAAAACCATTGTCAATCTCGGCTGCGCCTCAGTTAAAATGGTTTTCGAGGGGTGAAAATTTTCAATGTTACACTCAACTACATGCAATATTTATTATATTATACTGAATGTTTTATACAAATGCATATTACAGTGAACCTTGCGCGCATGAATACTGCGCAGTCAATAGTTTTTGGAATATCACCCGTCGACAAGCAGTGTTCACTGTTGCTACGCTGGAGGGCGTGGCTTCATTATTCAGCAGGTAATAGTGTTTTTTAACAAATATTTCTCGTCAGATCAGATTCAACTTATTTACATGAAAGTATAATATAACGAGATAACGACCCATTAATACTATATACATGTAATTATATCCTTTTAACGAGATAACCATCTAATTATAAGGAGATAACTAACTCGTTATGAAATAATTAATTCGTTTTAACGAGATACTAACTCAAACAATTCTTTCGTTCAATGGATTCAAGTAACATACAAGAAGTAAATTCTTTGAAAAACAAATTGAATATTTAAACTTTAGATGGCCTTGATATACTGCACATTAAATAAAAGTGACTCTATAACGAGGGGGGTGGGATGGGGTTTCTACTTTGAGAAAGAAAGATGGGGAAATTTGGCTCTGGTGTGAGATTTCCCCTCGGGGGAAAATCCTACTCTAGAGTACACTTTCCGGAGGGAAAACTGGCTATATGGGGAATCCTACTCTACAACACCGGTATTATGAATTTCATCATTGAACTTGGATCTTTAAAAAAGTGATGCACTCTTGACCATAGAAATATGGATCTGAAACACAGTCATATCCTGTAATTGATAGATTTATTTGGTTAAAATGTTCTTTGTGTCTTTATTTTCCAAGATAGAAAGCAAAGAAATGTATGTATTACATGTGCTGATAAAAGTTTTTTTCCATGTTGAGGAGCAAATGATCAAATGTTGCACTCCCAAAATAAATGGGTATGCACAGATACTTGACTCTCACTTATGCTGCTTGTGATTCATATAACATTTATAACTTTTATCAGTTATTGTTTTACACTTTGAAAATCCTTTTTTTAAATTTAATGTCATACAGATCTTTAAAAATCAATGTTTTTTGGCAACATTATATTTTTTTTCTGTTGCACTCCTGACATGGTTTGACAATTTGTTCAAAGCAGCCATGGCTATAACTTGGTCAAACACAAGTTACTAGTCTAAATTTAAAGCTAAAAACATTGAATTTCATCACGAAAGTCATTATTTCTAACATATTATTTATTTCATAGACCCTCAATAAATATTAAATTTTGAAAATGTCAGAAAAAGGTGTTGCATTCCTGACATTTTTTGCATATATTTTTGGCATAACTTTTTTGTAACTTAAGATATCAATGAGATATTTGGCAGGTATTTAGCCAATATCAAATGACATATGTTGAGTCATAATTTTTTTTCACATTGCCTGTATTTTGTTGCAAGACTTTTCCTTTGTGTACCAACATTTGAGACATGGTTGATCCTGGAAGTGAACTACTTAAAATAAACTTTAACCTTAGCCATTACTTCTGAACAGTTGGTTCTAGATTTTAGATCTTTCTCATTTCACATTGTATCCCTCGTGAAGAGATCTTTCTTTAGGTACCAACATTTTCACCTCATGGCCTTGACCTTGGGCTTTGACTTACTTTTGAGAGACTTTAACCTTGGCCATAAGCTGCATCAGTTTTTCACAAATACATCTTGTTTTATATTTTCAAAAATACATTTGTATATCCTGTTTTAGAACAAGCAAGAAAGATCATAAGCGTGCTAAGAGTGCTAAGATGGTGCCTATATGTTCATAAGAATCTGCTTCCGTTTCTACAACAGTGCAGATCAAACGTGTCAAAAGAAACCATGGTGGATCAGCAGAAAGCCGAACGATCGTAATCCAAATCTTATGTATCATCCACAACCAGACATATTGATCTTAAGGATGACATTTACTCAGACGGCAAATAATTCACTTATAATATTCGATGAAAATCAATATATTGTACTTTGTAGACCTATAATTGTGGTGTTATTATTTTTTTTTTACTTTCAATTAAGTAGGTTAATGACTTTTTTATGCTAGTGACCTCTGAGTATTTCTCGAAAAAAAAAATATTAACATGAAATGTGAAGATAATGAACAGTGATCAAGGTCAAAAGTCAAGTTGAACGATACAAGTTATGAGCAGAGCCAACACGGACCTCTGAGAAAAGAGGGGGGATCAGATGCCATGGATAATAAAATTTAATTTTTATTATTAGTTTGCCATCAATGTTTTAGTAGAGCATCTAAATATGAAACTCTGTGGTGTCTTTTTATTTCGAGTTCAAAAGAATATATCGAATCAAAGTAAGAATGAAAAATATTGTTAATTGATAACGAAGAAGAAAACGAACACTCTGCTAATAACGGGGCATAATTGGACCTATTGGAATTCCAAGAGAGTGTTGAAAGAGCTGTATGATCTCCGAAAACTACATAGATATTGTCAATCAGAAATTCAAGCATCTTTTCAGATCAATACCGGAGTAACTGCGTTTAGAATCAGAATGTTTTTTCAACAAAATAAGTTTGCACATGACAAATAACAAGATGTGCAAATTTATGAGTTACATTTTTATTGAATAAGTTGTCTATGATGATCGATGGTCTTTGGGGGAATGGTTTAAAGTGTTGAAAATATCGTACGTTTTGGCCACTGATTTTGGTTGAATTTTGTGATTTCAATTTTTTCCTAAAGTTCCTTGGAGATTGAAGTATTCACGTCTGATTCACACCACTTCTCGAATATGTTAACGTTGCTGTACAGTATTTAATCCTGAAGTTTCTCCTTCATAGCTGTTAATATTTCGTGAGAAGTAAAGAAAGAAGCTTGGTAGATCATTAACTAGAACCAGCTATATGTATCTTTGTGAGAATTTTTATGAAGTATAGGCATACATAGGCATGGTAAATAATTCAACTTCATATTTGTTGTTGGGAATATTTAAAACATGCTAAAAATTTTGCATTATGACCAAGATTTTTTTCTTACAGTAATAGTGGTAGTTATGAAATATAATGAAAAAAAGGATAGTGTTGCTAAAAGAATTAACGAATTATGCTGTCTTTTGGCTTTTATTCATATTTCATATTTACTGCTTTGCATGAGCTTTAACAAATATAGTCTTTTCAAGACAATACCTAAAAACTTAATTTTTAGGATAACAACCTTAGAAAAAAAATTACGAGACTGAACCATAGAATTCATATCAAAGTACGATGTAGTTCATATAAGCAACATCGTTATTTGTTGAATTAAAAACAACCTTTTCATTTTACCAAGTCAGTGTAGTTGATACACAGATTTTCATATTGATATTCATAAACGTGCATTTCATTCCACTGCTACTAATAATATCAATATACCATAGGATAATTACAATGATTATAATATGAATATAATATGGAGTCAATCCTCACTACAGAAGCACATATATTCATATTCTAATTTTAAAATGTGCGTTCTACACCCTATTGGTTTATTCATATCTTCCCCTTATTATTCAATTAAACTATTCTGAATCCAGAAAAACTTAGTCTCGTGTACTGGTTGCTCTCCAGAATGTCACCAGCGAAGGCTGTGCCAACACGAACTTTTACAATGTCTCCCTCCTTTACATTCAGAATGGTAAAGGTGGAAGAGGACGCTCTGTCATTGTGGTTCATTGCATCCGCCCATCCGATGTCCTTCACGATATCATTTTTGACGAGTTGCACTGAACAATGAGATTTGTCTTTAGCAACAGTTGTGATGTGGAATGCATAGACGCCATTTTCAGGTACAACAAAGTTTCCGCTTGTCACGTCATATCCATTTCCGATATTGGTTTCCACTCTGTCGTACACGAGTGTTTTGTTGACACGGAGAGAACTAATTTGCACACTACTTGACATGTAGGTATGAAAAGCAACTTGCATTTTCCCTAAAAATGGATATAAAATACACAATTATGTATTTTGGGGTGACTGTCTTTCAATTAAAAACACCAAAACATGTTTCATATCATTTGATAGCCACTGATTTTTAAACAAGAGCATTTTTCTTTGCGTGATCGCCAAAAAACATTAATTCAAATAACTGAACATACATGTATCTTAAATGATTAAAAATATCATCAATTCAATCGATACGCAACGCAATTTTACATGTAAGTAAACAAATTTTGCTATCGCTCAAATAATCATTGAAAACAGTCTACTATCTATAAGACCTAGCTGCAGAACTGTAGCGTTATAGTTTTATAGTTTAGTCTTTGACCATAACAGGTAAGGCAGGTAAAATATTTGAATATTGAAGATCTACAAGTTCTTGGCAATTTTGACCCACGCTCACCCCAGAGGACACGTATTTGGAAAAGCTGTTTGCTTATTATACATGTAATTGTATGAAAATTCGTCTGCTAGATGCGCAGGAGAATTTTTAAATAAAACAAAATACATATTTGTTTTAAATTGGTGCTTTAGTTTCAGAGAAGTTATAAAATATTTAAGGATTTACTAATGGAAACTGTCAAAAATAGATACAGGGTAGCATAGTATTGTGTTCAGATAACTTATCTGAGTAACTCAGGTGATCAAAAATGTTTAATAATTGCAACCAAAAAAAAACAACAACAACAACAACAAACAAACCAAAAAAAAAAAATCAGAAGTAGGAGTGGAAACGACATTCAACTCTCTTTGAAAAAAAAAAACGAAAAAAAAAGAAAAACAGAAGCAGGAGTGAGTGGAAACGTCATTCAACTCTCTCTAAAATTCTGGCAATTTTGATAGCATTGAAATAACTTTAATGTTTTGGGAAAAAAATATTGCCTTTATATGACTCAGTATTTAAAAAAAATAATACTAGTGTATAGTATAATTGATAGTAAAGTGTTTTATTTTTTACTTAAAAGGCCCCTAATTGCATGTACTTGGAATATTAATCAGAATGAGCAGATAATTTAAAAATTATATCAAAATGTTTGACAAAAGGAATATATACTATTCAAAAGATATTCACCTAACTGACTAAGTCTGCTCCCACTCCGCTGTGCGCACAGACTACAAATCGTGTCCTCCATTTCTTCTCTGTCACACGATTCCTCGGCCATAGAGGAAGCCAAAAACAGGAATAAACCAAGCAACAAACATTGCAACTTCATCGTTAAAAGCAAGACAGAAATCTTGGTATAGTATTCAATTGGGCTTATTTTGCCGAAATGCGAAGTTAGAAAGAGACCCATTGAGTTTTATACTGCATTCGTCGTCTTCATCCAGAAAATAAAAAAAAAGTTCAGGATTTTTTTCTCTCTCTATCAGTTGTTTTGGGGGATGAAGGGGCATAACGTGATAAACAAAAATCTGAACAGTTAAAACAACCAAAGACAAGTTCAGTTCATGATGGCATCTGCATGGGATGATTTTCTTTGATAAAGATGTTATATACCGGTAAACATGTTTATAAGTACAGCTATTTATAAGAACCAGGCAGAAGTAAAAATAAATGATTCATGATAGTAATAGTTTTTTTTTTTTAATTAACACAATTTTATTAAAAAACATCAAAATAAATGTTTTAATACAAATATAAATGGGTTTTTTGCATAGATAATTAAAAATTGAATTTTATAAATGCCCTACTGTGCTGAAACAATCAGTAGTATCCTTTAGAGGGTGCTTATATGTGCTGGCGATTTTTTTTTTAAAAAATCCTACATGTTTAATGAATTTGAATTATAAGCCTTTGAAGAGCTTCTATAACAGAATATAAATCAATCGAAAAACCCATGGGTTATTTTAATTATGAATAAATATTATGATAATAAAACATGAAACTTCATGAAATTTTAGTTATCTCCCTTGACACTCTTCTGTGAAGGAGTCGAAAAGGCTGCATTTCACTCTTCTGTTAAGAAGGTGAGGATTTATGAAAAATGAATTGTTGCAGTCCATTTTTGAAGTTTTGTTGATTCTCATATATACTTAGGACAGGTAAAGCAAAATATTCCAACAAAAATAGGACTTTTATATGGAAAACCACCTTTCCTGCAGTTTTTCTTCTTTTTTGTCTGAGAAAAACAAGTGTGGAGCTTCACCTTATTACCCAAATGAAGACAGTTTGATTCTCATAAAAAACTGTAATAAAGACATTAAAAACTACCTAAAATCATTGAACATCGGAGATATACCTTCTGAGGGGCACTTAATATGCCTTCGAGCTGGTATTTTTACACTAGCAGGGGATTATTCTATCTGTCCCTTCCACCGATACTCCCTTGGTGTAAGATGGAAGAAGAAAACATCCTGCTCACACCCAAGTCACACTCACCATTCAACAGGTCTGGGCGGCCTCCGTTTTTGGAGGATAGCTAAATTCAATATGGCGGCCAAAATTTTTACCATATATGGAAACCGCGTTGCATTGTGGGATAGTTTATCCTCCGATTTAAGAGGATAACACAGGTAATTTTCAAACACCCCGTACCTACCTTTAATCAAAAAGTGCAAGCACCAGAGTACATGCAAATAAAAGTTCAAACATTAAACTATCGATTGTATGTGGCGATTTGAGATTCTATGTCTAGATATTTTGCAATTTGTTTTCAAAGTTAGCACTTTTTGCGCTCCATTATTACTGAATATTTCTTGTTATTTTGTTTTATTTTTTATGATTTTTCCCTATTTAGACAATTAAAAGTCTTTAATATTTCTTTTATTTTTTTCTTTTAATTCAAAAAAAAGGAAACACAAAAGGAAATGCATTTTAAGCGTATTTAAAACGCAGAATATACTCTGCCTTATAATTTAAGCAAATAAAAGTACAAATGGATTGAATGAATAATTATAAAAAATAAATAAATAATTTGAATAGCATAAGTAAATAAAATAAATAATTTGACATGTTTACTAAGAAATTAACATATATTCATACAGCCATGTATATACACAAACAAATAAAATATTACAAAGTGATGTGCTTATTAATAAGAATTATTAAATGAAAGAAATGATAAATTATTGAACTTAATTTTTCAAAAAAAAATTGTTTATCAAAATTTCTTAACTGCTTATCACATAATTACGGTACTGGAAAATCAGCGTGGTTATAATTAACCTCAGTCACAGGCAGGTAAGTGCAATATTTGTTTTCCAAGCTGTATTCCGAATAACTGATTGACGGCAATTAAAAAATATAGTTATAGTAATTTAATATCTGGAATTATCCATCATCATATAAAATTGTACCTTTTATTTGTTTTGATTTCGAAATCAGCGTACGGTTCATAAATGCAAGAGTTGCTGTTATTTGTTTGGTTAAGAGTTAACTGCCCTTAGTTTTGAAAATTCCGGTAGGTGGCAAGACCGCTATCCTCTGTTTTCAGAGGATAAAATCTATCCTCCAAAAACAGAGGCCGCCTAGACCTGTTCAAAGGCCAAAGCAGAGGTTGGGAGGAGCATCATGCTATCTATGTCACGGCACCTCCATACAGTGTATGGAAGTGTTGTTCCTGTCGGCTCAGGTATTACATTTAGAATTGCATCCCTTGTAGACTAAACCTTTAAGAACAGTACCTGTGATCATACACCTATTCAATAGGCTATTGTTTGTTCACATTCTCTGTCATCGTCGGAACCACAGGTTTTCTCTCCGTTACACTACATTCAATATGTAGTGTAACGGAGAGAAAACCCGTGGGTTCCGATGATGATTCTCTGTAAAAATTATTGTGTTTAATTTTAAAATACTGGTATTTGATATATAATAAAGCTAGTCTTTGATAATTCTAGTAGCTTCATGCTGTACACGTGGTATATAACTTATACATGTATGTACTACATGTACATACGACAAAACAAAACATACCCTTTTTCATGCCACACCGTGTATCAGATCTCATTGACAACCATTATCAGCATAGGGTCATACTGTTGTCTCAGGCTGATACAAGGTGCGATATGAAATATATCAAATATAATTCATAAAACAATGAATTATTTTTTTATATAATTAATTATAAATGTATGAACTTTTTTACCCCCCCCCCCTCGAAATTTTATGATTATTTTACGTTTTTTGTTTATTGACTGGGTAATTTTTATTTTCAGCAGATATATATTTTACATGTAACTCTAGATGTCTGTTACATTTCATTTAAATAGGTTTATGCAGTAAATGCAGAAAAAGTATCAGTGATGAAATGAAATCATGTGAGGTAAGATTTACACAAGGCATCTTTTTCAAGGCGTTCTCCATTTAAGTACTAAATAAAGTCTGCAGGGTAAAAAATATCTGAGTTTAAATAATTTAAACTCCCTTGGTTCATATGGAGGGTGATCATGTTTAAAAATCTATACACGTATAAATTCACAATTTGTTAGATGGAAAATTTGTGTATCAATCCATTTTTCTACATATGAAATTAATTGATCTGAAACTTTTATCTCAAACACTGTACATTGCAATTCTTAATGTTTCCCTTTTTACATGTCATATGTTGTTTCTTAAATTCTGAACTGTCAAATTTTTAGTAAGTTATCATTCATGAAAATTCAATCATCAATCACTGTATTTTATACACATTCATACTATAAAATTGTATCTGATGATAAACAAATTAAATTTACAAGTGTCAGTACGTCAACTACCCCTGCACGTTCATCTATGCCAAGCCTTGAATTCAGCACATTGGAATATAACAGATGTCTAATACATGTAAATGGTACATCTACTAGTTATAAATATTGTGCCTCCCAAGTACACTGCTTAGTTTTAAGCATTCACTTAAAATTTACTTAATAATCACATTGCAGTAACATTCATAGATTTGAAGTCATATATTCAACAATTTTCAAAATAAGCATAGAATGTGGAGATATCATGCTGTGTTTGTTTCTATCATTGTTTATTTTTATTATAAGATGGAGTGTGTCAAAGAGAAAATTCATATGAGAGTGGATGTACAATGTATACCATTAATCTGACCCTACCCATATACATACAGATCATCCTCATCATCATACAAAACATAAATCTATTAATCTTGATTACCAATGATGTCCATTTTATCTGTTTATGTAACTGCATGATACTTGAAGGAAATATAATGGAATGAGAATTACTTATCTGAATCAGTTGGGGAGAGGATTATCTAAGTATTTGGAACTTCTGTCTAATACCTTTGACATGAACTGTCAATGAAATATGTTTCATTATTCAAATATTTAATTTATTTAGGATATATTTATCAGTTTAAAAGCATTAAGTCATTTAACTATGTACCATTCTTTCGTAAAATGACATAAACATAGTATAATGATATATTTTCAGTGTTGTCAAAAAGTACCTTCTAACTGCAAAATGACCCTGAATGACACAGCGGAGGTAATGTTAATTAAAATACAGGATTTTTTACAAAGTAAAATATTTATCAATTTACTCTCAATTTACATCTCAATATTCAAACATTAATGCATATGTACTTTATATTTCCATGTAAAATGCTGATGACTTGGCATTCATTTGAAATGGTTCTAATATCTTTATTATCTATCATCATAATAAACGTTTTTTCAGCAATTCAGGAGCCTCCGGCCAAGGGCAGAGAATTATGATGAAAATTGCCATTCAGAGACTTTGTCACAGGTATTTATTTTGAAGATTGATTCTCTGCAAAAGGGGCTGCTGGTCTCTATTTTTTTTTTGAGGATAATTTTTTGATGTAGTTTAACTATGTAAATTTTCATTTGGAAGCTGCCCCCCCCCCCCCATTTCTGTATGTTACAGTGGATCGCTGGCAAATTCCAGCATTTAAAAAAAATGTAAGGAATAGAAAAAGGTACAACAACCCTCCTCTCCCTCCTCTCCACCCAATAGAATTTTTAGCTCTACTGGTCAGAGACCAGAAGAGCCTATGCGATAGTAAGGTGTCCGTCGTCTGTCTGTCTATATGTAAACAATTTTTCAAAACGCTACTCCTCGTACAGTTTTGGTCTGATTTAAAACTTGGCACACAAGTAGACTACACAAAGATACATAATTCAATGCATCATTTTTTGATTTCGATGAACGGTGTTTCCGTGGTTACTAAAAATAGAAATATCTGTGAAATTCCTTAAAACGCAATTACTCCTACAGTTTTAGTCTGATTTAAATATAACTTGGCATACAAGTAGACTACACTAAGATACATAATTTGATGAATTGGTTTTTGATTTTGATGAATGGTTTTGCCATGGTTACTTAACATAGAAATTTTTTGTAAAACTCTTTTTAAACATTACTCCGGCTACAGTTTTGGTCTGATTTCAATCAAATCTGGCACACAATTAGACTACACTATGATACATGATAGTTTATATCAGATTTTGATTTTAGTAAATGGTGTTTCCATGGTTACTAAAAATAGAAATTTCTGTGAAATACTTTCAAAACACTACTCCTCCTACAGTTTTTCCTTGATTTCAATATAACTTGGCACACAAGTAGACTACATTAAGATACATAATTCTATTTATTACTGCTTGTTGTAAAGTTTCAAATCCAAGTGCTACTTTTCCTTTGTTATATGTACAGACCAGTAGAGCTACAGTCTCATACCAGACCTCTGGTTTATTTTAAACAGTAGTGTATTTTTTAAAATTTAATTCTATTTAATAAGTATTATTTTACTTTTCATTTTTTTAGACCCCCCTCCCCCCTCCGTCTTTGAATTGAAACATTGTTACGGGCTTGCACCCGTCCATCAGTCTGTCAGATCATCTGCTTTTTTCAGTGCAACTCCTATGAAACTACTTACTCAAAAGAATTTCATAAAACTTTGTATTAATTATATAAGGACATTATGTGTAGACATCTGAGAAGATGTGAATATTCTGATTCATTTTTTTTAAGCTCACCTGGCTGAGCTGAAGGCTCAAGTGAGCTTTCTGATTAAAATTTGTCCATTGCCTGTCATCGTCATCATTGTCATCAACTTTTTACAATTTCGTCTTCATCTCCAGAACCACTGGGCCAATTTCAACCAAACATGGCACACAGTGTCCTTGATTAAAGGGAATTCACTCTTGTTCAAATGAAGGGCCACACCCTCTTTCAAGGGGAGAAAATAAAGAAAAGTAAAAATTGTGTGGGATCATTTAAAAATCTTCTTCTCTTCAAGAACCACTGGGCCAGTAAGGATAAAAATTATGTGAAAGCTTTCTGACATAGTGTAAATTCAGTTTTTTTCACATCATGCACCCGGTGGTAGGGTGTGGCCACAATGGGCAATCAAAGTTTTATATAGAAATTCATGGAAAATTATCTTTAAAAATCTTTTCTCAGGAAGTCATGATTAGTCATATTCATAAAAAATCATCCACAGATAGTGTAGATTCAAGTTTGTTTGAATCATTACCTTTGGGACTCGCCAGAGACTACAATGGGTGATGTGAAACAAGCTTTACCACCCAAGAGACCATAAAAAAGTAACACATATGTTCTTCATGAAACAATGAAAAACACTAATTGTTTTGAAAAAAGAATAGGATTTATTTTCCATGAATGATTTCAAATTTTAAATTTTGTATTTCTAGACAGACGAATCAACCACCTGCAGTTTGTCACGGGAATCAAATTGGAGCACCACTTTAGAGGGTCATATACATCTAACTGATGGAATAGATAACCTCAACAAAGCTCTTACATCTCTAAGTGGTGGCCAAATGAGTCCAATTAAGTATCAGCTGCAAACACCCTTGAATGAAGTACAAGCCAGCACAAGGAGATATTTGAAAAGGAAGGCTACAGATGCAGTGCACACGATTCTAGATCAGATGGCCCCTGGACAATCGAGAGAACTACTTGGATTACTCCTAGAAAAAAACCATCCGGAGGAGAATGAACAAAATACTAAAACGGAACTTGAAATAACAGATTCAATTCTACAACTCTACTGTGAGGCTGAAAATAATGCCCTTAAGCGTCAACTCCTGTCTCTCTTATCTTTACCAAATGCACACAGTAAATCTGAACTCCAGAAACTTATTCCTGGACTAACAAAGTGGGAAATTGATCAAAGTCGATTGCATGCAGCATCTCATGGAGCAGGCACCTTACCAGTCAGTGTGGGACCAGCTATTAGACACCGCATGAATAGAGAAAAACTGGAACATGCATTGTCATTTTTTTAGATCCCAAATTCTTTCAAATTTGTTCATATGGAACAAGAGATCTGCATTGTGACAATGGAAAGACAATCACAATACCACAGGTAGTGAGAACAACCTGTCATTCTTCTTTACTAAGTATGTATAAATCATACTGCTCTGAAATGGATTTTGTTCCATTATCTGATTCCACATTGTACAAAATTATGTCTACCTGCTCTGCTAGTAAAAGAACGAGCTTATGTGGTCTTGATAACATTGCCACTGATGGTGCAGCAGCCATTGATGACCTAATACACATGTGTGAGCATTTAAAAGAATTAGGATCTGAAATAAACACAGTTACCAGTTTAACCTCTGATTTAAAAAATCTAAAGATGTACTTGAAATCAGAGTATAAATTTAGTGTGGGACTGTCCCGTGGATGCCAAGATCACTGTATCAAATTCGCTCTTAGCCATCCAAGCAATGTCTTGCTGCAAGAAGAGTGTGATCATTTACATGAGGAACACTGTAGAAAATGCGACATCCTTGAAGAAATAAGCAGTGCCTTTTTTGACGAACTCCAGAAAGTCAGATGTAAGTTTTTAATAGAAAATTTCTGTAAAACTGTTTATCTTTGCATGGGTTTCTATAAATTTTAAACAGTTTCAATGTGAGCATTGGTATGAAGATAAAGAGAAAAGATGTCTTGAAATCTGAACAACTTGACACAGGACTCATCATACTGTCAGACTTTGAAGAGCCACCAACCAAGTATGGTATGATCTCCTCTCAGAGAAAAGAAAACTGTTCAGATCCACACAGACCCGAAACCAGGATTTTCCACTGTTCCGAATTAGGCTGTAATCAGCAGTTCTCCTCTTATGAGCTTCTGAAAGAACATATGGATCTAGATCGACATGTGCAAGAAAAAACCTCTACATTCGATGAAATTCGACATCTTTGGTCAGAGACATGTCATTCAAATTTGTTCAAGTCTAAACAGTTGCATCAAATAGGTGCAGAGTACCACTCCTTGGAAGATTCCAATTTATCAGGAAAAAAGCTTCCACAAGGATGGGCACTAAAAATAGCAAGAAAATTTGCTCGCTTCTCTACCAGAGTAAAAGAATTTCTCCAAAGAGTGTATCATGAAGGTGAAGAATCTGGAAGGAAAGCAATTCCGATTGAAGTAGCTCAGCGTATGAGATCTCTGAGAGATAGCAATGGTGAGAAGTTTTTCAGTTCTGAGGAATGGCTGCAGCCTTCTCAAATTAACTCTTATTTTGGTAGACTTTCTCTGAATGGAAAGGCCAGTGGTTTCAAGGAGGAACTAGAGAATGATGAACACCTGAGAGAAATCTTGCAGTCAATAGAAGAGGAAGAAGAAAGAGAAAACATAAGAAATACACTTTTGTTTGAGAATAGCAGCACTGTGTGATGTGAATGATATAACTGCATACAGGTAAAGAGAGAAATCTTGCAGTCAATAGAAGAGGAAGAAGAAAGAGAAAACATAAGAAATACACTTTTGTTTGAGAATAGCAGCACTGTGTGATGTGAATGATATAACTGCATACAGGTAAAGACGTCTGTATATTGATATTGTTAGCATTTTAGGGAATATACATGTATATTATGTGTCTGTGCATGTGCAAAAAATATTCATAAATTTTATGATGTTTAAACTTTTTGTACCAATCAAATAATTTATTGTTTGAAGGTTTTTTTCAAGTTTGTCATGGTAACAATTTGTGATGCTGCATAAGGTCATTCCAAGTTTTTTCTCTGTTTAGCATCCACCCATCTTTCAAAAACTTACCTACCTATTTACAAAAAAATGCGGTCTAAAATTAACCACAAATTTTAAAGTTGGAAAAATGATGCATTTAAAGGATATGATATATTAATCTATTTTTCTCATTGAATTATTCTGTAGGAAAATCAATGTTTTAAATGATTATTATATACCTAATTTGACAGATTATAGAAAATATATAAAGAAATTGACAGAATTCAAAGGTTTGTACCAAAAGAATCAATTTCAGGACTCCTGCTTTTGTTTTTTTTTTCTGATCTTCATTTTTGAAACCAAAGCACATGAGGATGCTAAACATATAAAAAACTTTGGATGGCCTAAAACTTTGAAAAACAAATTTTGTAAAGCTTGAATTCAGAAGAAAAAGGCAATTTTTTGTACAAAGTTTGATTTTAGGGAAACATAATTGTTTAAGCATGTAGCTTTGTTTGATTTTGGAAGGGGAAAAAAATTATGTCCAAATAAATAAAAGACTCAATGAATTTTTTGTTTTAAAAACAATGTTATAGCATAAATTTATTAAGTTTATTGCAATGAATAGATATTAACAACTACTATGATAACAAAAATATTTGTTTAAAAAAGTAGTTCTGGTACAGAAAAAAGATGATGTGTTCTTTTATTTAAAAAAAAAAAGATTCATCAAAAATCATGTTTGTTATATATGGTTATCAAACATTGCTTTATATATATTTAAAAGTAAATTATAGTCCATTGTCATGGTAACCAAAGATTGTTTTTGACATATATAATGATTATTTAAGATGAATTTTTAATTATGCTTATTTAAATGTGCTAGGTGACATATACAGCAGTTATTCTTTTTTCTGGCATTGTATGGATATATCTTTGTTATTTTCAATAAAAATGCATTTTAGACATATTCCGTTGCCATGGTAGCAAATTATCTATAAAACTAATTGGTTTAACTTAATTTTGCAATATATAAGATGTGTACTCCCTATTTTATATTCCCAAAATTCTTGCATAAGTGGTATATCTTCATTAACATACAACAAAAATGAGATGGTTTATGCTTTTTTTGTCAAAAAATGATTTTTTTCGGGAGATTTTGTTGCCATGGTAACAAAATATATTAAGAAAACCCATGGGTTTTATTTAATTTTTTAATTGTTCATAATGTGCACTTTCTAACATATATAATCAGAATTTCTGAATTTGTGGGATTTTTTCATAATATTCTGTTAAAATGTGCAAGATTTTAAGAAAAAATGTAAAAGGTGAATTTCATGAAACACAGCAAAATGAACTCAAATTTAACACTTTTTAGAAATGATGAACAATTTTAACAATATGGTAATAATTGAATATTTTTTATGTTACTTCCTGGGAAAAAAGATTCATTTGTGTTATTTTCATCGAAGAAGCACTGTTCCTTCATTAAATTATAGCTAAATTGACCAGTTTTGCTATTTGTTGCTTGCTAGCCTTTTACTATAACATGGCGTCTGGTTTCCATGGCAACAAAGGTTGGCCAATAAAATCATAGCATCCAATGACGTTCCATTGGTCCATAAAGCAACATATCCAAATTTCCAAAAAATCTGAGATGGTCATGAATCACCCCCTGCCTGGTTCTTACAAATAGCTGTACTTAAAGATAAAGTAAAGACATGGGAATTGATTTCCAGAATAACAGATGAGAAAATATTCAGATATAGGCTTTTCTGTGTGATTTCCAGTGTTTTATTTTTCTTAAAACAAATTTCATTATTGCATTTCATTTAAATCGTGGCATTCTTTTCCGTTAAGATATGTTTTTTCAAAGCTAGTACACAAAGTGATCAAAATATTTGAAACAACATGATAAATTTTCCTGACGCCTGTTGATATTGTTAATACTCTTGTATTATCAACTGATTTGTCAATATCCTGTATCGTTTTAAAAGTGTTCGCACGAAAAGCATTCTCTAGCGTAAACTCAATATGCAGGTGATAATTGTATATTGAAGCATAAATAAGGGAAGTTGATGACAGGAAATTCATAACGTTTATCTAAAAATTAATCTGTCTGTTTGCCATCAATATTTTCTCTAGTAGAACATTTAAATATAAAGCTGATATGACTCTCCAGTATAGGCATGAGAATTCAAATTCAATTTGGTTGTTGGGAACATTAAAATATTTGAAATTGGCATATGTTTTTGAAGAATTCCTTCCTTAAAAAGGGACAGTTGGGTGTACGTTGGATTACCACTTGTAGAATAAATTCAGGTTCCTCTGAATACTTAGCAATCAGCCCTACAAACAAAGAATATGTTGTTACCTGCTTTGTCAGCTGGAACCAGTACATATTGATCATGTAATCTATCTACTTCTTTTTCATTTCTGAATTATTGAATAAAAGAAGAATAAATGGTTTTTAATTTGCCCCTCAACCGTTTAACACAATATTTGAACATACATCTTATACTTTTAATTTATTCTGACCAAGTTTTACGGGATGAACTGTCCGTCAAATTCTAATTCTGGGCCAACCGTGAGTTGTCCTCTTATTGTTGAACCCAGATTCATAAAACCTCCAATAAGCCAACACGCGTTATAGTTTTAGTACTTTTATATAGAATCAGCATGGAATATACTTTTACATGAGCTTGGGATGTATCAGCACCGAAGGTCTGATTCCAACTGACTAAAAATTTTAACAACAAAACATACATACTGAACAAAGATAGGACAAAATAAAAGGATTAACAAAAAGTATAAAGAAATCAATTATCAAACAATTATTGAGCGACTGGTGACATTTTAGCGGCATGTATATAATAGAATTAAAGTAGATGAAAGATTCAGTGACAATAAATATAAACAGAAGTCAATTAGGAGATTAACTGTCCATGTCAGACTGCCTCAGGTAGGATTAAAGCTGTGCGGAATTTATAGAATTTATCACATTTGCCAAAATATACGAAAAGTTTTTATAACAATTTACACATAGTACGAAAAGTTAATTTACACAGTAATTTATAATTAGTCCGAAAAGTCGTATTTTACACCGTAACACATGCTCCGCCTTCGCGTAAAACACGTCCTCGTGTTTTGAATGTTCTTTCAATGAAACTGGTCTCTTCTTGGTCTTCCTTGACGTCTCCGTGGTTGATATCGTTGTTTATTTTCCACAAACAAGGCGAGCAAATGATCCTTTTCATCTTCCAATATTCGGATGGTCTGTAGCAGGGCGTTGTTTTCTTCCCTTAACTGTTTGGTTGTTTTCTCAGCTTCTGCCTGAATTTGCATTACATACTGATTATGTTCCTTTCCGATCTCGTTCAATTTCCTCTGCATCAAGTCCATAATCACTCTGTCACCGTGCGCGCCGTCTTCCAGTTTGCGAATTTTCTCACGATAGATGTTATCATTAGAATTGTTAGATTGTTCTTGCATCTTCTTTTTCATAACCATATTTTGATTTTGAAGCTTTTTGATTTCAGATTCGGCTTTTGTTAATTCGGCCGTCAAACTCCTTTTCTCTTTATTTGCATTGCATATTTGAATTTTTAGATTTTTCAGCTCAGTTCGTAGAACACACGAATTATCACATATTGAACGAAACTGACTGTCCCGAAGAGAACTGAATGGCAATTCTCGCAGAATTCGTTTATTTTCGAGATACTTGCACAGTCGTTTCATGTCTCGAGCGTTTTTCCTGCTAACAACCGGTCCCTTGTCTTCACTTTTTGGCTTTGTTTCTTTAATCCGTGTGAAGCACATCCTAGAATAATGTCCAATTCTTTGACATCTGTAGCACTTTTGGTTAAACGCGAAACATAAAACGTTAGGATGCACGTTTCCACACCTTCCGCACACTGGGTGCTGACATGAAGGGAAGTTGAACTTCTTCTGTCTCCACTGCGGTCGGAAAGAATATTCCATTGCTGGTCCTAACACGTGTACGTCTGCTTCATGTGTATCAGCACTGTCAAAACCGGGGGAAACTCGCTGTTTAGCTATTGTAGAGGTCCAGGATCTGACTACTACAAAATATATGTAGCAGCCCCGGGTGTCGTTACCCTTAGGTTTCTCACACCAAGTTTTACGGGATGAACTGTCCGTCAAATTCTAATTCTGGGCCAACCGTGAGTTGTCCTCTTATTGTTGAACCCAGATTCATAAAACCTCCAATAAGCCAACACGCGTTATAGTTTTAGTACTTTTATATAGAATCAGCATGGAATATACTTTTACATGAGCTTGGGATGTATCAGCACCGAAGGTCTGATTCCAACTGACTAAAAATTTTAACAACAAAACATACATACTGAACAAAGATAGGACAAAATAAAAGGATTAACAAAAAGTATAAAGAAATCAATTATCAAACAATTATTGAGCGACTGGTGACATTTTAGCGGCATGTATATAATAGAATTAAAGTAGATGAAAGATTCAGTGACAATAAATATAAACAGAAGTCAATTAGGAGATTAACTGTCCATGTCAGACTGCCTCAGGTAGGATTAAAGCTGTGCGGAATTTATAGAATTTATCACATTTGCCAAAATATACGAAAAGTTTTTATAACAATTTACACATAGTACGAAAAGTTAATTTACACAGTAATTTATAATTAGTCCGAAAAGTCGTATTTTACACCGTAACACAAGTATCAAGGTCTTCTGCCTTATATCTTACCCATTGTCTTGCATATTCGTCGACATAATTGATAATATTTATGAATTTTGTCGCCAGATGAAAAATCAGGGTTCCTTAAATTCTGGTCCTGATTTAAGGTCCTTATTGCAGTACTACTGCAGTACTAGTATTCAAAATTAATATTCCGCATTTGCAGGTCCCTAAGTATTTTGCTTCTAGTAATATGGGAATTTGCTATTGTCTGGAATCTTTCTCCGAACAGGCTTGAAAGAGTCACCAAGCGAGTGGCCAATTACTCAAATACCTTCATTTATGTCATGCATTGAAACGGGTTTTTTTTCTCTATAAACGCATTGTAAATATTTTAGAAAACCGTATCAAATACGTACATCTAAAAAAAAAAAATAATAACTCAATTCATTTACGCGTAAATGCTTTTTTCAATTGAACTATTTTGGCGTTATAGAGCATGTCAAGATATTTGAGTTTTTAGTGCCTAAACAATGAAGTCAATCTCAAAATTTTGAGCGCCACCTCTTCGTTCTTATCTTATTTCTACACAGGGTACCATCACCACTTGCAAAAGAAACCTTTCTTAGTACCAAATTTCTGTATCAATTAATTACTTTTTCGTTGCAAAAAGAATTAAAACAATATCATTTTTTTATTTTAAAAATACAAAAAAGTTTAACTCTGAAATTGGCCTACATGACCTAGGTGACGCTTTTTAAGATATGTTATCATAAATAGGAAAGTCCTAATTTCTAACCTACCTGCATGTTTATCTACCTAAGGACACCCGGGTCAGATAATCCTATCCCCCAACATGTCCTCGTCAACAATAAACCCAGACCTAGCCCGGGAGAGGGCTGGAGCCACATTTGACTGTGAAGAGGTGACCAACTTTTTATACCGTGGACCCGATAATGTACGCAAACGTCGTTATTTACGTAAGTCCCAGGAAAATTTTGTATAGAAAATCGTGAATTTGATGTATTAGTGTATGTTTCTGCATGTGAAATGAAACAAAAAAATGCAACAAATGTAATGCAATATACAGAATCGCTACGAATGTATCCATAGCATTCAGTTAAGCACTTTGTACTTGACTTTGTTACAAAATCTGAATTTACAATTTCTATTCCATTAATACGTGCTGGTGCATTTGAATTTGATTCACTTAGCTGATTTGCATAAAAATGGGCAAAGGCGGATCCAGGAAAGGAGGGGAACTATAACTCCATAACTGGTTAAAGAAAATTTTCACACACACACACACACACACACACACCCTCACACACACATCCTTGTGACTTTACTTGGGATTGGGTCCAAAGCTACTGCATTATACAAATCTAATAACTTTAAAAATCTACCGATGACCTTGATCTACTTCAAATTTGGCACATTTTGTGAAAAAAATTATATAGCACAATTATAAACTTGGTTAATTTTCCACCTACGTGTCTATGTCCAAAACGTTGAATTTTTTAATAGCAGTTCCTCAACCGACTAGTCAGAAGATATGGTCTTACATTGCTCATCAGTTTCATTATATAAAAGATGAAGTTACAGTCACATGTTTCTGTTTAATATGTATGTACATAATATGTACATACATATATCACAGAATCATGCTTCTTATTAACGTAAAAGATCAATAACATGATTATATTTTTGTTTCGAAAATATTGTATGACAAAAAATTTCATTTTACCTCATGTGTGTTGTGTTAAACTACGAGTGTTCTTCTTATCATACAACAGACAATGCAGCCATTCAAGACCCAGTACTTAGTGGAGCCAAACCCTGGGCTTTCCAAGACAGGAATGAACAATACGAGACAGCTTTGTGGAAACATATTTACATATTGAAAAAATTAGAAGAAATGGGCGTCACCGATCCTGCAGAGAGATTTTACTTCACAGAGTATGTGAAAATATATTTAATACAAATTGTTTCACAACAAGTCAAACTATTTACACCAAAAAAACCTGTATTTATTTTGAAATAATTAATAATCATGTTTTTATAAATTGTGAATTTTGTTCTTATCAAAACAAAACAATAGCTAGAAAGAGTATTCAATATGCAAATATTACGAAAACAACAAAAATATTGGATTAAATTATTCTATTTTTGTCTGCACAAAAAGCCAAAGAAAGATTCCTTGATTTTAAGGGCTGGAGCTCCCCAGGAGTATAGTCCCCTTTCATTGCATACGGGCATGTTTATACCATCCATTGAGAAACAAGGGACAAAAGAACAAATAGAGAAATGGCTCCCTCTCGCAAGAAGTCTTCAACTGATTGGAACCTACGCTCAAACAGAAATGGGTCATGGTATTGAAAAAAACAACTCTCAATGCAATCAAGAATCGTTGTACATTAATGTTGAAGATCTTCATTATCATTATTAGTTAACTTTACTATAATAAATTGATCATGCAGAAAATAAACTTAATTTCGAAAACATTCTAAGTAGAAAATATGCACATAAATGCACATCTAAATTATATACATGTATTACAGAATATGTCATATTGACCAAACGCGCAAATCGAATCGAAAAAGGGTAAAAATAATGTTTGCTTAAAATAAATTAATAACTTTATAGTAAATTTTAGGTACCTTTATTAGAGGACTTGAAACAACAGCTACGTATGATCCTTCTAAACAAGAGTTTGTGCTGAACTCTCCAACTGTGACGTCCATGAAGTATTGGCCAGGAGGATGTAAGGTTCTACAGTATTATATTACAGGGGTCTGACATGCGATATACCCCTCTACATCCATGCTTTTAAAGTATCAGATGTAAATAAGTATGCCTATATTGTGTAGTGCGACGGGTGTTTATGAATGAAAGTGTTTGAAAACCTGCTAATTTTGCCTCTCAGTACTAGTCATATGTGGTATTTTTCATGATCATTCAGTGGGGAAAACGTCCAATTGCTGCCTGGTAATGGCCCAACTGATTACCAAGGGGAAAAGGGAAGGCATTCATCTGTTTTTTGTTCAGCTTAGAGATATGAAAACACACCAACTTTTACCAGGTAACATATATTACACCAGCACTTAAAAATTAATCTTTACATGACGTTTAACTAAAATTTTCTGAACTTGTATTTGTAGGGGTAGAATCGGGGGACATTGGAACAAAATTTGGATTTGGAACAAACGACAATGGGTACCTAAAGCTGACCAATGTCAGAATTCCCAGAGATAACATGCTAATGCGATATGCTAAGGTTAACACTTGCTAAGCATCATGTAACTTGTAGAAAAAACATGTCTGTATTTCGCTTAAGCTTCTACTGAATATCCAAAAAATCAACGTTTTACACCTAAGATTGAACTGTATGGACGGAACAGAAACTGGCTTCGGGGCCATAAAACTTAGAAGAGCTCAATTTTGATCTAAGGATCACTTTTCCTCTGTAATTTCCTTTGGCAAAAGTGAGACTGAGATTGAAAGTGGGCTCGTCTAAATTGTATGGCCCCAGAGCCAGAATGGTATTGAAAACTTTGAACCAATTTACCAAATATTAATTTTTCGAAGTGTTAACCCTACTGAGCAACTTCTAAGGATTTAATTCAAAGGGAAACCCAGAAAAAGGGAACATTCAAATATCCTTTGACCACAGTTTAAGCATTAAAAAAAACTCATCACAAACAAAGGGAATCAACTATCACTCGGTAACAACATAACCATTCCCGCTTCAAATAGATCACATGATGATTTTCAGGCTACATAAAATGTAATTTGATTCAAGAAACGAAGTCTTCCGTTGATATACATAGAATTCAATTTTCCTTATTTTCATTACTTTGATTCCATAGATAGCTTTTGTCGTTGTGTTTTATTCATTTGCCGATATATACTACAGCTTATTTGCTGAACTGCGTACTTTCTACAGTAGTCTTCACTATAGTAAACGTCACTGTTTTCAGTCTTAACAATATAACGTAAAGAGAATGACATTATATGCGAACACTCTCTCAAAAGAGCAGTTATGTGTTTTTCAAGATTGAAATCCAAACTTCGATAATTTTTTATTTGTTTTTCCTACTTAATATAGGACTAGTTTTTCTATCTATGCAGGTTCTTGAGGATGGAACGTTTAAGCAACCAGCCAATCAGAGAATAGGATACGGGACGATGGTTTATGTCCGGGCTCGGATTGTTACTAACAGTGCCCGTGGGTTAGCCCAGGCATGTGTGATTGCAATTCGTTACAGCGCTGTGCGTCGCCAAACTGAAGTTTCTCCAGGGTAAATTAATTTTGGTTTCAGTATTATATTCTCCTCAATTTTGTTGCTACGTAATATGCTTGTCCTCCCATATGTATAATTACTATATCTGTTTGTTGGTCACAAAATCAAACGTGGGCCATAACTTTGAAACCTTGACGGGAAACATTTTTACTTAAGTGTGTTGTTAATTCACTAACAGAGAGGTGTATCATTTTCTACACAAGGTCAAATCTCAAAAGTAAAGTCAATGTGAGCAATGAGATGTTGAAAGGTATTCGGGCCATAACTTTTGAACCATGACTGGGTTGGACTTTTAGAATGCTTTTTACCCGTGACCTAAAGATAATCTATCTTAATACTTTATATCACAAAGGTCAAGTTCACTGAACAATTTGATCTGGAAATCATCTTGCGTAATTATGGAGACATTAATCTAATCAATTGATATTTGAAATTATAGAGCTGATGTAATATTTCACGCCATCCTCGCTTTATAGGTCTGTAAATCACTGGTCAAAAAGAAATTAGGATATACGGACTAAATGGCTACAGATCCACCTACTGAAAAAAAATGGGTCGAGATTTATGTCTCTGAACTTAAGCTGTAATCTAAAAATGTTACTGACGTCTCTATATGAGTGAAAAATTCTCGAACGGGATGTAAAACAACATACAATAAATCACAATAAATCAATCAATCAAAATGTTACTAACCGTGTATTCCTATTATTCTCCATATTTTTTTAAGATCATATACAACAAACATTCCCCAAAAACGTTGTTTAAAGCCCTCCTGTGCATGAAATTGAGATCATGAAAAATTTCTACTATTTTGGGTGGGATTACAATTCTCTCCATTTTCATATACTACTGTGATATTACAGTATGAGTCCAACGTTTTAAGAAAGATCATATTTATGTAAACTTTTTCGGAACAAGAAGGCATTATTTTGTATATTAAATTATCTTTTTATACTGTGAATTGCTTTTGGTGGTATCATATCACCCAATGTCTGGTGAATTAATGTCCTATAACTTCTTGTTAAATGATTGAATGTTAATAATTTGAATTGTGTAACTGATTAATTTTGGTAATTTTGATAATTCTAACAGAATCTGATTAAATTTTTACAGAGGAAGTGAAGCACAGATTATCGATTACCAAACTCAGCAGTACAAATTATTCCCTCTTGTTTCCACTGCTTATGCTATGTATTTAACTGGTAAATATGCTGAAGATTACTACGAGGAAATAGCATCGGAAATAGAAGCTGGAAACCTAGATTCCTTAAATCAGGTATGCATGTATCATTGTGACATTTTCACGATGATACCATCTTCATATCCCTCCATCTTACACCCCAGTCACTAGCAACTTTAGGATTTGTTTTGTTGTAATGAATTTTCGGATTGGACCTAACATGTCACATGCCAAGCAATTTTTTGTACATCAGCATCCGCTTAAACTTGGACATACATCGTCCTTCGCTTGACCAGCGTCCGTTATGAGTAACAAGACTGATTGATTGTTTTGTTCGGCAGATCACTGGTTTCTAAACATCGGCCGGCGTATACAAATTGGATTGGAGTCTCCTGAAAGTGTTGACATGGTCACCTTGAAAACGGGTCTTAAGGTGGCCCAAACTGCAACCCATTGATAGGTTATATTTGCCAACAAGGTCATTATAAAAGCCATAGAACCTACATGTGTACGAAATGCTGCCTTTAAATGAGGTTGTTGAATTCCCTGTAATATCAATTTATCTGTCAGTAGCCTGCCTCGATTTAAAAATTGATCGTATTCAGAGCATGAGTATGGAATAAGTATGGAAACCATATGCGTTTTTATAGCGAAATATTACTACATAAATAAGAAAAATCGACGGTGGAAAAGCTGAAATCATCTCATAAGATAACAATCAACAAAACTCTATATCTGTTAATGGAAAGAAAATGACGGACTATCGTAGCTACCATACACTTAATGTACATGTTCTTTACAACAATGGGAAATGGTGCATCGAATCACTGTAACTTTTATTTTTGGAATTCTATTACTCTTCCTCAATTCAAGATTTAAAAGAAATTTTAAATTGTTTATTGTCTAGCTGCATGCTGTGTGCGCGGGCTTGAAGGCGTTCAGCACGTGGAACTGCACAGCAGGAATAGAAACGTGTCGTTTATGTTGCGGGGGACATGGGTATTCCCACGCCAGCGGTCTGCCAAAGCTGTACGTCTTTTATACGCCCGGTTGTACATACGAAGGAGAGAATAATGTTATGATGCTTCAAGTTGCAAGGTGTGTTTTCAAAAATAATTATAGATACTACATAGTTTATCACAGAATCTGCAATGTACCCTTACATCATGTAGTGTAGTGTATCCAGAGAGTGATATATCATATGAATTTAGGTTTCATTTTATCCATTTGATAAACTTAACAAATGTATAGATGACTCCCAGTTATCCCTTGGTATGCAAAACATCGCATTCTTTATCATTTCTTTTAATTTTTTTGTCACTTGACTTCGCACTGGAAAAAGTCTCCATCATGTTTCGGATATTTCTGAATATATAATCATGATATCTTCATGATATTTCAGATTCTTGATGAAAATCTACCCTGATATAAAGAAAGGAGTACCTGTTCATAAATTTGTAGAGTATTTAGGAGCTGATCTTAATCAGAAATCTTGCATGACGAAGGAGGTGGCCCTCAACTGTCTCGTTAAAGCTTACGAGCATCGGGCAGCTAGGTGAGTTAAATTTCTGTCCTGTGAAAAAAAAGACGTCTGAAAAAAATCTAAATTATGCTTACTCAGGTCGTGTAATATTTATCAATAAATATGCATGTATAACTATGTGCATTGGAGGGACATTTTATTTCTTATAGATTTCAGTGTTTTAACGATAGCATAGTAGAGCAGCATGTGAAGAATAAATGACCCGCCCCTTTCAACACATACACAAGATAACTAATTAATGTAAAGCAAAAATATCAACTTTACATATTTATACCAGGTTTCCTTACAAAACTCCATTCCTATATTTTCATTTACACCATCCAAAAAAGTTATACGAGCTATTTTGTGTATACTTAGTAGTTCAGTATCTGTCAGTATTTATCTCATTTAAATGTCTTCTTGTAGATTGGTTTCAGAGGCTGCTCTTTACATTGAGAAGTTTGAAAGATCGGGGATATCTCGTCAGGAAGCGTGGAATGCATCGACTGTTGTTCTTACATGGGCTGCAAAGGTTCTAATACTAACAGTCTATAAATAGTTAATTATTAAACAATGATGTTTGTTGAGCAATTGCAATGGATAAATACAATTTATCGAGTGACTGAGCTTATTTTCATTCCGAGTTTCATTTTCTAGGCTTACTGTCATACTTTTGTCGTCCAAACGTTTTCTCACATTGTAAGTAATGCTAATGTAGACAAGACGACAAAAGATGTCCTGATGGCTCTCTGTAGGCTTTATGCGGTTCATGGAGTCGTCGAGAATCTTGGAGAATTTATTCAGGTAAAATGTACATGTATACCGGAACATAACAAAATTTGTCACTTTCATCATATTACTCAAAATCACCATTTTGCAAATTCGGTGAGCAATATATAGACACTGTTTGCAAATACAATCCAATCTTTCGTTAGGTCCAATGTTATTTGTTTTTAAAAGACAAATTGTTAGGCTACACCCGCGCAGTGAGTTTTTTTTATATTGATCGGATACACAGAGTAGTCCGTAGACTATTTGATATAAAAGTATTGACCACTATTTTTATACTGAATTTTCAACAGATTACTCTGCTTACATGATCAAAACTAAAGTCTCAACGCAGATGTCACAGATCGACAGGGGTACTTACTTCTCCATAGCACCTGATCCCAAATCCGATGTTTTCAGAGGCCCGTGTTTGCTCTGCTCTCGATTTGTACTTTTAAATTGGACACTTAAGCGCATGATTACTGTTGTAATCTCGTCTAAATTTCTTCCAAGAAACTGATGAAAAAACTGATTTAAAGTACCATGTCTGGTCATTGTTAAGAAGTACATGTAGTCAAACTGAAAAGGTAAAAATAACGTACAGTCATCCATATCATAAATCATATAAGAAATACGAATCATGAACAGGGTAAACACATGGTTACCTGGTAACATCAGAAGTGGGATCTGGTGCCTAAAAGGAGTACGCATTCCTTATCGACCGTTCCTGAGCTCGTTGTATTGCTCAGTTAAACGTAGTAATCAAAATCGTATAAAAACAATGGCGTAATAACTGGTAGGTATCATTTCAGTCAAAATACGACCTAAGTATAGGTTGCAAACAAGTTTATTATAATGACAATAGAATTTGTGAAGTGTTGGTTTTAATGAGATTGTTGAAAGTCCTTTAACAGCAACTTATTTGTCTGAAGCCAATCTCGGTTTAAAAATTGATCGTTGTCAGAATATAAGAGTATAAAAACAGGTCAGCTAGTAAAGGCACCCGATAAGGACAATCGAAATTTCAGCAGATTGTTGGAAGACCTGGCATCCAAAGACTATATAGATATTGTGAAAGAGGAACTCCAGTATCTTCAGAGGGAGAAAGACAAGAACTCTTATCGGAGGACTTTGTTTTAGATGGTCAATATCTAGGCACATAGCGTTTGTTTATAGGATGCAACAGTTGGGGAATATCTGTAGGGACTTATAGTATAGTGGAATTAATGCAAGACTGACCTTTTTATGATTAGAATGTTACTAATGTGTACAGCATCTATATCTTTGTTGAGAAGTTTATGCTTAAGGAGCCCACTTATTTATTTACTATATCTTCCTTAGCACGTGGCACTTTGGAGAGCTGTAATGGGCAACATCTATCTTCACAAACACTAGCCTGTATTCCATGATGAAGAATTCAAGTATGGGCTTTAGCTTCTTCGAATAGTCCATTAAATAATGTAGCATCTAAGTCAAAAGGTTTAATAACTTATTCTACCCTCAAAAACCAAAGTCAATACCAAGTGCAGCCGGGTTGGCAATGGTTTTCGAGGGGTGAAAAATATTCATATCATATTTGAATATTTTGGACCAAATTTGTCAGGAAAGAATTCAAACTTTGGAATATGGCTGTTCATAGCCATGTCCTGGTCTTGGGGTTAACATGTACTATCACCAAGTCACTGTGTCATGTTTAAGCGTTAAATTAGGTGGTGTGGACAAAGTTCTGTTTATGCTCCAAAACATCTATTTTCATTTTCTTTGCAGGATGGATATTTTGGCCCTCTGCAAGTCTCCATTCTTCAGAACAAACTTGCAGACCTTTTGGCTGAGATCAGACCCAATGCCGTTGCCCTAGTGGACGCATTTGATTATCCCGACAAAATTTTGGATAGCTGTTTAGGCCGGTATGATGGCCAAGTGTACCGGGCTTTATACGAATACGCCAAAAGTTCCCCTCTCAATAACAAAGAGGTACTCATTTTGATGTCATATGAATATAAGATCTCTCATGGTTTGTGGTTGGATATGTTTTTGTGTTTTCTATCCCCGAGCATTGGCCAGGGGATAGAAAACATACAACGAGTTGAATGAAAAAAAATCAGATCCTAGCACAAGCCATGGGAGACTCTTTTTATCGCGTTTTACACACAGTTTTTACATGTTTTACCATGTTCTTCAGAGATGAACTCACTTTATTTGACTTCACCACTTTCACGCAAAACGATTGTAATATCACATCTGTTGATTTGAAAACGATATCATATGACCGTATCAACTGTACATAAAGGAGTAAACATGCGATAAATAACAATGTACGTTTGAAGTTAGAAATTTCAGTTTGACACACGTGATGGACATCATGTTATCCGGGCCTTTTGACCTGTAAAATACATGTATTAATAATTAATAATTATAAATAACATCATCATTATTTATGTCTTTGGTTTGGCGGAGAGAGAAAAAAGACGAAATTCAATTATTTTGCAAGATGGTAAATCATATATATATATATATCAATTCGTGCATATTATATTGTTACCCTTGAGTACATTTTTTCCTTTAAATTTTAGACAAATGTACTTTAACAGGTTTTGGATTCTTATCACAATTACATCAAACCCGCACAAACTGGACGAAGTGAACGACATCCAATGGCTAGACTATAAGTTCAAGCAGAGATCCAAAAGTGATAAAATCTGTTCTCATTCCTAATAAAAATAATTCACTCCATTAAGGAATTATCGAAATGTCACCGATGTTTCTGACTATTAAATTATTCATATGACAGTTTATTCAGAGCAATATTTATGAATATATAAAAAATGGAAATGTAACAATAAATGTTTTGTTTTTTAAATGTTCTCGTTGCTTGTATGTTTGAATATATGAATACAATAATGTAATAATATTTTTAGATAATAAAATTATTAAGTAACTTTGAATTTGAAAATCTCTCTTTTTTGTGTGATGAAATATCTATTTTTTAACTTAATAATGCATGTATTAAAGTAAATGTAGATGCATAAGAATCCAAAGAAAACAGTTTATATTTTGCTATGGGAAATTGGAACCCCCAAATTTCTTTCCGAACAGAACAGAAAGTAGAAGGTGCACAATGACACAATGTAATAAATATTGTGTGCAAGTCTCGTTAATTTCTATTCTGTCGTATAGGAAGAGTTGCAAATAAGAAATGGGAACCCCAACTATGATGGAAAGAATGACAGTGCCCATGTTTTGTTATCGGAAACCCCAAATGCGTGTCCGATCGAAACGTAAAATAGAAGATGCACAATGCCGCTATGTAATAAAGATTTGGTGAAAGTTTCATTAAATTGCATTTAGTGGTGTATAAGAGGAATTGCAGATAAGGGATGGCTCCCCCAAAATGTTACAGACTAAAGGACGTGCGGACGGTCACCCCCAATTACAACATACCCACCACTTTTTCAAGTGGGGGAGGGGATTTAAAAATCGTTTTAAAATATCACAGACAACTTTTTATTGTTATGTTGTTTGTTTATCAGAATGTTGAAATTTCAAGCTTTTTTCAATGTCATTAATTATTGGTACCACTAAGTCTTTCATGACATAGATTTTCCTTTGCATATTTTTTGCCTTTAGACTAACAAAGATGAATCCTAATTTTTATCAGTAAAAAGCATTCGTTAATTTACTTTCTTTGGTAAATTCTATTAAATGTTCGGATTAACATTGATGTCAATGGTGTGGCCATTTTCGTGACTTTTTTCCTAAATCAAAAATTTGTCTTTTCACGTGCAACGCGTGACATATGCAGAGGTAGTCTTACAATTAATTATGCAGATATTCCAGTGAAATATACGTTTAAAAGTTTTGATTTTTATTTTTAATAAGAAAGTTAACATTGCTTTTGAAAAGTACTGGTATGATGTAAATACCGTCGCAACAAACTCGAATATAGACAGAAAAATTGTTATTTACCAGCACTATTTGAACTAAAGAACACCAATAAGGAAATCTACTCAGCAAGAGATGTATTGAAACATTACACTTCAGAGATTGCGAGATCAGAATTAATATACATTCTCTACATATTATCAATATATTCGAGAAGTGGTGTAAATCAGATGTGGATTCTTAAAAATTCCAAGGAAATTTTAGAAAGTTTGAAATCACAAAATATTACCAAAATCAATAACATCAAATCTTACGACCTTTCAACTATATGTACAACCATCCCCCACGATAAATCAAAGGCCAGACCTTTTGACATAGTAGACAGCTGCTATTTCAATAAAAATGGAACTCGTAAATTAACTTATCTCGTCATTTTCAAAATTATTTTGTTAAAAAACATTCTGATTGTACACACAAGTACTCTGAAGTTTGATATTAAAAAGATGCTTGAATTTCTGATTGACAATATCTATGTGGTTTTTGGAGACAAGGTCTTCCAACAATCAGTTGGAATTATCACGAGTACTTATTGCGCCCCGTTATTAGCAGACCTATTTTTGTATTCATATGAACCATAATTTATTCAAAATCTTATATATGTGGAGAAGAAAACACATGATGTGGCTCCAACTCGACATTTAGATATATCGACGACGTATTATCATTTAACAATGGTTATTTCCATTCATATGTGGACACGATATATCCCAGTGAGTTTGAAATAAAAGATACCACAGAGTCTGACACATCTGTTTCATATTTGGATATTTTATTAAAAAAAGATGTTATAATGGTAACCTAACAACTAAGCTTTATGATAAACGTGATGACTTTAACTTTTCAGTCGTCAACTTCCCTTACTTATGCAGTAATATACCATTATCACCGGCATACGGGGTTTATATCTCTCAGTTGATTCGATACGCAAGAGCATGCTCTACGTATGAACAAAACGAGGTAAATTACTGACAAACAAGTTAATGAAACAAGAATATCAGTCTCGTTTAAAGTCATCATTTTGTAAGTTCTATGGTCGATACAATGACCTTGTCAGCAAAAACAATCTATCATTAAGTCAATTACTGACTGACGTTTTTCATGCAGAGTGTTCGGCCAAAATTTACACACTGAATTGTCTACGGATTTTTCCTTTTTTCCCAATCATGCCAAGGAGGACACGATGGGTGTGACCGGTCAGCAGGGGATGCTCACTCCTCCATGGCACCTGATCCAACATTGATGTTTTAGAGGTTCATGTTTGCTCTGCTCCTGATTTGTATTTTTTAAATAGACTTTTGAGCTTGAATACTGTTCGTTATCTCCATAGATTTCATTTCTTTAATGGGGTATGGACACGGGGTTTTTTTTTTATTATATTCTTATTAAAATCTTCGGTAGAATTTCATTACTTCCGTTGTCACAGCATTTCAGACAAATATACATGCATACGAATTTTAGTGTGTGGAAAAACTTCTTTTATCTAAAATTATTCATTAATAGGTAACTTTGGGAGTGTTTTGATTGACTTTCAAGTATATCAAAATTATATTGATGCCAGAAAAGAGTTTTTTGCAATTTGCTAAAATTAACATTTTAGATACACGTTTTATTGTGGGGAATAGATTAACTAAGTGCTGCAGAGAATGAACATCTTTTCTCTTCTGTCAAAAATTATTATAAAGTATTCTGGTAAATTTTATATATATATATATATATATATATATATATATATATATATATATATATATATATATATATATATATATATATATATATATATATTGATTTCTTGGGAGATCGTAATAAGATTTTGGAACTTGTTTCCAATCCATTAATTTTTTTTTATTTATGGATTACAGTAAAATGTTATTATCTTCAAACCAATAACTATAGATCTAACATTTGCAGGAACCTGAACCACAGCTTTATTAGAAATACATTATGTATTTACTTGCATTAAATTCTGACTTAGCGATAACGACAAGATAAGTTTTGCAAAAAATGATCTGAGTGTTTACACATACTTTAATCATCGTTACACAAATTGACCCAGGTAGAAATATATAGGTTGCGTCTCGTAGTCTGCCATTATTAATATTCTGCTACTATGTCGTCTGCCACCGTCAATCCTGATCTGGCTAGAGAGAGGAGAGGGGCGACATTTGATGTGGAAAAGTTGACAAACACAATATATGGAGGATCAGAAAATGTCAGAAGACGTCGATATTTACGTGAGGAGATTTTATTATTTTTTTTTCTGCTTGTTTCGTTCTTTTTAGTTTTGTTGTTCAAAAGGTCGCGAGAATGAACATGTTGAATGAATTGAAACAGCAACTAGTACGTTTCACCTCATTTCCCTTCTTTAGGCAATGTCTATCAATGTTTACGAACTATCAATTGCAAACTTGCAAAATAAAAATTTCCAGAAAGTATGGCCGACCATTTATGTTTAATTTAAATTTTCCTTCTGATTTGAAGATAATTTGGCTATTCAAGACCCAAAGCTTTCTCATTCAAAACCCTGGGCATTTCGATCACGAGAGGAAGAGTACGAAACATCGCTTTGGCAAAACCTTTACCTTTTGAAAAAAATGGAGGAAATGGGACTTAAAAATGAATTGGAGAGAATGTACTATTTAGAGTAAGTCCATTAGCAGAATAAGCAAGAGTTGATTGACAAATTAAGAATTTCATTTATTTGCGAATATTTAAGTTATAAAACGTCGAAATTATTTGCCGTTCAATAAGGATTGATGACGTTTTGTTACAGGATTTATATTTTGTTTTAGTTCCATCAAGACGAACCATACTTACTTATCCTTAATACTTGTAGGGCTGCTACCCCGTCTCAGGCAAATGCTGTCGGTGTACACTACGGTATGTTTATCCCTGCCATTGAAAAACAGGGAACGGAGGAACAAAAGGCAAAATGGCTTCCGCTAGCAAAAAGTTTGAAGATCATTGGGACATACGCTCAAACGGAACTTGGTCACGGTAATTTTGTAAGATTAATACGCATGTCACATCGGGGTTAATTAAAAGTTGTCTGAAAACATAAAAAACAATCTGCAATAAAAACACAGGCCGTGTGAATTAATTTTTATGTCTCACCATTGGTTAATATCTTGCCAAATCTCATAATGATATCTTGAGTGACGAAATAGTTATTCCTCAAAATGATGCTAAAAATGTCAGGGGTGCAACATCTTTCTGTGGCATTTTGAAAAATTCCTATTTTGTGAAGATCTGACAAAATAATAATAGTAATGATAATTATAATAATATAAATCATTCATGTTAAAAATAAGGACTTTTCTGATAAAATTCGATATTTGTATACTGAGTTTCAAATTTAGACTGAGTAACTTTGTTTTATTAACATAGTAATGGTCAAAGCTGGTGCTGAAAAAATGTTATACCATCTCAGGAGTGCAATAGAAAAAATGTAATGGCACCAATAACATTGATTTTAAAGAGCGTTAAAGAACAATGAAGTCATTTTTTTCCAAAATGTTGAACAGTGGATGATATAGGCCTATCATTTGAAAGCTTTGAATGTTTGATGAATTACAAGCAGCATTTCATAAAGACAAGTATCTATGTATACCTATTTATTTCAGGAGTGCAACAATTGGCGGTTTGCTCCCCAGCTTGTAAAATCTTTCATCAGTGCATAATTAATTCGGAAAACAAAGACCCAAATAACATTTTTTATCCATAAATCTATCAAATACAAAATCTGTCTGTTTTTCAGATCCATATTCCAACTGTCAGGAGTGCAACACCCTTTTTTTTTTATTAAAAAAAAGAAAAAGATGGATTGTTGCAAGTGTTATTTTTATCAACTGTCTTTTCTTCAATTCTATCAATCCAGATGTATTTATATCCTTTTTTTTAGTTTTTATTCAATGAAACTTAAAAACAAAAAAAACGAAAAATTGTTACAATTTAAGGTAATTCCACAACAACTTCGCAAATTGTACTGCAGTCAGGAGGGCAACAAAATTGTCTATATATTATCAATGACTTTCATATCTCTTTACAACAAGATAAGTTGCAAGGCCTGCCTGATACTACTTGTAGTTGCTATCAGTCTTTGTTTGTTGTAAAAATACCAATATTTTGAACATTTTACAGCCAATTTACAAAAGTTTTCATCACTTTACATGTTTTTTTTAAAAATAATATATAATAATAATATTCTTTAGTCAAAATAATATCAAAAACTTGCCATTAATGTTTCACAATTTTAAAACAATGAATTTCTCTACAAAATTTGAATGAGTTATTGTGTGTTATGAGTTTAAGATTATTTTTGTTTAAAAAATAACAAATCAGAAGTGAGGAGTGCAACAAAATGAGGCAAAATAGGATCACTCTTTAAAATTACAATATAAAAATTTCTTTGCTCTATTTTTTCAGCAAAGACTAAATTGATGAAAAAAAAAGTAATTTGTTGGGAAATATTTATAACACAGGTTTTCCTTTTCCTTTTTAAAACTTTTCAAACCAATATTGAGAAAAATAATGAAAAATATTAATAAAAAATTCCAATTCTTTCACAAGTACAAGAGGAAAAATTCATTTAAGGTTTAGATTTTAATCATTTACATGTATATCCCTCAAATTAGATTTTTTTTTCAGAAAGTCTTGAAAGATGTATTAATATTTTCATTTTCAAATAAAAGTTATGTTAATAAATAATTCTGAAACTTTTTTTTCACGCATTTGTCTTTTCTATTGCCATTTTGGATTTTTTTTAACTAGTATATATATACAATATGATGTTATAACTGAAAAAAATGTTCGGGCAAATTGAATTTGTTAAAAAAAAAATTCGATTGGCCGGTCATTATTTTTTAATTCACCCATAGATACAGTGGGGCATGTTATTGGTCATGTCAGAATAATTCTAAATTTTGATGAATTATTTTCAGGGACATTTATACGAGGACTAGAGACCAATGCTACATACGATCCCAAAACAAAAGAGTTCATATTGAATTCTCCAACAGTTACTTCAATAAAGTACTGGCCCGGAAATTGTAAGAAAACCGTTAGTTTGTCTTTGTGAATGGCTAAATTTGTCCTAGAATACTGAGAACATTTCTTACTTTTGATACCTTCTTGAATTTAAGTGGGAAAAACTTCAAACGTTTGTTTGGTAATGGCTCAGTTAGAGACGCAAGGGAGACGGCACGGAATTCATTTGTTTCTGGTGCAGCTTAGGGATCTTAACACACACAAGTTATTGCCAGGTATAATTCTGGTTTCGTACATTTTCAGATAACGTGATGCTGATAAATATGCACATGTTTGGTCTGTTATATTATTATTCTGGAGATTTGCTTCTTTAATGTAATAAGGATCCAGTAGAATAATGATTTTCTCTGCTTTAACTTATTTCTCTCCTTGATAATTAAAGGCGTGGAGGCAGGAGATATTGGTCCCAAGTTTGGTTTTAATGGTAATGACAATGGCTTTTTAAGATTAGAAAATGTCCGAATACCACGAGAAAACATGCTGATGAGATATTCAAAGGTACACAACTCTATAAGGCAAAAAAAAAAAAAAATGGTATAATCACTCTTTTCAGCTTGAACGAAATAACGATAAACCAGATGTTTTAGATATCTGAAAGAGATAAATTAAAACTGCATACTAAGTACAACAAAAGATTTGTGCCTTTTTTAAAATCTATTTTCAAAAGTTTCCTTCCTAAAATTATTCGTTTGTCAACATTTCCCACTTCAAAGGAATATTATATCTAAATATGACATTTTGTTTTTTAAATTGTCTTTTATGGTTGCTGTGTACAATGCTTAAAAGAAATTTTGTCCACTTTTTTTGATAGGTACTAGAGGATGGTACATATATAAAACCTCCGGACCAGAGAATAGGATATGGCACCATGGTTTTAATTCGAGCCAAAATTGTTGGTACGTTTTCAAAAGTTTTGGCAATGGCGTGTGTTATAGCAGTACGATACAGTGCAGTTCGACGTCAAACGGAAGTCTCCCCAGGGTAAATTTAATATACCGAAAAATAGGATGTAGATTGTACAAAGTATTAAAGGATAAACAAGAACACAATTAAGGACTTTAAATTTGTCGTCGATCAAAGTATTAAAGTCAGAAGAAAAAAAATCTATTTGAATAATTTTAAGTCATGATAAGTCATGATCAGATAATGGAACTGATTGCCTGATTGATTTCAGTGGAATAGAGGCACAAGTAATAGACTACCAAACTCAGCAATACAAGTTATTTCCATTAGTGGCAACAGCTTACGCAATGCATTTCACTGGGAGATTCATCATGGGTTACTATGCAAAAGTTTCTTCTGAAATCGACGCTGGTAATCTGGAGTCGATGAATGTAGTAAGTTTATCATAATTAATAAATTATCGTTTAAATCCATTTTTTTTTTTTGTAAATGTGTAAAAGATGTACCTGAGTGCTTCCTGAGATAAAAGCCAGGCTAAATTCTCTATCAGGAAAGCCAAAATTTTGTTTTGTTGGGAGAAAGAACAATACAGTTACTGGTATATACCAATCATCAAACATAAAAATGGGGAAGGAGGGTCTTTAATTTTCCCATATTGTGTTGATCATGCACGTTTTGTCTCAATTTTTTACATATACCCCTCGCGTGCATGTACATGATTTGCACTCGTAAATTTACATTTCCAACTGTTTTCTCTGTGATAACTCTTTGAAAGTTTAGTGTGTTCATTTCTCGATATTTACAACTATATGTAAATTTCGTCAAGTTAAAGGTCAAGTGCCTAATATTCCACGTTTCCAACTGTCGTTAATGTCCTGGCATACCCAACAAACTAGACGGTTATTCCTTAAATTTATAGACATTTTATGTCATAATTACAAAATACTGTGGTCGACATGAGCCATTGGTTTCTTTATATGTATTTTTATATACCAACCTTTGCATTTAAAGCTCATTCTTTTCTCATTATCAGTGAAATTTCATAAGCTTTTTTAGATGGAACTTGCATGGTTCTTGGTTATAAATTTCTTTGGATGTAAATTAATCCAGTAATTTATTCAATTTTCTTGTATAGATATTTCTAATTACATTGTACTTCTATTTAGTATTTATTTACAGCTCCATGCTGTGCTGTGTGGCCTAAAGGCATTCAGCACATGGTCGTGTACGTCGGGGATAGAAACATGCCGTTTGTGTTGTGGGGGACACGGATACTCCCATGCCAGCGGCTTGCCCAAACTTTACACGTTTTACACACCAGGATGTACATATGAGGGTGAAAATAACGTCATGATGCTACAATTAGCCAGGTACCTCATATTTAAATATATTTATTGGGGGAGGGAGAACAGCATTGAATTGAAAAATATACAGCGCTATAAAATCATGTATATTTTGAACGTCCAACTAAATATGTCTTTCGTCTTGCACTTGGAAAAGGAGAAAATTTGCGAGTCCAAAGTCTATCACAATTACTAATGGAATTTAAGAAATCTTATTTCACAAAGGAAAGTTCGAAATCAGTCTTGTTGAACTGAGAATTAAAGAAACAAGGTTTAGTAAGACTTGTCAACAACCTAAATTAATGAAGATGTTTTATTTCCCTCACTTAACAGGTTTCTGATTAAGGTGTATCCCACTGTAAAGAGAGGGGCACCAGTCAGTCAATTTCTGCGGTGTTTTACGGTGGATGTTTCTACCAAATCCTGCATGACAGAAGAAGTGGCGTTAGGTTGTCTTGTTAAAGCTTATGAACATAGATCAGCTAGGTAAGCGCAAAGGAAATAGTTTAAAAAAAATAAAATAATTTGTTAAAGAAAGATTAAGTTATGGCCGCTGTCAGTATGATTAATTGTAGCAGCATTATAAGGGTTACTAAGTATTTAACTACATAAACATTAGTGAGTACTACAAAAGTCAATTTCCACAAATTTAACATATTTTTACGTTGTAAGTTGAATTCATGAATTTTCATATTATTAGATTTGGATTTTATATTTAAATGACAAAAAGAAAAAAAAATTGAGAAACAGATCGATTTTGAATGCCGAAAACTTTTTTATGGGGACTGGCTGTGTTTGATCAAAACAGATGACTTAGAATGTCCTTAAGACTTTTTGTTTCTCAGATTACTCGAAGATGCTGCCACAAATATAGAGAGACTTGTTCGCTCGGGAAAGTCCAGACAAGAGGCATGGGATGCGTCCACTGTCTCCCTCACATGGGCGGCAACGGTAGTTATTGAAGCATTGAATGTTAATTTTTGCATTTCTCTTCTCATAAATTATACAAGATGAAGAACTTGAGTAGCAAAAATTGTTGTGAAAAACTGTAATCAAACTTTTGTGTTAAATTGATGACTGGCACCGTGCAATTACATGTGCTTGGTTGTAGCCCATGTTTAAATATCATCACTTTAAAATACTAATTTCAAACATTTTCATTTATGTGAAATTTCTGTTTAATTAATTAAACAAGCAATCATTAAGTATTTCACAAAGTTAGCATTTAAAATTATTGCATATTAAAATCTTCCTTTTTACTAGGCATTTTCTCATCTGTTTGTCGTCAATGCGTTTGTTGAGCACTTGAACAATAATAAGACTGAAAAGGAAACAGAGGACGCATTGATCACGCTTTGTAAACTTTATGCAGTTCATGGGATCGTAGAAAGACTGGGGGAATTCATTCAGGTAAAACAAATAAATAAAACTGATCATTGAAATGACATAAAAATTGTAAACAAGGCCAGAGAAAAAGACGGAAAATTTGATTAATTTCAAACCATAACGATAAGACTCATCTTTTTGTGGTCAAACACACTAAATACACAACAAAAACAACTTGGAAACAAACAAACAAAAACAAATCAGAACAAGAAAGTTTAGTATTAGAATTCAGCAAGAAACCATTTGAGTAGATGTTTACATATTGACAAAATGTATGTTAGAAGGATCATAAATCATGTTTTTTTTTCAAAATGATCAAAACATAATAAGGTATTAAAAGAAACAGTGTGAGAAGAATGATACCAAGTTGTTTCTTTATATTTAGTTAACATAAATTGTTGACATATACTAGAATGAGGTATATAATAAATGGTAACATTTCTTTTCTTTTTGTGAAAAAAAGGATGGTTTCTTTAGCCCTGTACAAGTCACTTACCTTCACAACAAACTGACAGAGCTGTTAGCAGGGGTGAGACCTAATGCAGTGGCCTTAGTGGACGCGTTTGATTACCCTGATCAGGTGGTGGACAGCTGTCTAGGGCGTTATGATGGACAGGTGTACCAGGCTCTGTACGAATATGCCAAAAATTCACCTCTCAACGAGAAAGAGGCAAGTTACTTTCCTTTCTTTATTTTACCTTGTATGGGAGATAAGTAACTTTTTCTAATTAATTAGTTCTTTAAACTTTTCATTTTTTAAATGTCTTATAAATAATGATCTTCATTCACATTTTTTTTCCAAAATACATGTAAAGTAAAACACGCTTATAATAAAATGATGCTTGCAGCGAAGTGATTTGACGTTGAACATGTAAACTTAACGGATATACATGTAACTAATTACGCTTATAAAGAAACAAAATCGTCCGTCCCTCGCACTTCATTACAAGCGTGTTTTACAGTAACAAAGTAAATAGTTAAAGTGTTCAAATTAGAAGTTAAAATAAACATTTTTCTTTAAAAATTTCAGTAGCTTCCCTATATTTAATATGTTTTAAACCTTTAAAGCCATTTGAAAATCTTGGTTATATTTATTATCCTATAATCTGTTTTTCTAAATACGTTATCTTTTGTACAGGTTTTGGATTCCTACTTTAAATATATAAAACCTGCTCAAGGGGGAGGAAATCCTACAATGTCTAGACTGTGATGGCTGACAAATTGTCAGAAAAAAAAATCTTTTTGTGGATATATTTTATTTTGATTGGCAATAGAATAAAAACCAAAGAGTATTCAACGGTCCTGATTTCAGTGATGTGAGAGAGAACCATTTTGCTGATTCATGAAATAATAGATTCAGTACATGTTCTATACTTTTTCTAAATATTGCAAGAAGTTGTACCCAATGGTTAATAGTAAGAAAACCAAAGTTGTAATATTTGGTAGAGGTAAAAATAATAGCACTTTTTTATTAGAAGGTCCACAGCTTGATATAGCCGATAACTTTAAATATTTAGGTGTTACATTTTGTAAAAGCAATTCTTTTAATTTGAATACCAAAGAACTAAATGACAAAGTTACCAAAGATATGTATTGTGTTATTGGTAGATGTAGAAAGCATAATTTAGGTATTGATTGTAGATTAGATATGTTTGACAAATTTATCAAATCAATACTCCTATATGGATGTGAAGTGTGGCGTTATCACATATTAAACTAATTGAAAAGTTGTACCTAAAATTCTGTAAATATATTTTGAGCTTGAAAACCTCAACACCAAACCTTATGGTGTATGGGGAACTTGGCAGGTACCCGGTATTTTAATGCTCAGAGTTCTAAATTGTCTGCAAAATTTTATGTGCTCTAAAAGTTGTAGGAATCCATGGTGTGATTTTGTTTAGAATTTTTTTAATGAATGTGGATTGGCCTATGTGTGGTATGAAAATTCAATTTATATATATATTGGTTAAAAAATTACTCTTGGATCAGTTTAAGCACTCATGGTTTAGTGAAGTATTGAATTAGAGAATTTAAAAAAAATCATTAATCTTTTCAATAATATTTGTTGAATCTGCCTCTTTAAATATCCAAGAAATATTTTGTATGCAGAACTGGGAATACAAAACTACATACAGAGACTAGTAGATGGTTTAACATACCAAGAGAGAATAGAATTTGTAAATTATGTAACTGAAATGATATTGGGGATGAATTTTATTATTTATTTAAGTGTACTGCATCAATGAAGAACTCGAGAGTTATGTATTTACCAAAATATTTTCAATCGAATTCATATGTTTTGAAATGCTTTTTAATGTAACAAATATTAATCAACTTAGTAAAATTGTAAATTGTTAGATAATACAACTGAGAGTGTTGGCTCTCTTGGTTAATTACACTCTATTTTCCCTTTATTTGATATTTTCTAGTTATTATATTGTTTGTACATATTGTATCTTCTCTACACTGTTTTTAAATTATGGAAATAAAGCTCATTGTCATGACACAGGAGAAAACATCTGTTTTTCCAGGAATTTTAAGCTGATTTTAAAGTCTGATGACACGTTCCTCAAATATCTGTTTTGTATCTCTTCATAATGTTGTATATATAAAAATATTCATAATTATCATTATCTTTTGATTTCGATGCTATTTTTAAAATGCCTTTAAAATAAATACACCAAAAGTTGTAAAAGTGATAACTCAAGAGATTTCCATTAGGAGTATATAGGAAACACCATCCCCTATGTCTTGCACAAATGCCTGGTAATTAAGGTACCTCAATTTTTGTGGTGAAACTTGTTGAAGTAGCAATACTTCAATGACAATTATTGGGAGAAATTACATATTATTGAGGAACTTGTCATCTGACCTTAAAAATACTTGAAATGAATATTGTTGTTTTGTGAAAACGTACAGTTGGGCTTTATTTAAAAGGATGTCAACTTTTTTATGTTTTCCGTCAAAAGCAACATCTTTTCTGATGTTTTTTTTTTTCAGTTTCATTACGTAATTGTCTTCACTGCAATGATTATTCTCTGAACTGTAAACCTATAGGGCATAGAACGAATATTTCAATTGAACATTTCAAATTTTGAATATATATTCATATCGTAATCATTTAGCTATTAATCGGTAACTTATTAGCGCCAGTAAAATAAAATAAAAGTTTATTAAATCAAGATGGACATTAATGGTCTACTAATTACAAAGACTGGATAAATAGCAAAGAAATTTTAATTTCATGAACTACTTGTATTATGATTATCTTAATAGAATAGATTGGATTTTGATGTTGGTACAATGAACTATAATCTTGTAAATGGTTTTTGTTAATAACTTTAAATATTTAGGTGTTACACTTTGTAAAAGCAATTCTTTTAATTTGAATACCAAAGAACTATATGATAAAGCTACCAAAACCATGTATAGTAGATGCAGAAAACATAATTAAGGTATTGATTGTAGATTAGAGATGTTTGACAAAATTATTACTGGTGCACTGGATAATAGAATTGAGAGAATTGGCTCTCTTGGTTAATTACACTTTTAACCCTTCTTCAAACATATATTTTATTTGATTTTTTGTATTTTTTCTTCTCTCTCTCTCTCTCTCTCTCTCTCTTTTAAATATATTGTTTATACACTAGACAAAATTGCTAACGCACCACTTTTTACGAGGGCTGTTCGGAAAGTTCGTGAACTACCGTCATAACTTTTTTACTTAACGTCATAATATCCAAATTTGGAAGAAATATTTTCAACAGTAAATTCAAATGATGTGTATTAAAAACTTTTTAAATATTGTGGTTTATTTCAAACTTATTTAGACTTAAAAATGCGAAAATCGGATCACGGAGCAGGTGAAAATTTTAAATTTGTAAATTACAATCAAGACACTAAATAATGTCTGAAGTCATATCTTCTGTAAAATGACGCAAAAACGGAAAAATTCTACACGTTCAAATTAAAAATTGTTTCCTCATTTTTTATTCCAAATTATGACTTAATATTTTGCTTCGTTAAAAAGAAATCAGTTTAAGAAGATAAGTAAAGATAAGAAGATAGGTGAAAAAGTCAAAAAAGTTGACGTCGTAGGACGTCGCGGAGCAGCAGTTAACCATACAATTTTGTGTTGTACTCTGGAAAACTCCAGAAAAAAAAACTGCCGGAGGAAGTACGAAATAATAGTCAAAAGCGAGCCATGCATGTGTGTGTGTACATGGTAAAAGCGGTATTTGAATGATAGACTACTCTGCTTAGACGATGGTGATCTGTGAGAAAACGGATTATCTGTAAAAATCTTATCAAAAACATTGAAAAGTTAGTAACGTCATGCTAAGAGTTTGGCGTTTCGATCACAGATGCTGATCTTGTGAAAGCACGCTTATGCAGTTAAAAAAAATATAATATTGACAAACAAATTATGCTACTGGAACAATTGTAAGCAAAATAGATTTCAAGTGATAGAGAAACGTTTTTAATGAGTACACAGCTGGTATTGGGAAATACTGTGTGAAATGTATAGGGATAGTATTTTTGAGAACCTAATGTTGGTATGTTTTTGACGTTACAGTGTTGTTGAGTTTGCTTCGTGGTTACAGAACGTGTTGATTTTTAAATTAAATAATATGAATTCTATTAAATCACATGGAATGAAACTTCACACTTAAACAAAAAAAATATTTTTACATATGATATATGTTCATTTTAAATTTCTTGAAGATAGTATAACGAAGATTGGCATAGTCCACGAACTTTCCGAACAACCCTCGTACGTAGATGAAACCTGAAATAGTACACTCAGAAAGAAAACGTTTCATACATATATATTGTGATAAGTTTACTGGGATTGATGTCGATGAAAAATCTCAAAAAAAAAATTCCAAATTTTAAATAACAAAGTAAAAATTAACGTCACTATTCATACCAGATCACATATAAAATTTCAACTGAACAAAGATGAGACGAATAATGTCTCGTGGTAAAAAATATCAAGTGATTTTTTTTAAGGCTTTTACTTTCAATCAGAAAGTTTTGAACTACAAGAAAAATATACTGGGTTTCCCTTTCTGAAAGATTTTGTGAATCTGGCATATATTTTTAAATAAGTTTACAGGAAAGCAGCTCAGTTTTCAAAGGACCGGGGGGGGGGGGGGCAAAAAAAAATGTCCAAGAACATTTCATATGTCAAACGAGACACCATATACTACATCACAACAAAATCTCCCCCTGTCAGCCACCCTAAAAGCGTTACCAGACTGTATGATATACATGTATCATATAGTTACATTGTTATAACTACAGTTTTTCTCTGACCATTATTAGGAAAATAAAATTAATACAATTGAAAGTTATAAATGAGTTTATTTTTATCAATGATTGAAAGAATGACTCAAAACCTTTATGATAGATTATATTTAAAACATATACATTTTTTTTTTTTAGAAAATTACGAAAAAATGTGAATTTACAAAGTAGATGATAGTGAAGTATTATGGTTGAAAAAATGAACGATTTTACAAAGAAAATGTTACTTAAACCCACCTTTAAAAAGAAACAAGAAAGGGTGATGATGATGATGGTGATGATGATGGTAGTGGTGGTGAGGTATGGGTGGTCATGATGAAATGTGACTGAACAAATTAAGTTTGGTCTTCTAAACAGAACATTTTCAGGTCCTCCATTTTTGTCTGGAGATGATAATTGTTGTCTTTTGCCAAGAATTCGAAGTCTGTGGTTTTAAGAACTTGACGACGAAATTTATTTATCTGTAACAACGAAAATAAATGGTTTACAAGTACTGTAGAGAATGTTTTATAGGTTAAAGAATATCAATGACAAACACAAAAATTTAAGATACACGGCGTCTAATTACAAGCAGGATAGAGAAGTCCCCCCAGAGATTAGTATCTACATTGAATAAAGTTTCTGCACTGTCTTCCAAAATTCCTTGGTATTTTTTAGCTACTTTCTGTTTTCCTGTAAAAAAAAAAAAGGATTGGGACTGATGAATTTGCTGAATTCTGAACGGGTTTTGAAAGATATAATTCATTAATGCACTAATGACGGGGATCAAAACCTACCTGATTCTGTCAAACCAAAGAAAAATATTTGGTTTTAATAGTAAACATGTAATTAACTATACATGTACTTACCACAGTCGACCAGATTCAGCTCATGTTGGGTCCACATTCCGTTTTGTGTGGTGATGTCTTTCTCCGTAATTCTGCTCTTCTTCAAGGCCTCGGTGAAGAGATACGAAAATATAATGAATCTCTTCTGTTGCACTAATGATGTACGTGCATGATACATTGTGAACGGTACTTTTTGCACACTGAAAAATCTCCGTAATGTATATATTTGATCGTCTTACCAGCAAAGTCTTTTTGTCAGAATACGTAAACCCAACATGCTCGTCAGCTGTCTCCTTTCCATATAGAAAAATCAAAATTTGCAAAATGTTCCGTGTCTAGAAAATAAATGGAAACGAAGGAACATTCGTGATTATTAGTCCCCTACCGGTGAAACCGGAGGGGACTATAGGTTTCCTCTGAGTCTGTCCGTCCGTCTGTCTGTCTGTCCCTCTGTCTGTCTGTCTGTCAGTCTGTCCCACTTGGTTTTCCGCACTTTTTTTCCTAAACGCTTGCAGATATTGAGCTGATTTTTGGTATGTGAGCGTATCTTGATGAGTTACAGATCAAATTTGCATTTCGTTTTTGACGGAATTACGGCCTTTTCAATTTTTAAGGGTTTTCCGCAATTTTCTTCTAAACGCTTTCAGATATTGAGCTGATTTTTGGTATGTGACTTTACCTTGATTAGTTATAGTTCAAGTTTGCATTTCGTCCCGCTTCATTGATTTTTGACGGAATTATGGCATTTTCAATTCTTAACGGGAACCAGATTACACTTGCCGGTAGGGGACTAGTATTGCTAATGCAATACTCTCAGAATGCTTGTTTTTGTAGATTTCTAACATCCGTGTAATCAGCCGCTGCATTCTGTAAAATAGTTCTCCAATGTGCTTTATTAATTTCTTAATAATACATGTAATCAAATAGTTCATGTTGAAGCTTACAACTGGCATCATTGTCCGGATATTCGTCTTTGACAAATACTGTAATAGACTTGATTAAAGACACTCTTCCATGGTTTTGTTTCCAAATCTCTCAGACGATATCTGTTTTATATACTATCAACGTAAATTCCAAATATTTGCTGAACGACTGAAATGGCTCGCAACCTTTGTGACGTTAGTGAATTATGTTGCGTTCTTATTATGACGTCATCATAGAAGTGGCCCAATCTAACCCGATTTTACAAAAGCAAAAAATTATGAATGAATAAATAAATTAAACATGATTTCAACAAATCTGATTCTAATTTGAATAACAAGTAGATGATAATTTATATTATTATGACATAACTTCTGTTGTTTATATCCATTCTGAATGAGAAACTCAATCATTATGCAAATACTGTCCACCTTATTTTAAAAAATCAAGCTGGTTTTAGAAAAAACTATTCTACTCTGGACCACATCTTTACTTTGTATGCATTGATTGAAATATCAAAATATCATAGGAAAGGGTTGTATTGTGCTTTTATTGATTTTGAGAAACTTTTGATTCTGTTTGGCGTGTAGGACTTTGGAACAAAATACTATTAAATAATATAGATGGTAAATGCTTCAATGTTATTACACAGATGTATAAAAGCATTAAATCTAGAGTTGTCTCAAACGGTCTGTATTCTGAACCTTTTCCTTGCACTGTAGGTGTGAGACAAGGGGAAAATCTATCCCCATTTCTGTTTGCAATATATCTAAATGATCTTGAAGACTTCATGTACTCAAATAATGTAAAAGGTTTATCATTTATATCTGCCAAATTAGAAAAAGAGTTTGATTTGTATCTTAGATTGTTTGTTTTGTTATATGCTGATGACACAATTCTTCTCTCAGAAACACCAGAAGATCTTCAACACCAACTGAATATTTTTAACAATTATTGTAAAAAATGGCATCTGAAAGTTAACACTAATAAAACTAAGGTTGTTATCTTTGGAAAAGGCAATCCAAGAATTGAAAAACCATTTACATTAAATGGTAATATATTAGAAATTATTGATAATTTTAAATATTTAGGTGTAAATTTTTGTAAAAATGGTTCATTTAATACAAATATTAAGGAATTATTTCAAAAAGCAACAAAAGCTATGTATGGTGTTATAGGAAAATGTAGAAAACACAACCTTACTGTAGAATGTACATTAGATACATGTATGTTTGACAAAATTGTAAAGCCTGTATTTTTATATGGGTGTGAAGTATGGGGTTATAATCAGTCACCATTAGTTGAAAAGTTGCATTTAAAATTTTGTAAACATATCTTACATGTAAAATCATCTACACCAAATTTTATGGTATACGGTGAATTAGGTAGATACCCTATTTCAATTAATATTAAGGTAAGAATGATAAGTTTTTGGTGTAAATTATCTCTTTTACAAGGTGATAAATTATCATCAAATCTGTTAATTGTTTTGAAGAACTACAATAATCCATGGTGTAACTTTATCAAATCTATACTGAATGAATGTGGGCTTTCTTATATCTGGCAAACTTGCCAACCAGTGCATGTATCTTGGCTGAAGAAAGTAGTTTTTAACACTCTGTATGATCAGTTTAAACAGTCATGGTACAGTGAAATGTTTAATTCACCTAAAGGTCTTAATTACAGAATATATAAAACTTCATTTTGTTTAGAAAAGTAATTAGTGTCTTTGCCTTGTAAGTACTGGAAATTATTATGTAGGTTTAGAACTTGTAATAATAAATTGCCGATTGAAGTTGGGAGATGGCAAAATGTACCAAGAGAGAATAGAATTTGTAAGTTATGTTCAAAAAATGAAATTGGTGATGAATATCATTACTTATTCAATTGTAATGATCCATTTATTCTGAAATCAAGATTATCACTAATATCAAAGTATTACTATTTATATCCAAATGTGTATAAGTTTGATCAACTTTTTAATACAAAAATACAGTTAAATTGATAAAACTGTGTAAATTTATAAAAATTATCTGTGAGAGAGTTGGCTCTCCTGGTTAGGTCATTATTATTTTTTGGACTTTGTACTTTTTCTGTTTCACGCATGCACATATGTTTAACTATATTTGTAATCTGTCTCTACACTGTACTTAATGTCAGTTTATGAGAATAAATTCATTGTCATTGTCATTGGTGGCCCTGTTGTTCTTGACGAGAAAATTAAGTTTTAAAAAGAAATTTCTATATATTACAATATATATGTGGAGTCTGAAGTTTTTATCGTTAAAAAAAATCACCTATATGGTATTTATACATGGAATTCCATAACCCTCCACAAAAGAAGTCTTAAGTTTTTATCGTAAAAAAGAAGATGAATAAGAAAATACGGGACCCTAACCCCCCCCCCCCCAAAAAAAAAAAACAACAAACAAACAAACAAAAAAATTTCTGTGAGGGTGATATGGAATATCGTTTATATTGACTACTTTATCTTCGCACATGCACAGAACCCATCATTAAGATGAGAGAAAGCAGAAAGCAGTTGGCAGTAAACAGGTTTTTGTTGTTGTTTTTGTTCTGTTTTGTTTTTTTGTTTTGTTTTGTTTTTTTTTTTTTTTTTGGTTGTTTGTTTTTTGTTGTTGTTGATGGTTTTTTTGTTTTTTTTGTTGTTTTTTTTTTTTGTCAAGAAATTTCTGGATTGCATGGGAATTTTTAATTTTGACTGGGGTGGAACCCCCCCCCCCCTTGGGAAAATTTCCTGGATCTGCGCCTGGAGGAATATTTCGCATCAGCATCCAATGCGAGACGGAGCTTCAGTTTTGTATGGTTTAGTCAGAAGAACCTGTCTCCAAGTCCTGCAGAAGAATATTCATTGAAATCTTTATTACAGTTATTTGGGGGAGATACCGGTATAAATTTATATTTTATAACAATGTTATTTATGTCTCTGCTTAGGATGGTATTTCCCTAGAGGAAACAGCAAACATGTACTTTTTGGGGTTATGAATAATGCTGCAATGTAAGCTGGTAAGTGAATAACAGTGATTCCTATTCACTTATATTCCATAAATTATCCTGCTGAAATATGGCAGGTACTCTTTGTTGAAAATGAACTAGGATAACTCAATATGTACACCTTTATGGTGCAATTTTTAGAAAGTCACCCCCCCCCCCAAAAAAAAAAAACCAACTTACACATATAATTAACAAATAACCAGGACTCAGTCAACCAAATAAAGGAGAGGGGATTGTGGGTTTATACATAGAAATGATTATTTTTAAAACAAAAGCAAAAAAAAAAAATGTATGATCAACCAACCAATATTCAAGTCAAGTAAATTTTATTTATAGTCGACATGTATATAAACATGTAAATAAAGAAATGAACAAACAAATTGAATTGTATATACAGTATAACAGATTAACATGAGCTGTGATATTAACCAACCCGGTCCTTTACTAAAAGTACAAAGGTACATATTCAAAACAAAAATACGAACACCCCTGGATTTCCACAGTCTTCAACTATTTCGGATTAGCGGATTGGTTTTCACATTTATCCATACCGGATGTTGGATAAGAGGCTGGGGAAAGAAAATATTCGGATTCGTGTGAGTGCGTGTATTTGTTTAGAGATACAACTTATAAGTGAAAAAATAGTGTGTATCATTTCAGCAGAAACATTTCATCAGTATTTAGTCTCCCAAAACGCCAAGGGCTTCAACTGTTGACTGCGCAGGCACGGAAATCGTCAGAGACTGGAGGCATCCCGAGGTCGGCTTCTTTGTTTTCCTTTTTTGGTCCGCGCGGTCCAGTCCGCATAAATTACAGTGATATCAAATATCAGGGCTGGGGTCTTATCAGAACGTGGAATGTGAAGTTTAAAAGATACTCTGCTACTTTTACTTCTTTGTAACAGTGTATAACAGGAATAAAACAATAATAAAAAGGTATTCGTTAAGAAGGACCTAATTTTACTCAGAGGCTTGACTGCAGACACTGCTATGTGGTGAGCCAATGTTTATCAGAAAACTGAGTGGCGGATCATACTGCAATGTAAGTTTTTCTTCTTGATTGTAAAATGTTTTCATTCTATTTGAAAAAAAAATGTGTATATATTTTAATGGAGAAAATGTGCTATACAAAGTTAATAATTTTGAACTATCATAAGGTGTCTTTGATGACAAGATGAGAGGATTTAGAAATGTTACTCCTGTTTAATATTCAGACATACAGTCAGTGTATGGAATGCATGTATCTACTACCACTCATCACTTCACAGTTTCATATTATTTTTAAATTCAAGATTTATATAAACATATTTTAGAAATTTTTTGAGTAATGGAGCCTACATATGTATGTAAGTTTCACAACTGTTTGATAATAAAAACTGAATTACAAGTGTATAACTAGTTTGTCTGCAAGCACTAAATCTTGCCTTATGTTTTACAAGTGCATGTGAATTTCAGTGTCTATGCCATCTGACCATATTACAATTTACAAGTTATCAGTCCACATTAGTAAAATAATTTCAGCCATTGTCCATTTTTTAAAGATGTAAATGTGTAACATATATACTAGGTAAGTGCGTAAATGACTAAATGTGATTATCTTTCTTTTGAAACAGGTTCCTTAGAATTGGAGCTTGAAGAATATTATTGAACACATACTAAAAAAAATATTAAAATGACACAGCACAAGGTTTATATGAATCAAATCCACTGCAGTTCCCTGCTGTGTGAGCTGGCCCAGATGTGGAGGAACCAAGCCCTCTGTGATGCCATTATTAAAGCAGGATCCATCACAGCTAAGGTACACACATGTTTTCTCTTGGAGGGGCCACTCTGGTCATGTGTTAGACTTGTGTTATCAGGACTGGTCTGACTTAATTCTCAACAGATGTTAGGACTGTGTAGCTCTTGTTCAGTTAGCCACATGTGCTATGTTTGTGATACCGAATTATAAAAGATGAGATGCATATTGAGTGTTTTCTTAGCAGGTTAATGTTCTATGGTAATGTTTCATAGATACACTGTAGTTCTATATTAATTTGGATTGGTGATAATTAGAGAAAATTAAAATGATTACAAATTAATTTTGATTCATGTAAAACATAATTTATTTTGATGAAAGATATTCTCAAAGTCCTTGATCATGCCTTTATGATCAGGAATAGTTCTTGAATATATGCAGTTTTAGATTTAACAAACATAATGCATTAAATTCAAAAAAGTCATCAGACTTGCAGTTTCAGCTGACAAGAGTAGGACAAGTATGGTAGTTAATAAGTTACAAGTAATTAGTGATAATCCATTACTTTCTCTACATGTATTTACCAGTAATGTATCATTTTGTTACTGGAGAGATGGCATGTTAACTTGTAATGGGGGTTGTCCCTATTTACTTTACAATATTCACACTTCACAGCCAGAGAAAATTGATTAACAGAATTATAATGCTGACATAAAAATGAAATGCTTATTAAGTTATTAAGAAATGTGGGAGGATAATTATCTAAACAAATAGGAATTTCTGTTGAAAAATAAATGTAACAGTGCTCCAAGTCACACTTACTATCAGGTAGCTAAATGGCGACCCCAATTTTTTTTTTGGTCGCCATTTCAGAATTTCTGGTCACCATCAACAGATATTTCACTTGCCATGGTGAAAACGTTTTGTGAATAACACATTTATTATATAATAAAAGGAAAGAACAAATACTCATATATGTACATATATAATGTCTTTTTTAAATCAAAGATTACTTAATTATCACTGTGACTAAACAATTTGCTAGGCTGAAGGAACCACTTATGAAATATCGTTATTACAAAGAACCACCTGTATGGTTGTACACAGAAGAACACAAGTCATTTCATTCTAGAATTAAAGTTAAATCCCCAAAAATTGCTACAAGTTTGACTGATGTGTACATCAGGTGGAAACTTTGAGATTGGACTTTGTCAGCTGTTTGTCATGTTTACTTTATTACTACGTACCAAACCTATTAAACAGTTGCTTTTAATATTGCCAAAAGATGAGGATGTGCAAGCAATAGTAACCAAATGCTCCATTAGCAAGGTCGGGTTTTAAAAAGTCTACAACATTTGGCAACTATTCTATACAGCATGCTGTCATATCATTACATAATCTCAGTCTTTGCAAAGTTTTAGGAATGTCTTCAAACATATTCTTGATAAAGGATCTTGGGAAAATTAATCTTGACCCTGATCATAAACATGGACAATCACTGGCCCAATTTTCTCATTCGCAAAAATGCAAGTTGGTTTTAATTTCTAGTCGCAAAACTATTTTTTTGGTCGCAAATGCGACTATTTTAGTCGCAACTTGGAGCACTGTGTATGCATATACATTAACAAATATTATGATTGTAATAACTTTACCCACAAGTAGTTATTATTTATTATAATATTGTATTGTACATTTGTCTAGTATGCTCATATTAGCTGTAATTCATATTAGCTTCAACTCTGTTGCCAGGGAATAATAAAACTCTTTCATGATTTGAAATGCTTTTTCTAGTACAGTTAAAATTCGGTATCTCGAACTCAATACTTACTTACTTTCTTAGTCCTCTTTGTGCTTTGAGCACTTAAGGCCTGCACCAAGGACCTCCATCTCTGTCTGTCCACTGACATATATTGCTGTACCATGCCCCAAGTCCATCCCTGATCTTTCATCTCCTTTTCTACTGAACGTCGCCATGTCTCCTTTGGTCACCCTCTTTTTCACTTTCCTGGTGAAGTCCATCTTAAGGCTACCCTTGGTTTATCTGATGTTTCCATTCTCAGCACATGGCCAATCCATTTCCATCGTTTCTCTTTAATCTGGTCGGATATGACAGCTGTTTGTGTTCTTTCATACAGCTCCTCATTGCTGATCTTGATCTCGAACTCAATGGGACCAAGAAAAAACTTTGAGATATCCAAGGATTCAAGATATTGAGGGTAAAATACTCGAAGAATACTTGGTTGGGACTTCAAAATTACTTCGACATATCCATGATATTTGAGATATCTGTGTTTGAGATACCTAAGTTCAACTGTATTTGTAAAATTATACCTTCATGTTATCTCTGTAGTTACTGTAAAAAATGTGAAAAGTCTGAAGAGAAAAATACTCGTGTATCTGACACAGTTCAAATCTTAACAGAATTATCATTCATTTTACGGATGGTAACTTATTGACACAATAGGATATATAGTGAATAACATTCTCCTCACTAAGATACATTTGACATTTACAGGCCCATCGCTTGGTTCTTGTGGCAGCCTGTCCTATGCTTAAGTCCATGGAGAGTGCTTCAGTTGGATCTCACCTGGAAATTAGACTTGCATCTGACATAAAAGAGGAATCCATCAACACATTTCTTCAGTATTTATATGAGGGATGTATGGTTTTAACTGAAGATAACTATAAAGACATTGAAAAAATTGGACGAATTCTTCAAGTGGACAGTGTCATTAAATGCTGCTCAGATTTTTACAAATGTCTCAATTCGTCCTCCCAGTACAAATATGACTATTATGACCATGTTGAATTCAAGCATGTTAGACAGACTGATATGTTGAAATTTAGTGAGAAATCCAACAAAAGATCAATGGACTCCAAAAACACAAGCCAGGGAGGGAAAAGGCAGAAAGTACTCAACTCAGACTCCCCCTCATTTGGTGCTAACCCCAAAACTGATGATCTGCCTGGTCCTCCAAATTTTAACAGTCCTAAAGATCACAACCGTCCATTTAAAATTGGTCCAGCTAGCATGTCCAGAAGGCCTAATGGTGGTGTGGATGTGGTGGAAGATGGAGTGCAAATCCACCATGTGGATAAGGATACCTCTCCTGGGTCATCACATGTGGTGGACACATCATCAGCTATGTCAGTCTCAGTAGCCAGTCAGATACAGCCGGATATAAATGTTCAAGTGGTAAATATTGGCAACACACATCATACCTCATCTCCATCTGTGATCTCAAGGATACCCAACAAACCTCCTCTCTCAGGGCCATTTCCCACTGAAACAGTTGACAACAGGTCAGACTCTCCCATTTTCGTAGCAGGAGTGGGAGTCAGGGGTTATGGAGCCACCATGGTACCACCATCAAAATCCTTTGCCATGGGCAGCCCAACCATGGTGCCTGTTGGTCCTGCACAGTTTCCAACGTTTGTGAAAGACACCATATCAACCTCTAATACTGAGGAGGAAGTAGGGTTAGTGAAAAATGTGATTTTCCTTAGATGTTTTAGCCATCTATCAAAATAAGCATCAACTTTTAACACAAATTGCTTCAACATTTAAATGTAACATTTCTACCAATTTTGATGAAATTACTGTAATTTAGATGTAGAATAAAGTCTAAATTTCATTCAAGAGTTGCAGAAAAAAGGATTTGAAGTCTCTTCATATATACAGTTTGTGAAATTTGCTATACTGAAACACAGGAACATGAAAAAACAAAATGTAAAAAAAAGAGTAGTTTATGTTGTCACAATCAGATCACTCATAGCACTAAAGTTTTAACTCTTAAAAAAAGTGGTTAGCAATTGATATCTTTTTTAAAATTTGATAACATGTTTAGTGTACATTTGTTTGTGTACAATTGTAGTATGAAGAGTCGATCAGAATCTCAGTCAAGTCTTACTACTAGTCCAGACCTCTCCATCGTGAAGAAAGAGCCAGGAATCAGCACACCATTTGTGGAGGTCCAGGAGCAGGGGATGATGATGATCCGTCGAACAGACACGGACAGCGAACAGCAGGAGGAAGTGTCCAGTGACCTGGAGATAGAGGAACCTCCCCCTGATGACAGTTTTACGGGTGACCCTGGGAGTGAGGCCTCATGGATTGGGGGACAGGCTGGTGAGTTTTATGTTTATAAAACATATAGCTGTAAAGGATGACTCTTATACATATAATTAGACAGAGAAAGAGATCAGCATAGAGAGAATTTGAAAGGGAAACATTTTGTATAGTGTGAAAAGCAGGGACCAGCTTAGACCCTGAATTTAGGGAGAATTCACTTCTCCCTCATATTCAGTGGGGGAGAAGTTTTAAAAATTAGGGAGATCTGGAACACTTAATACTACCATCTTTTCATAGAGGAAATTTTTAATTGTACCCTTACATGGGTAATCAAGGATCTTGATATATATTAAGACCGTAAAAGACCTCCACTTGTATATATGTTAAGGCCATAAAAGACCTCCACTTTGTTTCAATATGATATTCATGAAGACCCTCTTGATCTCTTTTCTCTGAATTTTTACCTAAACTTTCCACTCTTTTCTCTTTTTTTTTATTTGTATACCTGTTTATGTATGTTTTAAATGATAATTGTGATCTCATAATTTACATTTCACAAACATGTAACAGCATGGGCATGTATGTTTTTCTTCATTTCAATCAGGGATGTGTCAAAAGTTAAAAACTAGCTGTTACAGAGAGTGATTGATTGATCAGCTCAATAAGATATACATGTACAGTACAACTCAGTTATAAGGAAGTCATAGGGACCCCTATGACTGAGATTTTTATATGCATATAAGGAACAAAGTGAAAAGTCTTAGCATTATTCCTAAAAGTTTGCTTATTATAATAATGGAGTTTTCCTTATAAGCGAGTTCTTTATAATCGAGTGTTACTGTAATTATATTAATTTTCAGTTTATATGCTCAGTTCATATCCACAAATTACCCTTTCATTCTTTATTTCCACTTTAAAAGAAAGCTATTGAATTTTCTTGTTGTTTAAATTTTGCCATATTGAGTTATAAATGACTCAATAATCATTTGAGACTTGTATCTTCTTATTAAAAAGTTGCTTTAATTTGAATTTTGACTAGCAAATTTAATTCAATTTGCTTTCATATGCTGTAAATGACATTAATAGATGGAGTTAGAACTCAAATATTGATTCCCCTGAGTACAGTTTTGTGAAAGATATCTATCAAGGTTTAGGACATTTTCTTGACTGTCAGAACTTTTAGATTATACAAAAATTAGAATAACATTAAATCATCTAGAGTTTGATTGCAGGAAGAGCTCTTTATATCAATAAATTTGTTGATGTTCCTGACTTTTTTCAGTGAGACCATGTTTAAACATACATTTAGATTTAAAAATACAGTTTGAGCTGGTTGCTGTTATGCATGTTTAAATGTTACCTTACAGAAGTCCACACCATAAACAAAATTGTTCTCTATATTCAGAATACAGAGAATTAAATTCTGGATAATCAGTATGAGTGAAACATCTATGGGATGAAAAGGTGCTCTGAATGTATGAATTTGTGCAATGGGGAAAGTTTTTGAGCATAAATGAAGTATTTACGTGTTCAAGCATGTTATTGAGATGAAAATGCTTCTCTTCTGAAGTTATACTTTTGAGAAATCGTGCATTAAGCAACTGGATGTGACTGCATATTGGATTGGACATGTGCCAGAGAGAGGCTGGTTTTTCAGTGCATGAAAATATACCAAGCAGCATTCTGATGTGTGTGTCTCAAAGAGTACTAACTCCGCATGAACTGAATTCTCTCCCTTTATCACTTGAACAAAATCAGGCAAGTTTATATTAATATACCCTGTATCTGTCTTTCATAACGCTTCAGAATTCTTACAATTCATCTTCTTCTTAAAAATATCTTTATAAATGAATACAGAGTTATAAACTTTTTTGAGTTCAAAATTTAAAAATACCTCCAGATTATTTTCATACATCAGAAAGTTCTTAACAAGAAATATAACAGCTAATGTAAATTTTTTTTTTTTTTGGAAATGAATATATATAGCATTGCTTTTTCAGTAATTTACTGATGCCAATATTTGTAAGGTTTCATTAGAACTTTTTTAAATTACACATGTTTAAATATTTTATTTCCAATGAAAAAGTCTCCTGTTTTGCAGGTGAGAATGAGAGCAGTACGGAGAAGGGCTCCTGGCACAGTGTTGAAACTAGAGGTCCATATGCCGTGAATGAGGAACAAGGAGGTGAGGTCAAATTTGACCGCAATGAAATGAAATTTGATGGCACAGATTTAAAATTTTATGATGAAGTGTTACCAGGGCATAGGCTGATAAGGATTGAAGGTAGTAAGAAAGCATGTGCTTACTGTGACATTCAACGTTTGAAAACAAAATCGGGGTGGCAGATCAAATCCTATTTCAAGTGTCTTGCTTGTGATATACCACTATGCAAATCTGACAAGGAGTGCTTTCTTAGATACCATGAGCTGAGGTTGGAGCAACCAAACGTTCCACCCAAGGAGCTTCATAAAAGATTGAAAACAAAGAACAAGCCTCTTCTACTACATAATGTGACACCTTCACAGATGAAGTCCTCCAACACATCTTCACCCTCGCCGAATATATCCATTGAAGAGTCTGTCACAACAGCAGACATCATTAGGGCTCACCTATCCCCCTCCGACTTTTCTGAGCAGAACCCTGCCCCTCCTCTCCTTACTCCCTACCTATACAACACCTCCAATGTCCCTCCCCTAGATATTGATTCCCCGGAGCACAGCAACAGCGGGACACCTGAGAAACTGGACACACTACCACAGGTCAACAAAAAGGAAGAGAAGCAGACACCAAAAGCAGGCATCACCCGGAAGTCAAGGAAATCAGTGAAAACAAAGCCAATGAAAATTGTTTTCAATGAGGAAGAAAATGACGCGCTTGGTAGCGATGATTCCGATGATTCCAACATGGAGGAGGATTACACTATCAAGGAAAGGGTATCACTGGACAAGGCAAAAAATGGGGCTGTGTCAGCAGTGGGAACCAGAAAAGAGAGAGGTCAATCTCACATAGTTATACAGTAGCTTTAGAGATAGAACATTGAATAGATATGGGATACAAACATTTAAATACAGTATTGAGAAAGAGTTGTCATCAACAGATGTTTTGTACAATATTATTTGTCATCATTTGTATTGTACATGTATCATGAGCACAAAATTGAAAAGATTTCAACAGCAAAGCCATGCAGTAAACTATTTTTTCTTTCAATCTCTCCTCAGAAAGGTTATGTTCCTGTGTTGGAACTTTTTCTTGGAAAATAAGTTTTAAAGAGAGATAACTCTTTCTGTCCCTTGTTCTCAAAGAAACATTTTTTTTCACATTAATTTCTTGTTACCTAATACAAGTACTTGTGTTTTTAATTTAACTTGGATACTGCATTATTTCACAGATATTTAGCAAAAATTTAAGTGAAATTTTTGAACTCATGAAAATTTCTTTGTTTAGATAAATTCTTTTAATCTGTAAATGTGAATGATTAAATGAAGTTTTACCTAAATATTATTCAAGTCATATGTCATGTAAAATAAATACAGAACAAAATCAATTGTTTTCTATAATCTCATGGTATTTGCACATTCTTCATTGATGTAGTTATTCTAGTCATAGTCTAGTTCTTTAGTCAAGTGACATACAGAAAAGTGCCACTACCCAGGACTAGAATTTATAATTACAAAAGTGCCAAGGAAAGATTTTGCACTCAGGTTTTATGGTGCTAATTCACAGACATTGCTGATTTATGTATTAAGTATAATGTTTTCTGAAGATTGAAGGAGACTTGTGTAGTTTAACTTTGAAGATGTTTAAAAAAATTAATTTTTGATGTTTATATTTTTTTGATGTACATCTGTATATTTGTGTGGATATATAAGTAGTTTCTTATTTGATCCATTGTAAATCCCATTACTTTAGAAGTGTGCCACCTAGTAGTTCTTCTTTATAATATTTTCCTAGTCATAAACTATATATATCTCATTCTTGTGCCATGAATAGGACCATTTTATTATACCAAACAAATATCATTAAGTGACAGAGTTAGGCTCTTCAATTAAGACATGCTTTACAAAGTGAGATTTTTACAAACTTTGTACAGGTATCTTTGGTGCTTCCTAACTGAAACAGTAATTCTTAAAAGAACTTATTTTGAAAAAAAGTTTTTTTTTTATTTGTGCCTATTCAGTTTAACCATGTTTTATTGTATAGTTATGACTATGTATTTTAAATATACATGTATATGTATAATATATTCTTTCATCAGCTTTCACATGTATGTGATGGACTTATTTTGAATCTCAAATTAAGTTGTGAAAATTATTTCAGTGTATTATATTTTAAGAAAGCTTTTACAAGGAGTAGCAATTTTAAAAAAAAAAGGTTTTAAAAGGAGTAACGATTTTAAAACCAGCCATGATTAAAACTATAGCAATGATAAAAAAAAACATACACGGTGCATTTGAATGGCATCTTACAGGTTTAGTAAAAGTATTACGTGTCCTATTTCACTGTGTTCTAAATTTTAGGTGTGCCTTTTTAAACATGTCAATCATATATAATCACTAACAGTGCCAAATGTATGCCAGGCACTCTACTAATAGTGCATGTGAATCCAGACAATGTGAATTATTTTGCATGATATGTAAAGTGATTTTCTATATAATGTTTTATGTGTGAAGTAAATACAGTTTTAAATAAAGCTTTCTTATGCAAAATATATCATTACTGGTTATAATTGTGATGTGATTCTTGTGTTATTTTTCCAAATTCATCCTGTTGTTTATCCGATGAAAGAAAAATCTGGACTCCGTTTTATTAAAGAACTTATGACTAAGCTAGATCTAAATATAGTTTTATGAATAACTTCTTTTTACTTTAATTTGAAAATGAATTTCATCTCCTTTAAAAAGATCTTAAAACAATATTTTATACAAGTAATTTTCGACAGATTCATTAATTTTGCAAGATTTTACGATCAACTTAAGTTTAAGTCGATGAATCCTTTTGTAAAACAGGCCCCTGATGTTAAAACCAACTGTTCACACTTTTAGGACCAGCATGTTTGGAACCCACATGTATCTCTCCTTTACACTACATTCAACAATGTAGTGTAACAGAGAGAAATCCCATAGTTTCTGATGATGAACAGTGTAGTAATGGAAAGAAATCCCATGAGTTCTGATGATAAACAGTGTAGTGTAATGGAAAGAAATCCCATGAGTTCTGATGATAAACAGTGTAGTAATGGAAAGAAATCCCATGAGTTCTGATGATAAACAGTGTAGTGTAATGGAAAGAAATCCCATCGGTTCTCATGATGAAAAGTGTAGTGTAACAGAGAGAAATCCCATGGGTTAAGTTGATGAACAGTGTAGTGGAACAGAGAAATCCCGTGGGTTCTGATGATGAATTGTATAATGTAATGGAGAGAAATCCCATGGGTTCTGATGATGAACAGTGTATCGTAACGGAGAGAAATCCTGTGGGTTCTGTTAATTTTGATCATAGAAGACTGAGACTTGTGATCTTGTGAGTCGGATCTCAAAAGGAGAACTTTTGATATAAACTTAATAGAACATAGTGCCAAATTTTTGGTTGGTTAATTACATTTTTTATGTCAGCTTTTTAAGTATTTGTGTTATGTTCTTTATTATGGGGTAGATAAGGCATCTTTACAAGCCAGGAGGGTATGGTTCACTCAACTCCTGTAGGGAGTAGAGGGGATTGTAAATCCTCTGCTTGTTAAGATTCCTTACCTACCCCAGGAAAGGAGGGAAGAGTTTTGGAACAAGAAATAAAAAGCACTGAGACACCTAAAACTAAAGCTTTTATGAACATTTGTTAGAGTAAAGAGGATGTAATTTCTGCTAATGCAAACAGGGGTAACTGAAAGTTTAGTATTGTAAATTAAGGGAATCATTACAAAAGTAATTTTCAAGTTATGTGTACCTGTTAAAAGTATATTGTTTTATGGATAGGAACCCTTTTACTGTGTAACTGGGTCTTCCTTTATCCTTTCAGGGTTCAGGAAGACTCAGAGGCCTGGACTGCTAAAGAAAGAAAAGAGTTCTCCAATATCCCTTCCATTCACTGAACAGAATATTGTAGAATCTCATTTTACTATTACACTGAACAACGAAAACTCTCCAGGAATAACAGGCACATCAGAAAACCAGCCAAATTTAGAACCAGTCCCAAGTGATAATGTCAGCAATGTTGATACAAAGGATATGTGTATGAAAGATGATGAGGGACAAATACATAGATTAGTGAGCAACCCAGGACACAAAGCCCTCACGTGTGTCTATTGTAAAATGACAGGAAACAAAACAGCCTGTGGGTGGCACATCAAATGTTACTATAGATGTAGTGTGTGTGATGTGCCTCTTTGTAATATTAAACGTAACTGCTTTATTCAATATCATGATAAACTTAAGGAGGGACTCTTAGGTTTCTGATGAATTAAATATTCAAAGTATATGTTCATACCTGTAAATTTCTTTTCTGTTGAGATGTAAGGAATGTAAAAGATATTTTTCTTTCTTTCTTACATTTGTGCTACTTATCTTGGAATAGGTTAACTGGTTTTAAATTTAGCAGGGTATATATTTTTGGTGGCAGAAAATATATCAATGTTCATTTTTACTGCTAATAGAATAACAAATTATCAAATGATTCAAGAATCAAGTCTTATAGTATTTTATGAAATAATTAGAATTTTTAGCTCACCTGAGCCAAAGGCTCAATTGAGCTTTTCTGATCAAAATTTGTCCATTGTCTGTCGTGGTCATTGTTGTTGTCATAAACTTTTCACATTTTCATCTTCTTCTCAAGAACCACTAGGCCAATTTCAACCAAACTTGCAACAAAGTTTCCTTGGGTGAAGGGGATTCAAATTTATTCAAATGAAAGGCCATGCCTTCTTCCAAGGGGAGATAATTATGAATTCTTGAAAAATTAATGGTATCATTTAAAAATCTTCTCGCAAACCACTGTGCTTGAAAACATGAAACTTACGTGAAATTATTGTGAGGTAGTGTAGAATCAAATTTTTTCAAATCATGACCTCCGGGGGTAGGGTGGGGCCACAATGGGCGATCAAAGTTTTACATAGGAATACATAGGAAAAATCTTTCAAAATCATCTCAAGAACAGCAAAGCCATGATTGGTCATAATTATATGGAAGTATCCTCAGGTAGTGTAGAATCAAATTTATTCAAATCATGAGATCATGACCCCGGGGGAAGGGTGGGATCACAATGGGTGATCAAAGTTCTTCATAGGAATACATAGGAAATTTTTTTTTAAAAAAATCTCCTCAAGAACAGCAAAGCCATGATTGGTCATATTTATATGGAAGCATCCTCAGGTGGTGTAGATTCAAGTTTTTTTTTCAAATCATGACCTCCAGGGGTAGGGTGGGGTCACAATGAGCGATCAAAGTTTTACATAGGAATACATAGGAAAAAATCTTTCAAAATCTTCTTCTCAAGAAAAGCAAAGCCATGATTGGTCATAATGATATAAAACCATTTTCAGGTAATTTAGATTCAAATTTGTTCAAATCATGACACCCCCCCCCCCCCCCCAAGGAGAATAGAGGGGCCATAACAAGGGATCATAGTTATACAAAGGAATATAAAGGATATTTGTGTCATATTAATTCAAAAGCATCCTTAGGAATTGAGATTCAAGTTAGTTCAAATAATACCAGCCCCCCTCCCCCCTTTTTTATAAACTCTTCAAGACTGAACAGATTTCTGCTTTTTCCTAGCCAAAGTGCTCAGGTGAGCAATGTGGCCCCAGGGCCTCTTGTTAAATTAGAGGCTTAAATTATAGAATATTTAAATAAGATATGATTTCTCTTCCAAACTACAATCATGTTCACTGTTGTAAACTATCAAGCTGAAAAAAAGATTTGAGGGAAACATAGGTAAAACTGTTCTAATGGTTGATATGGATTGTTTAGTTTTGTTTTTGTTTGTTGTTTTTTTTTTTGTTTTTGGTATCATTCTGTATCTCTATATGATTTCTTTACTATACATGGATTGAAAATTAGAAGATTTAAGGATAATATGTTTATAGAGCTTAGAAAAAAATGAAGAAAATTGATATTACAAGAAATTCAAGTTATTCAAGTGAAATTATTCAGGAGCATGGCTAAGGAATGCTTAATGTGAGAGTATATTTAAGCGAAGGTTTATAGTAGCCACCATGAGGTCCCAATATGTTGACTAGATATATCCCAGTGAATTCTAAATAAAAGATACTAGAGAGACTGCCACATTTGTTTCATATTTGGATTTTTTACTGACTATGGATGATAGTTAATGGCTGACTAATAACTAAACTGTATGACAAAGGGGATGACTTCAGCTTTTCCATCATCAACTTCCCTTATACAGGGATATCTCGAATACCATGGATATGTTGAAGTCATTTTGAAGTCCCAACTACTTATTCCTTAAGTATTTTACCCTGGATATCTTGAATCCTCGGTTATCTTGAAGTATTTTCTTGGCCCCTTCAAGTTTGAGATAATGAGGTCTAACTGTATATGTAGCAATATTCCAACATCTCCTGCATATGGTGCTTATGTCTCCTAACAGATTTGAAATGCAATAACATTCTCTAAATACAATCAATTTTTAAATGGAGGCAAGCTACTCACAAATAAGTTGATGTTACAAGGATTTCAACGTCCCCTTTTTAAGTCAGCTTTTCGCAAATTCTATGTTCTTGTCTGTAAATACAACCCATCATTGGAACATATTTTGTCTGACAATTTGTTTCATACCATTTGTTAGGGCATCAATGGGTGTGACCGGTTAATGGGAATTAGTTGTTTGACATGAGTGATTCCTTCTGAGAAATGTAAATAAGCACTCCTTAAAGGCTCTGAACAGTTGAGGGGTTTGGTTATCAGCAGTTCATGATTGCATGCTCAGGGATACTTGGAATATGTGAATCATCATTTACCTTTTAACCTTGGTTAAATGCAACCAAGCATATGGTAAAAGATCTAGACCTTTTAAGGAGTATATAGCAGTATACAAAGCTTCATGGAAATATCTTGAACAAAATGAAGGAAAAGTGAAGTCAAGGATATTATAAAGATCAAGGTACCGTTAAGTTGAAATGTTGTAATCAATATTTTTATATCCCGCCATGCTCGCTCCGTGATCGGGAGGTCGTGAGTTCGAATCTCGGCCGCGACTGACCTAAGTCGATAAAAAATGGGTAGCAACTGTTCCTTCGCCATGCGCTCGGCACTTTGAAGTGAAAGTTGCGGATCCTTCGGATGAGACCTTAAAAACCGAGGCCCCGTGTCACGGTAGGCGTTGGCACGATAAAGATCCCTCACTGCTCAATGGCCCTGAGTGCCGAGTAAAGGTCAAAATTTGAAGCCCTTCACCGGTATATGGTGACGTCTCTATATGAGTGAAAAATTCTCGAATGGGACGTTAAACAACATACAATCAATCAATCATATACCCCGCCATGAATATAGCCGGGGGCATATAATGGTGTCATGTCCGTTTTCTGTCCCTCTGTCCTTCCGTCTGTCCCACTGTCACACTTTGTGTTTAACTCAGTTTCAAAGAAACTATTATGGATATTTTTATCATACTTCATATGCTGATACATATTGATGACAGCTATTCAAGTGCATCAACATTTTTGACCTTGACCTTTCCTTTGACATTGACCTTACTTTTCTTAAATTTGTGTTTAGCTCAAATTCAAAGGAACTGTTTAAGATATTTTTATCAAACCTTATATCCTGATACATACTGATGAGAAATATTCAACTTCAACATTTTTTTACCTTGACCTTTCCTTTGACCTTGACTTCATTTTTCTTAAAATTTGTGTGTAGCTAAGTTTCAAAGAACTTTTCATGATGTTATTATCAAGCTTCATATGCTGATACATATTGATTATTCAACTGCATCAACATCTTTGACCCTGACCTTTTATTTGATCTTGACCTAACTTTCTTAAATTAGGGATTATCTCAATTTCAAAGAAACTTTATGTATTTTTATGAAATCTTATATGCTTATGCATATTGATCAGAGCTGTTCAACTGCATTTACATTTTTTAACCTTGGCCTTTCCTTTGACCTTGACCTCACTTATCTTAAAATGGTATTCAGCTCAGTTTCAAAGAAACTATTCAAGATATTTTTCTCAAACATAATATGCTGATACATATTGGTAAGAACTTTTCAACTGCATCAACATTTTAGCTCTACTGGCCAGATACCAGAAGAGCTTATGTCCTCTGTCCTCTGTCCATTTCTCTGCCTGTCTGTCCATCTATAAACTATTTTTCAAAATGCTACTCCTCCTACAGTTTTGGTCTGATTTCAATATAACTTGACACACAAGTAGACTACACTAAGATACATAATTCTATAAATATTGTTTTTTTTTTATTTATTTTGATGAACAGTGGTTGCCATGGTTACTAAAAATAGAAATATCTGTGAAATTCTTTCAAACTGCTACTCCTCCTACAGTTTTTGTCTGATTTCATTAAAATTTGACACACAAGTACACTACACTGAGATACATAATTTTATATATCAGTTTTTGATTTCAATGAACAGGGTTACTTAAAAGAGAAATATGTGAAATACTTTCAAAACACTACTCCTCCTACAGTTTTGGTTTAATTTCAATATAACTTTACACACAAGTATACTACACTAAGATACATAATTCTGTGTATTCATTTTTTGATTTTGATGAACAATGTTGCCATGGTTATTATAAATAGAAATTTCTGTGAAAAATTTTCAAAATGCTACTCCTACAGTTTTGGTCTGATTTCAGTATAAATTGGCACACAAGTAGACTACACAGAGATACTTTACTCTTTTTAAGGGTTTTTGATTTTGATAGATGGTGTTGCCATGGTTACTCAAAATAGAAATTTCTGTGAAATTCTTTTAAACTGCTTCTCCTCCTACAGTTTTGCTCTTATTTCAGTATTACTTGTCAGACAAGTAGACTACACTAAGATACATAATTCTGTTTATCAGTTTTTTTTTGATTTCGATGAATGATGTTCCCATGGTTACTAAAAATAGAAATATATGTGAAATTCTTTCAAACTGCTACTCCTCCTACAGTTTTTGTCTGATTTCATTAAAATTTGACACACAAGTACACTACACTGAGATACATAATTTTATATATCAGTTTTTGATTTCAATGAACAGGGTTACTTAAAAGAGAAATATGTGAAATACTTTCAAAACACTACTCCTCCTACAGTTTTGGTTTAATTTCAATATAACTTTACACACAAGTATACTACACTAAGATACATAATTCTGTGTATTCATTTTTTGATTTTGATGAACAATGTTGCCATGGTTATTATAAATAGAAATTTCTGTGAAAAATTTTCAAAATGCTACTCCTACAGTTTTGGTCTGATTTCAGTATAAATTGGCACACAAGTAGACTACACTTAAGATACATTATTTTGTATATTGCTTTTTAGCTCACCTCGACGAAGTCGAGATGAGCTTATGCTATACCCCCGGCGTCGGCGTCGGTGTCGGCGTCGGCGTTAGCGTCGGCGTCCCAGGTTAAAGTTTTAGGAGCAAGTCCTATTCCCAATTAACTATAAGCCCTACCTGGACCAAACTTGCATGGATGATGCATCTAGGGATGGACACTACCAAACTTGCTTCGGATGCTGGATCTGACCTAGATTTTCCAGATGAGTGACCAGGTTAAAATTTTAGGAGCAGGTCCATTCCTAAGTAACTATAAGCCCTACCTGGATTAAAATTGCATGGATGATGCATCTAGGGATGGACACTACCACACTTGCTTCGGATGCTGGATCTGACCTAGATTTTCCGGATGAGTGACTAGGTTAAAGTTTTAGGAGCAGGTCCATTCCCAAGTAACTATAAGCCCTACCTGGACCAAACTTGCATGGATGATGCATGTAGGGATGGACACTACTACACTTGCTTGGATGCTGGATCTGACCTAAATTTTCCAGATTAGTGACCAGGTTAAAGTTTTAGGAGCAGGTCCATTCCCAAGTAACTATAAGCCCTACCTGGACCAAACTTGCATGGATGATGCATCTAGGGATGGACACTACCGAACTTGCTTCGGATGCTGGATCTGACCTAGATTTTCCAGATGAGTGACCAAGTTAAAGTTTTAGGAGCAGGTCCATTCCTAAGTAACTATAAGCCCTACCTGGATTAAAATTGCATGGATGATGCATCTAGGGATGGACACTACCACACTTGCTTCGGATGCTGGATCTGACCTAGATTTTCCGGATGAGTGACCAGGTTAAAGTTTTAGGAGCAGGTCCATTCCCAAGTAACTATAAGCCCTACCTGGATTAAAATTGCATGGATCATGCATGTAGGGATGGACACTACTACACTTGCTTGGATGCTGGATCTGACCTAGATTTTCCAGATGAGTGACCAGGTTAAAGTTTTAGGAGCAGGTCCATTCCCAAGTAACTATAAGCCCTACCTGGACCAAACTTGCATGGATGATGCATCTAGGGATGGACACGACCAAACTTGCTTCGGATGCTGAATCAGACCTAGATTTTCCAGATGAGTGACCAAATTAAAGTTTTAGGAGCAGGTCCATTCCTAAGTAACTATAAGCCCTACCTTGATCAAACTTGCGTGGATGATGCATCTAGGGATGGACACTACCACACTTGCTTCGAATGCTGGATCTGACCTACATATCCACATGTGAGACCAGGTATAGATTTAGGAGTAGTCCCATTCCCAAGTAACTATAAGCCCTACCTCGACCAAACTTTCATGGATGATGCATCTAGGGATGTACACTAACCAACCTGCTTCGAATGCTGGATCTGACCTAGATTTTCCACATGAGTGAATTTTAGCCATATTTTAACCAAATTAGCATGGATGTTGTATCTAGGGATGGACACTTCCAGACTTGCTTTGGATTCTGAATCTGATGTACATTTTCCAGATGAGTGACCAGGGTAATTTTTTTTGAGTAGCTATATAATATTATGGCCTTTTATGATTAAACTTGCATAGATGGTGCATCTAAGGATGAAAACTTCCAGACTTGCTTTGGATGTTGGAACTGACCAAAATTTTCTTGATTACTAAACAGGTCAAAAGTTTTTTGAGCAGGTCTATAATTAAATCAAACTTGCATGGATATTGATCTTGGGATGTACCCTAACTAGATAAAAAATATGATGTGAAATTTGCTTTACATGTAGATAACATTCGTCGAGGTGAGCTTCGTAATCTTTGATTACCTATGTTTGATTTTGAGACTGAACCAAGGATCATTAATATTCTATTTGTTGCTGTTGCATAGTTTTAGGTCCAAGTGCTACTTTTCTCTTCATTTTCAGTGAAGACAAATACCTAAGAGAAACATATACATGTACATATACATTTTATAGACCAAAACTTAATATGTTCTGAATGTTAATTTCTTACATGTGAAAGTGCTTAGAAAATTGAAAGACATTAGTCTCCTAAGATGCAAATTAAATTTGAGGGCAAAGTTCAAATTCAGTAAATATTCTTAAAATAAACATTAGTTACTTTGCAGACAGCTTTCACCAACTTTCTTTGGAATATAGATAAAGTTATATGTATATTTAAACTAAATTTTAATTACTTGAGATTAAATTTAAATTAAAAATACTTATGAAAAAAACTAATTCATTGATACATTTATTTACACTAATCATGCTTAAATGGCAAGATTGTTATGTTATATATGTATCTTTTCCTTTGTAGATGATCTGTCTAATTACATGGAACTTGTGATGAGGAACCAAAGCAGGAAGGGAGGCAACTCAAGACTTAATCCCCGCCTACAGGAGGATGAGGGATTTACTCAGTATCTGTTAAGTGGAACTCTGGAAATCCCAGCTTCTGATTGGACAGTTGATCCCGCCCATAGACTGGTGTCCACTGATGAACGTAAATTAAGACCTTGTTATTATTGCTCCTTAACTAAAGTGAAAACAAAATCTGGGTGGAGGAAGTACACGAGACATAAGTGTGAGCTGTGCAATATTCCATTCTGTAAGAGACAGCAAGGGTGTTTCTATCTTTATCATAGAGCTTTAGAGGTGTTCAGTGAGGAGGAGGCTCATGTAGAACACTCTCAAAATAGAGAATTTTCTGACACCTAAGGAAATTAATATTTAGTGTTATTTTACAGTTGAACAAATTTATTTCTGTTGCTTCAAAACAGAGGATGGGTCCCATAATTTCTGTTTTCAGTCATGACCATCAGAAAATGGTTTTATTTAATAATTGTTACTATTGTTTTGATATTCTGTGAATGATTTATCATTGAATGAATCAAATGTATTTATATATGGACTGTATTCTCAATTTCTGATAACAATATTTTTTTGTCCTGCCATGAATATGGATGAGGCATATAGTGTTTGTCATGTCTGTCATCCATCCTTCCGTCTGTCTGTCCATCACTTTTCATTTAGCTCAGTTTCAAAGAAACTATTTAAGATATTTTTATCAAATCTTAAATGCTGATACATATTGATAAGAGCTATTCAACTGCATCAACATTTTTTGACCTTGACCTCACTTTTCTTTCATTTGTATGTAGCCAAGTTGTAAAGAAGATATTCAAGATTTTTTTTATCAAAATTCATAGACATTGATGAGAGCTATTCATTTGCATCCATATATTTGACCTTTTCCTTTGACCTTGACAACCTTTTCAAAAATTTGGGTTTAGGTTATCTTTAAAGAAACATATTTTTTATCAAACCATATATGCTAATACATTTTGGTGAGTACTATTGAACAGCATCAAAAATTTTTGACCTTGATCTTCCATTTGACATTGACTTCACATTTCTTAAATTTGCATATAGCTCAGTTTCAAAGAAACTATTCAAGATATTTTAATGTGAGTTTCTGCACATACATAATTGGCATCCTCTCTAGGCCAAGGGTTTCTGATCCGCTACTCTTCTCACAAACCCTTGGCATACGGTGCTATAAAAAGTTGGTTTTTTTTCTTGAGTTGTGATTGGAATTGATCGACATCATTCGACCAATCAGCAGTTGCTTTTGTAAATGATGATATTTGCCTTCGGGATATATCTTGATTCTTTAGTCTTGGGTATAAATAGATATGGTGTCATCCAATCTTAAGCTGATGTACGAATATTGTGATCAGGAATCTTGTTTTAGATGTAGATTTGCACGATTAATAACAAATAAACATTGCTCGATATCTTCTTGTTAATTATTCTTTAAAAACTTAAATTTTCAAATACGCTTTTTATTTTTGTCGATGACACAATTTGTGCTTATGTTGGAAGATTGGAGATCATGTGTCGTAAACAATCCCAACTTTTGACTGCACCGTATGCCAAGGGTGTGTGAGGAGAGTAGCTGATCAAAAACCCTTGGCTAGCGAAGATGCATAATTTGTTGAGAATTTATCAACTTTGTCCAATTTATTTTACCTTGACCTTCCAAATGACCTTTGACTTGACTATCTATTGTGTGTTAAACTCAGTTTTGAAGAAACTATTCAAGATATTCTCATTAAACTTCATTCACAAATACAAATTTTCATGTTGTGTTTCTAATGAGCCCTGGGCAGGGCATTCATGTCCTGTGGACATATTTCTAGTTATGTATATTGTTAACTCACTTAGCCAGAGGCTTAAGTGGGCATTTCTGATCAATGATTGTCTAGCATCTGTATGTCTTTTTGTTGTATGGATATGCTTTTGATTTTCCTTTCCAGAACCACAGCCAATTTCAACAATTCGTCATTGGAGATTAAATTTATTCAAAAGGAAAGTTATGCCCTTTTTCAAGATGAGATAGACATGATAAATAGAAATTGTAAAAAGATATTTGGTGCATGTAAATATCTTAAAGAATCAATGGGCTAGTAAAGATTAAATTTTTTTCAAAGCTTCCCAATTAAGTATACATTTATATTCAAATTTCATCAAATCATGACCCAGGACTAGAGTAGGGCTGCAAAGATTTACACTTGAACATGTTGAATATGTAGGAAAATATTTTTTTTAAAAATATTCCAACAAAAAACAACAGGGTCACAATAAGTTATATATATATTGATGTGCATGCATCCTCATGTTGTGTAGATTCAAGTTTAATCAATCAGGTCCTCAGGTGATATCAGCATTATGGCCCTAAAACCTATTGTTTCATGATGCAGTATTGTTGCAATTTTAAAATACAAATGTAATTAGTACTAGTATTTAAGTTTGATACATGTTTGAATTTTGAAAAATGAAATGTAATTTGCAAAGAAGAGTCGGAAGACAGAGATTAAACTTGTGAAATCCATCCATGGCAATTGATACTCAAAAATATTGAACAATAACCTAACTATTAGTGTATGGTTTACCCCCTTTCGCATATCTGTATTACTATAGTATATAATACAATCCACAACTGAAATGATAAATATGAACCATTATAAGAATGTAATTGTTATATTTCAGTGGCAATGCAATGATCGATCAACATTGAACAAGAATTTACATTAAAAAAAATACCTGTCCATGCTGTAAGGGATATTTTATTTTGTATTGTGAATTCATGAACAGGATAATGATGTTCAAATTTGACTCAATTTCAAACAAAATGAAGATTTTTCAAGAAAGGAATTTGTTGTCATTTGTACATTCTAGTTCAAGGTTGTCCATTGATTCTGGTGTACTCTTGATCAACAATTACCGTAATGTAGCATGATTCTTTGTCGTAGAAGATACTAGTATGATAAATGATCATATTACATAGGAGATATCACAAAATCTGTAATATGTTTTACCGTAATGTAGCATGCTTCTTTGTCGTAGAAGATACTAGTATGATAAATGATCATATTACGTAGGAGATATCACAGAATCTGTAATATGTTTTTAGCTCACCTCAACAAAGTTGGTGGAGCTTATTTAATACCCTCGGTGTCGGCGTCCCAGGTTAAAGTTTTTGGAGCAGATTTCTTTTAAGTACTTCTATGCCCTATATTAATCAGAGATGCATGGAGGATGCCTCTAGTGTGTTACATTGTACCAGTCAAGGTTTCAGATGCTGTACCAGTCAAGGTTTCAGATGCTGCAATTTCAGCTAAAGAATGACCAAGTAAATGTTTTTGGAGCAGGTTAAAGTTTTTAGAGCAGATCTCATTTCAAAGTAACTTTAAGTCCTATGTTGACAAAACTTGTATGGATGATACATCTAAGGATGCACACTACCAGGCTTGCTTCGGATGCTGGATCTGACCTAGATTTTCCAGATGAGTGACCAGGTTAAAGTTTTTGGAGGAGGTTAATTGCCAAGAAGCTATAATAAGGCCTATCTGAATCTAACTAATGCATGGATGATGCTTCAAGGGATGAACACTTTCAGATGCTGGATTTGACCTATATTTGGATGAGTGACTAGTTAAAGTTTTTAGGTAAGTCCATTCCTAAGTAACTGCAAGCCCTATCAGACCAAAATTGCTTAAATGTTGCATCTAGGGATGCACACTACTAGATTATTAGTTTAGTGTGGGACTTTGCCTTACATAAAAACAACATTGAGGTGATCTCTGTAATCTCTGATTACCTATGTTTAAATATTGTTTTTTCTTGTTGAAAATTTATCCAGTAATAGTTTTTGAGACCAAAAAAAGATGGTAGATATGCATGAGCATATATGTTGAGTCGCAGGCCTTTTGTTTAGAATGGATATTTTGGACAATGTTGAGTCGCAGGCCTTTAGATTGCTTTAATTCGACTGACAAAACGGGGGTGGGGTGGGGTGGGGGGGTATTGTCAGTTTAAGCGATTTAAAGGCCTGTGTATCGAGTAAGAAATTACTTAACACTTTGTGAAACATACTAAAACATTTTCTGCACATAGAACTCTATTAATCTGAAGAGGATTCGGCAAATTTCGGTCAATTCCGAAATTTGCATACATGCAGAGTCACCCGAGGTTTGGCGAGTGCATGTTGAGATAGCTGCAGATTTGTAGCTCACTGGTCTGAAAAAATTGAGATGGACGACAAAAGAGCTGCATGCTATCCCTTTGAAAAAAAAAGTGTTTATCGCGCACAAAAAACCCCATTCCCAATAACCGTTGTTTATAGCCCTCCTTGGTCTGAAATTGAGAGTATCGAAAAGTTCGCTTATATAAAATGCCGTTTTGGGAAGCAATACAATTTGCTCCAACGCGCCTTCCTGCAAATGTCAACTGCGAGAGTTGATAGAGATCTAAGGAATTTTTTGAAGTTGTGTTTTGGTGTAGTTGAGGTAAGAATTTGAATGAATCCAGAACCGAGCTCAATTTTTTGTGAGCAATAAATAAATCTCCAAGAAATTGCTCAACTCAGACGGAAACAAACCTACATGTCTGATGGTACCTGGCTCCGGGGCCATAAACTTAGAAGAGCTCACTTTTGATCTCAGTCTCATTTTTCCTCTATCTATTACTTTTGAAAAGTGAGACTGGGATCAAATGTGAGCTCATCTAAGTTTTATGGCCCTGGAGCCAGTATGTGTGTTTGTTGAACTAAGTTGTTTAGAATGGATTGTTTAACTAAAAAACTGGTATTCCAGGGCATCAACGATAGTTGGAAACGTGGGATAATTTGCATAACGGACGAAGCCCGTTTATAATGCATAAATTATCCCACGTTTTCAACTGTCGGTGATGTCACTGGCACACCCATCAAACTAGACAGTGATTCCTTATATTTACATTTATATATGAAATAAAATATAAATTAAAACATAAAACAAAGATTACGAAGCTCACCTCGATGAATGCTATCAATAAGTAAGGCAAATTTCACATCTGATTTTTTTCTAGTTAGTGTACATCCATGCAAGTTTGGATTAAGTAGGACTTGTAGTTACTTGGAAATAGACCTGCTCAAAAAAACTTTTAACCTATTTACTAATCAAGAAAATTTTGGCCAGTTCCAACATCCAAAGCAAGTCTGGAAGTTTTCATCCTTAGATGCACCATCTATGCAAGTTTATGCAAGTTTAATCATAACAGGCCATAATATTATATAGCAACTCTAAAAAAAAAATTACCCTGGTCACTCATCTGGAAAATGTAGGTCAGATTCAGAATCCAAAGCAAGTCTGGAAGTGTCCATCCCTAGATACATCATCCATGCTAATTTAGTTAAAATATGGCTAAAATTCACTCATGTGGAAAATCTAGCCTAAGGTCAGATCCAGCATCCGAAGCAGATTGGTCAGTATACATCCCTACATGCATCATCCATGAATTTTGCCCCAGGAAGGCCTTATAGTTACTTGGGAATGCACCTGCTCCAAAATCTAAACATGGTCACTCATCTGGAAAATCTACCTCCGATCCAGCATCCAAAGCAAGTGTGGTAGCTAGCGTTCATCCCTAGATACATCATCCATCCAAGTTTGGTCAAGGTAGGGCTTAAAGTTACCTGGGAATGGACCTGCTCAAAAAACTTTAACCTAGTCACTCATCTGGAAAATCTAGGTCAGATCCAGCATCCGAAGCAAGTGTGATAGTGCCCATCCCTAGATGCATCATACATGCAAGTTTGGTCCTGGAAGGGCTTATAGGTACATGGGAATGTACCTGCTCCAAAACTTTATCCTGGTCAATCATCTGGAAAATCTAGGTCATATCCAGCATCCGAAGCAAGTGTGGTAGTGTCCATCCCTAGATGCATCATCCGTGCAAGTTTGGTCCAGGTAGGGCTTATATTTACTTGGGAATGGACCTGCTCAAAAAACTTTAACCTGGTCACTCATCTGGAAAATCTAGGTCAGATCCAGCATCCGAAGCATGTGTGGTAGTGACCATCCCTAGGTAGGGCTTATAGTTTCTTGGGAATGGACCTGCTCAAAAAACTTTAACCTGGTCACTCATCTGGAAGATTTAGTTTAGATCCAGCATCCGAAGCAAGTGTGGTAGTGTCCATCCCTAGATGCATCATCCATGCAAGTTTGGTCCAGGTAGAGCATATAGTTATTTGGGAATGAACTTGCTCCTAAAACTTACGAGACCTATCAAGATGACGAGGCAGAAATTCTACCCTTTGGAATACCACTTGAACACCAATACAAAGTATACAGGAAAGATAGGAAAACTCTTATTGATAAAGGTGGAGGGGCCGTGATCATCATGGTAAAGCCAACTTACGATTGTGAAGACAGTCCAGATCTTGATACTGCATGCGAACTAAAGTGGATGAAGTTAACTACATGTGGGAAAGATGCAGTCCTAATTGGATCTTACTGCCAAGAACCAAAGTAATCGCTTGAAGCCTTGCAACAAATCGATTTATCATTGTCTAAAATATTCAAGTCAGCTAAATACAAGAACTGTAAAATATTCCTGGGAAGAGATTTCAACCTTGGGGATATCAACTAGACCATGGGTTGTAGCACTTAAGGAGCCAGAGATAAATCACACTGTGATAAACTTGTATCAATACTGAACTGTTATGGGCTGGACCAAGTCAACACATTACCAACACATCATGATATTTATAACATCACATCCAACCCTTACTGAAAAGGTCTATACGTGTCCACCAATCGGAATGAGTGACCACGACATCTTAGCTATTCGAACAACACTCAAACCAACAAAGTCTACCTAGATCAATCGAACAGTTTACAACTATAAGAAAGCTAACTGGGAGGAAGTAAAGAGTAACATGTCTGATTTGTGAAATAGATATAAATCAGAAGATAGGGCTAAACAATCTGTAGAGGAAAACTGGAACCAATTTAAGGATGTGGTTTTCAGAGTTATGGACACATGGATTCCCCGAAAGGCAGTGAAAAAAAAGGCTGGTGTGTCGTCACTGCCGTGGATGACAAGGGAGATAAAGCGAATGTTACAAAAGAAAAAGCCGATGTACAAACAAGCTTTGAAAAATGGGAAAATACAACAGGCAGTCAACAGCTTTTATAGAATACAGGAAGTTAGTAAGGAATATAAGATCCATTCATCATATCATTAATATCTGAAAAAGTTAGTAGACTCAGAAGAGTGCACAACATCTGAAAACTTCGGGAAATACATCAAAGTCCGGAAACAAGATACTATGGGGATTTTAACAAGCTAAAGGGAAGATAACAGAAACATCACTGGAAAAAGCAAACATATTAAACGAACAATTTACATCTGTGTTTACCAAGGAGGACAAAAACAACATCCCGGAAAGGGACCGTCACCATACACTCCAATAAGAAATATCACCATCTCCGACTCGCGTGTAAGAAAGAGCATTCAACGCCTAAACGAGAAGAAAGTAAGTGGACCAGAGAAGAGACCCATCACATTCTTAAAACAAACAGTCGACATCATAATACCAGTAATGTCATTTATATTTCAACAATCATTGGACCGAGGAGAAATACCAGCAGACTGGAAAAATGCGAACTTAGTGCCAATTTATGCCAACAACACCTAAAAACTTTAGACAAGTATCACTCACAGCTGTTATATCCAAAATGCTAGAGCACATAATAGTCTCTCAGATCATGGACCATCTAGACAAAGGAAACATCTTGCATGAAAATCAACATGGATTTCGAGCTAGACGATCATGCGAATCCCAGCTGCTGATGATAGCTGATGACATCGCCAAACACTTACTAGACCAATGAATGCAAATTGATATGAGAATACTGGACTTTTCAAAAGCGTTCGACAAAGTTCCACACATCCGACTGTCGAAGAAATTACAATATTACGGCATACAGGGAACAACACAGAGATGGATCAACAACTTCTTGAAAAACAGACAACAACAGGTAGTTATATATAGTAGATAACGCAACATCTAGCACAGCATCTGGGGTCCCACGAGGAACTGTGCTTGGGCCAACATTGTTTCCCATCTTTATTAACGACACTGCAGACAACATCACTTCAACTATTCGATTATTCGCAGATGACTGTGGTATCCAGAGACCATGAATAGCTACAGAGGGATTTGAATACACTAGTGAAATGGAGCGATATCTGGCAAATAGAATTTAACATCAAGAAGTGTGCTATCATGCAGTTTGGAACATCAACAAGAAAGAAAGCCTTCAACTACACCATGAAGGGGGGGGGGCACTCAAGATTGTAGATCACCATCCATACTTAGGCGTTGAACTCCGTGACAACTTGAAGTACAATTTACACATAGATAACATCTGCAAGAAAGCCTCTAATGTGGGATTTCTGAAGCGCAAACTTCGACATTGTCCACCAATGGTCAAGGAAAGAGCATACCAGAGCCTAGTCCAACCAAAGTTAGAGTATGCAACACCAATATGGAATCCGAAACAGAAACAGATAGAACAAGTACAACGTAATGCAGCGAGATTTGTTAACAACAAACATCTATGATGCAGGAACTCAAATGGAATACTCTAGAACAGAGGACTGATGTAACACTTATGTACAAAGTAGTCAACCAACTCATAGCAGTCCCAATATCATACAACAATACTGGAACACTCTACCAGAATCAGCCATACTTTCACCATCCTTGGAGCAGTTTAAAACAACTACTCAGAACCTCCAACCTTGGAACACTTACCCTGTATACTAAGATACCAACAGTGACCTGTACAGAGTATATACATGTACTAGTACATGTTAAGGAGTAACTTTCTTTTCTTTTCTTTTCTTTCTTTTTTTTTTTTTTTTTTTTTTTTTTACATTTGGACACTGCCATTCCACTGCACGCATGTACATTATAAGTTTCCTCGCCAATAAATGTCCACAATGGATTTTCGCGAGTATCCACATTGAAGTTGAAATACATATGATTAGTCCTCCAATGAAGATAAAAATGAAAATTCCGAGACCTTAATTATTGGCGGCTTTTATTGCACATCAAATGGACATCATCAATCATATTCCAAAATTTGATTTGGCTACAGTGTGAAATGTGAGAGGAGTTCTGGAAACCACGTTTTTAGTAGAAAAATGTCGTTTTCAGTTTTCCTTTGACTCCGAAACCTTACTGGAAATCTACAGGACACCATATCAAAAGATGGATTGGCTACTAATTAAAATGTAGGAGGAGGAGGAGTTTTGGGAATAAGATAGTGTGAGAGACGTATGGGGGGATCAGGATAACAACAATATACATGTACCCGAAATTTCTATAGAAAGAGCAGGCATAAGAAGGTGCCAATAGTAGAATGAACGTATCCAGAATAATGGCGTCCACTTTTAAAAAGTTACCGGAAATTGTGTGTTAATATGGAAAAAAACAGATGTTATGATTTTTTCAAGGAAAACGGTCGGTGACATCATTTAGATTTTATTACAATCACCAAATGATTAACATAACTAATGAATATAAATATTTGGGTTTTGTGTTCAGATCTGATAGAAAATTGAAATTTGCAGCTGAACAACTATCAGAACGTGAAACGTGTAGATACTGTAAACTCCCTACTCCTATCTAGAGAAAAACGAACTGAATTGAAAAATGAAAAAAGTTACACAGTTATGGTAGGAATATGTCAGAGAATTTAATTATTCTAACGGGAGATTCAATAACTATTTGTCTTGCACGTAAAAAATAAATTCTCTTTTTGATACCACGATCTCTGTTTTGAATAGTGCCGCTAACGCATCTCCGTAAGTTGTTGCTCTCGTGCTTCCATACAATAACTCCCGTGACTGCATTTGAAAGTACACGATATATGGGCATATCAGGTTTATTTGCACGGAAGACTTTTTACACTTTTTAAAAAAAATTAACCAAATTTCCGGACGTCCATATACTTTGATTTTTCGTTTTCTTACGATGAGGCCATCAATAATTTAAAGGGAGGTCACTCTAAATCAAAACAATACTTGGCTAACGGGTGGTGACATGGAGTGATTTTCTTTCATGGATTTCGGATGAAACACGGGTAGAATTTTATAATGGGTAACTTTGACTTTGCTAGAACTGTTGTTGAGGTTATCCTTCCATTCGTGGGTAAGTATGAAACAGCGATTTCTTTGAGTTGGTGTAAATTAAAGGGATTTATGAGTCCTGTTGAGTTTATTCTTTATGTCGTATCCTATTCCATTTGATATGTGTTTTTGCATGTGAAAGTAAATAAAATGAAGTAAAGATGTCAAGTTTCTTACACTGCAATCGTAAAGTTAATATATATTTTTTATTAACTAAGGCATCGTTTAATTGATGTATGTGGTTTGTCGCGAACGAGTCTGTTTTTCCTACCTGTCTACTCATGCATGTCTTTAAGCTGACCGAATAAATTGATTTTAGCAGGTGAAACAATTGTTACATATAAGTCTTTATTTACACTACCGATTGGTATAAAATGAAATTAATCCTCGGGCAAATCAAGACACATCCAGACAAAGGTAAACAAACTGCTTTGACTGAATGCCTTAAACGTTAAATGATAGAGAGAAAGGGGTAGGAGGGAGATAAAATTTCACAGATAATACACAGAGAACTTTATTTTTATCTTTCATCTTCATTTTCAGAGGGGAGATGTTTTAACGCTGATAATGTGTAGCCAATACTTGAAAAGATGACAGATTATTTACATTTTGAACTCTGTATCATTTAATCGATCATGAGTGTCGACCGAATTTTAGACTCGTATCTGTTAGGTTAACCCTCATCACATGAAGCTATCATCAGTCAAACAAAATTAGACCTATTAGTATATATATATGATATCTACTTTACGAGGTGTGTTATTTGTCAACTATTAATATTCTTAGTCAAAGTCCATGGTTAACTGTTCTAAAGTGTACGGTTTTATTTGATTTCAAGGATCGAGCGATGACCAGATTGATTAATTGTCGGGATCTGAAAGCCTAGCGTGAATTAATTTTTTGAAAGTGGACCTACTTGAATTTTAAAACACACGGAATTTTTTTTTCTTCAGACGTGCCATATATTAAACTATTTCCGCATTACATTAACACGTGATGTTTTGATATTAAATCTTTATATATATTCATATTCGAAGTTAAAGTATAAACAAAGGTCTTTATCATAGATATTTTTTGAAACAAATGTACAAGAAGGAAATTGTGGTAAATTATATATAAAGGACAAACACCAAGTTTTGCATCTTCAAGGTCATGGGTTTACTGTGCGGACGCACACGATCAGATAACGATCCCGGATCCTATTTAAAGTTTTTCATGTTCGTGCGTTCCGTGTGTGCAAATATTTGTATACATTGTGTTAGATCAGAATTTTAGGTATTCCAGAATTATGAATGGTGCTAGTAAAATATAACCTATTCAGGACCTTTTTTCAGTTTTGGTACCTTAATTAACTCTTTCTAAATCAAAGAGTTCATCAAGTGTCTTCTAAAAAAGCTGATTAGTGCGTATTGCTGCCTTCTAGGGCGGTAAAGGATGTATCTAACTTGCCGAAAAAGAATTGTCCAAAGTAAAATATGAAAAAAATACTCAAAACGCACTTAAAATTTGAATATTTCAAATCCACTTAAAATTTGAATGTTTTAAATGCACTTAAATAGATTTAGTTTATCTTGGGGAACAAATGGAATTGTGATATTTTTTGCTTCATTTACATTTAAAGGACCGTGTTAATTATTTTCAAAATGTACCTTACTTGACAAAAGATGAACTTATTGAAGACTAAGTCCATTCATGTGCATAGTTTTACTCATTTACATGTGTAAGATTAAATGGACCGTAGGGAAGAGACAAAATGTTCAATATGAGCTTTTATAATGTATGTACGTGGTCTATTAATGCTTATATTGATTTGTGTTGTTCTATTGAACTCTGAGATTGCATCAAATATTAATACCATATATTTTTTAATAATGAAAAAACAAATGTATAAAAATATTTACATCCACTGAATATTATTTCCATTATTTCTTATAAAAACCATTGCCGTTAATCAGTCGGTAAACAACAACTAGGCAAGCCACCTGCATAGATTTCTTAAGCAACGGCTGCTTCATCAATTATGCATACAATGACATACACATCTTTAAAACAAGAAAGCATTTTATTGTTTAAGTTAACAGAAATTTATAAATGCAACACAATGTACTTGCTTAGAAAAAATGAATGGTGATGCTTTTTGTAACACCTTAAATGTGAAATTTTACATCTATTGCTTTTTCTCGTTCATCAACATCATCTGCAAATTTTGTTTTCGTTCAAAAATACCTACATTATTAAAATAAATCTTAACGTGCAGAAATATATATATATATATATATATATATATATATATATATATATATATATATATATATATATATATATATATATATATATAAAATACACGGCAAAATAGGAATCTACATGTTGTTATCAATTTCAGCTATAAGTTCACAGATTTGATCATTTGAGGAATGGCTTATTTAAGTAATATACAAGTACATATGGATATAACATACATAAATGATTTTTCTACATTTCAGTTTTATACTTTGCATTGATTACGGAAGTAGTCGAGCCTTTAGCTGTTCGGGGATTTTTCTGCTCAGATAAATCTCTGAGCTTTCCATACAAAGAGGGTTCGGTCAGCAATAACGCTGTCTATGCCACAGGCGGACTGCCTCTTGTGTTCGTAAGTCTCAGAAAAGTGCTCCATGTTCTTCCGAATGCGGATGCCGAGTGAGGAATTGGATGAGCGACCCTGCTATGAAAATCAAATCATTTGTAAATTTGGCAATATGTTGATCTGCGACATCAGTAAAATTTCATTAACGACGGTACAACAACATTGCTCTGTCCCTTGCATTATCAGAGGCATTCAATTCTCACAAGGCTTTCGAAAGCAGAAGAACATGTTGAAGGTTCTTTGCACTATTTAAGCATGTCTTTTGTTTCAGTTCTCTATAAAGCTGTTGATCTGGAGGTAGCCGTGCCGTATGTTGTGAGGGGCTTTTTCTGTGAGGATCAGCGATTAAGCTTCCCTTACACTGAAAGTACTGTCCCCAATTCCCTTATTTATGGGACTGGTACATTTCCTTTGATATTTGTAAGTAGAGCCGTCAATTAGGAAGTGTGTATGGTTGAGGTTTTTGGCATTCTTGCTTAAAAAAATTTCTTTCTCTCGGACGTCCATGTGCTACAAAGTTTTTCTCCTAGAGGAAGAAATATAGAGGCACTACAAAATCTTTGTTTGCACAAAGTTTTAACATTAATCAAAACTTTTTTCTATCAAACTTACATCTAGCGAGGGCGTTTTCTGAGTCCCAGGATAAATGAAAATCGTTAATATATTATGTTTAATTTTATCGTGATTTCTATATAATCATTTGCAGTTTTATTTTCAAATTAGATGTTAACGGTTTTATTTAGAAAACTTTATATAAAATTACATTTTAAAAAGAACGTTTCCCTCTTGCTTTTGATAAAAGAGATTTAAGTGACGCTTATGGTCCGACCGACCCCCCCCCCCCTAAAAAAAAAATTAGTTGTCAAACTGGGCTTGTGTGAATTCGCCTTCGTTTTCTAGTGATTGAACTGTAGCAGCTTTAATCGTTAGTAGATTTTCTAGTATGGTGTGACTGTGATATTGTGTTGGCATTGTGCTGATATTTTGTGATTAGTGTGCATTAATAGTGCAGTATGAGCTAGTAATGTTTACATAGTAGAGTTACACATGACGGTTCATACACGTAGTGTATAGGTGTGTTTTCTACTTACTTTGCATTGCATGCATCAAGTGTTTCGGATATTTAATTTTTGCAGAGGTCACCCACTAGAGAACGGCTATTTAAAAAAAAACACACACACCCTATACTGATTTTAGTGCACATACAGTGACACGTTTTCTGAAGGCAATCTGTTTTACTTATTGCTTCTCATGTTAAGTGTACTTGTACAAGGTGACGTTCAAATGATCTTCAAATTACATTAGAGTATCACCAAAAGAAATGTGTTTTTATTCGGGTATAACTATAATAAACTGGAAGCCAAATTATTCTGAACGAGTTTCAAGTTTTTACGAGTAATCGATTGGCGTTATACATTTGTTGGTAGCTTTTAAAAAACTGTTCAAAGCATACACGTACCTATTCTGTATCTTTATTTTAAATGTAGGCTAGCTTATAGCTTCAATTTGCAAGGGCGGATCTAGAGGTGGTTGGGGGTCCGGAGGGTTCAGAGTTATTGAATTTCTATGAAAAATTAACGAAAAATTATTTTGGACCCCCCTTGGAAACATGGACCCCTCTGAAAATTGTAGGGAGAGTCATGAATCTGAAGAAATTGACGTAGGAAAATGACTTTTCCTAATCCCCACCCCGAAAAAAATTCCTGGATTCGCCCCAGATTTGTTAAAAATATCTAATACAATTCTCGACTACTGATAAACTGTGACGTTTTGAGCATTATGCCATACATTAATTCCAATATTAATCTTGTAAACGCCCTTTTCCCTGACCCTCTTAGTATTGTGATTTGAAAATTAAGAATCTTCCTAACCTGATTAGCAAAAAGAAAAAAAAAAAAAGAAAAGAAAAAAGAAAATTTTTCCCAAGGTATCCTCCAAGCTTACCAGTATATTGTATCCAGTGTATATCATGCCTGCTTCTCCCATTCACCTTATTATTTAGTATACTCAAAGCATTAACAAATCTTAACCTTCATTCGTGTTATAAATTGTTCTATCATGATCAAATTAAGTTTTTTTTCCCAAAAGATAATAAATTTATATAGTACTATTAACAAGAAGTTTGTTCGTCTTTTATATTAACAATAATGATTATACCAAGAATGAATTCAAAGATAATAAACACATATACATGTACAGGGAAACCAATATTGATGAAAAATATAGACATAAATTGCTTTTTTTCTTTTATAGGTTATTGTAACAGCGTATAATGTGATACCTCTTAAAAAGTTGTACCGGATATGGGTATCGTATGCATTCGGAATTTCCTCCATTTATTTCTTCATGAACGTCGTGAAATTATTTTATGGAGAACTGAGACCCAACTTCTTTGAAGCTTGTAAACCAGTGTGGCCGAATATGAATTGCAGTAGTTATGTAACAGATTTCAACTGTACAGGAAGTAATAGGAAGGCTGCTATAGAATCTATGTAAGTTTGTGTGTATTTTTAATGCCACAAATCTTGTTTTCCAAATTTGAAATATGCCCCTCTTTCTTGATTATCTCGGGAAGACTCCCCCCCCCCTCCCCCACACCTAGCAACTCTGTCATTGACAAAGGTGTGGAATATGTTACTCTATTGCTTATAACACCTGAATTAAAATAAATGTCATTTCTTTTCCAATTTTACGAACCTTGTAAGATTTTTCAGATACACAGTATTTCTTTAAAATGTTACTCTAAAATGATCTAATTTTTGATAGAATTTTTACTGATAGTGTATAATGTACATTGTATATCTGTAATCTATTTTTTTTTTTTGTTTGTTGTTTTTTTTTTTTTTAGCAATTAAAAAAAGAATTGGTGAATTTAAAATTCAATTGTGATTAAAAAAGAAATGGACATGCACTAAATGGATAGAATATAGAATTGCCTGCCGTAATTATCCAAAATTTAACAACTTTTCTCAGTCCTATACATTTTTCGGCAACTACATATACATTATGACATTTTACCGATAGTTTGGACTTTTGGGTGTTGTTGACAAACAACAAAATGTGATGGTTTTCCATCAAGGTGAATTAAGCAAGAGTTATTTCCCATGGCCGCCATATTGTAGGTCAACATCCCGATTTTCTCTGCTAACACTAGTTCAGAGGCCTGTTCAACAGCTGATGTGAAATAGTTTAATGTGTCGTAAATATAAGCAGTCACCGCCCACAGAAAGTCCAAGCTATCGATAGATTTGTTATTAAATTACATGTAAATGTCTGCATACGTTTTAACTGGCCAGTGCCTATAAAGGTGTACATGTAATTAATCGAAGAGCTATGTATAATATATGAACTTCCCTCATAAACTTATTTTGACCCGAGAGAAACACCCTGTGAAATATCCGAAGTGGAAAAATCAATGAATTCAATGTATTTTTAGGTATGTCTGGGAGAAAAAGTGCATTGTATATAATAAACTTTATATGTATATATCATTGTAGAAATATTTTGATTCAGTTTTGATTTGTGCAAATACTAAGTTTAAAGCAAATTAAAAAATTATTAAACAATTAAAAAAACATATTTATGTATTCCTTCATAATATTTATGCATAATGTTTGTGTCTGTGCTATGGTCAGGCCCGTAGCAACGGTTTCAAAAAGGGGGGGGGGGGTCGCAAAAAAGAAAAAAAAGAAAGAAAAGAAAAAAAACCTAAACCAACCAAAAAGTGAGGGGGCCAACTACGCAAAATTATCCGACATACAAAAAAAAATTAATTAACCGTTCATCCAAATCCTGGAATTTGCCACTGCTAGACCTTACTGCAACAAAAAGTGGGGGACCAGCATATAAAGGAAAATTCACTATAGCAAAATACTATAAAAACACTATACTCAGAAAAAGAGGGAGGCCGCCTCTCTCTCTCTCTCTCTCTCTCTCTCTCTCTCTCTCTCTCCCCAGCGTTCTACGGGCCTGGCAGTGGTTGCCTGCATGAAACATTAGGTCTTTGCCTGCATTTACAGGAATCAGGAAAGTAAATAATCTTATGTAGTCTTGTGCATTTGATACCAAAATAACTATTTAAAATTCACAATTTCAGGCGAAGCTTTCCGTCAAGTCATGCCGGTATCACCATTTTTGGAATGCTATATTTGATAGTGAGTATGATATTTCAAGAGGCGGGTTTCAGTCAGGAATAAACCACACATTAAAGAAACTATGATGTTTACACTTTATTAGAGGTATGTTTTTCTTAACTTTGGCAGATTTTTACACAAGAAGTTTTCATGAATAGAAGAAAACAGTATCATCTAGGATGGGCCATATTCCAGTGGGCAGGGTTTTTATGGGCAGTGTACGCGGGAATGTCACGCATCACTGACAATAAACACCACATCCAGGACGTGATAGGAGGATATATTATAGGTGGTGCAACGTCCTATTGGGTGGTAAGCTGTTTATTTTCTAATAGATTTAACTTTTGGGTATGGCTGACATTTCTTCAGTGCTATCACTTGCTCTGATGGAAAATTTTTAGTTTATTTTGGCATGTGTTTAAAATTTGATGGGACAAGATGTTAGGCCTACTTTCAATGAAATTGTAATGTATGTATATTATGTAAATAATAATGCACCTGACAGGCACGTAGTGAAAGGGGGGGGGGCAACCTACCTGAAAAAAAAAACTGAGGCAAGCGTAATAAAAAAAAAATTAAGAAGAATTGTCCAAACACGAAAATCCTATCTTCTTCTTCTTCTGTTAATTTGCCTGGTACCAATGTTAGGTATTATCGCACATGTGTGTGTGTGTGTGTGTGTGGGTGGGATGGGGGGGGGGGTAAGTTCCAACCATTACCAAATTATCATGATATGATTTAACTATGCTCAACGAAAAAAAGGGGGAACGTACCAAATTATCATGATATGATTTAACTATGCTACAACGAAAAAAGTGGGAACCAGCCTTTCAACATTTTCAATAGTAAGATGTTATGTCAGAAAAAAGTAAGAGGAGGGGAGAGCACCCCCCCCCCCCCCCCCAATACTACGTGCCTGCCTGAAACTTTTTATCCTAGTACGGTGTTCTCAGGTTTAACAGTTTAATATCATGGTAGAAAAATATTAATCTTTTGATTTTTTTTTGTTTTGTTTTTTTTTGTTTGTTTTTTTCGAAGTGAGGAAGGGGATATTGTTTTATATTGTAAGGATATTGTTTTGTAGACTTTCAAACTGACGTTTTTGTAGGGTTGTATCTTTTGAATCTTGTAGGCTTATTACTGGTCTGGACTTGGAGAAATTGGAAATCCAAGACCAGAGAAAGATGGAAAAGCTCAAAATCATTTGATTACACACTGCTCTTGTCAAAACGGTATAACAGTAGGAAAACCGAAGGAAAGTTAACGTAGAAAGACGCTAGATGTCGCCACTAGATTCACTTCCTGTGAATTTCAGCAAATATGTTTTATTTTGAAGTCTCATCAGCCCCTTTCCCGCACTTCCTATGTATGGAGTCAACAGAATTGATCAAGAGCACTATACCGAAACTTAGTGTTTGTGAGTCATCTATGACTGCTTTAGCATTTTTAAAATGATGAGTAACATTCTAAGAACAAAATATTCTATACCTTTAATAGTTGCATCCACACTTTTCAAAAATTATGTCCCTTGACCAACCATCTTTGGGGAAAAACCACAGACATTTGGATTGCTTAAATCTGACTTAAAAAAAATTTTTTGTATGTCGGATTAAAGCGATCTAAAGGCATGTGGGAAAAACCCATAGAATATTCACAGTAGCCTTTGTATTTTCTGGTTTGTAACTTTTCATTTGACCGGAAAAAATGTATGTATCTTGTATTATTTTGATTGCCCCAGGATGAGGGTATCCATACATCAAAAAAAATTCATTGTATTTATGGGAACATGCCCAAATGTTCGGTAGCACAGAGAGGAGAAATGTCATTTCTTTCCCTTTTGGTTGACCTGCAAAGGGACACAACTTTTGCAAAAGGTGGATTAGACTATTGCTCTGACTTTGTCTTCTTTCACCGAACAAATGAACAACTATTTGTGTACTTACAATGGAATGTTTAAAGATTTTTTAGTTAAGTACCTAGGACATAATCAAGTATCATTCACTGATTTTTTTTTTTGTTTTAGTATTATATGGATGCAGTTTTAAAGTTGAAATAAGATTTGTGCATGTATAAAATGAAAGTTTTTAATCATTTTGTGTTTGTGATTTCATTTTTCCCATTGTCATTTTTGCTGTTAAGCTTATGTCAGTGTCACTTGATGCCTTTAATATTGAAAGCTGCTATTTGTGATATTGAAATCCAGATTTTTGTGTATATTAGTATATGAGTGCCATTAACTATGAAGTCGTTACCGGTTCTATAATAAATATTGTTATTTTAACTTAACCTTTAGAATAATTGTCTTAAATGAAAACAAAAGAGGCTTCATATTTAACCCAGTTTTCTCTAAGTGTTTGAGATTTATGCCAAGTTTGTTTGTACATGCAAGTTTGTAATCTGAGTAAGAGATCAACCTAAGAAGTAAATTTTTTTACTGATATTTCTTAGGCTGAAATGATATTGTTGAAAGTTTATTTAGTAATTTGCTTTAGAAGATCCTTCATAAATGCAGTAAAACTTTTCAATATACGAAAAGGTAATATAGTTTATATTCTTGCTAACAGTCTCTTTTTCTTTAATATTTAACAGGTGATAACCAACCCTCATGTGTTATATATTTCTTGTATTTACAAAGAATACTGGAGCCTACAAAATACAGTCAATTATTAGCAACATAAAACTAGTATCTTAGATTTGATTTTTATACTAAGCATATTTTTTTTCTATTGTACTAGTGATGAGTAACTGAGAGATTAGGTTATATGTAGTAATTTCTTATGAAACCTCAGACAATCACTGTTAATCAGTATCTTTAATGATCAAGAATAATTTCTTTTTATGTAACATTGTAATTATTATGCAATGTCATTATTGATATTTCATATTCTATATACATTTACTAATGAATTCCAATAAGAGTATTCTTTTAGTAGTTCAGGAGCTTAGCTTATCAAAGAATTTGTGAATGCTTTAGAGTATTATTTGGAAGTTCATTTTCTTTTATTTCATTTTGTGCAATAAACAATGTAAAACAACAATCAGGTGGGATTTTTTTAGCAGTTGATTAGCAATATTTGCTAACGTAAGATTTGGGTTTTGAATAACACAAAGAAATTGGTTCCTTAAAAGTGATTTTGTTTCATACTGTTGGTACTTGCCGCTAGGTATCTGAAATTTGTTTGACATAAATCCAAAATGAAAACGAAATTGAACAATCTGTTGAAATAATAGTGCATCTGTTTCAAAATAGCGAGTATTATTATACCAGCCATATGTGCTTGTGTCATGTTTCAGGAGTATGTCTATATAATTATTCTCACATTGATGTAGTTTCTTTGATACAGAAGTTATTTTCTAAATGACTAATGGATACAAATATAATATCTTTAATTTGCCAAAGAATATGTTAAACTTAATTTTTTTCCCTATGTATGTGTTGTATGCTAGTTTTGTTTTCTGAAGTATAGGATACTGATGCTTTGAAGGAAAATTTTAAAGTTAACACTTTTATTGATTTCCAGTTTCAATTATTATATTTTTCTTTCCTTTGTTTGATATTAAAAGACAATATTGCCACAATTACAGTGTAATTTATGTGTTTGCCATATAAGCATGGTTAATCAAAGGAATTCTATAGAGCTTTCTTTAAAGATAGAAAATACATTACTTCAGTTTTGGATTTAAACTATTTGCATGACATATTACCAAGGGAATTCAGTATTGTACTGAAGGAAGAATCTGCACTGATTGAAATTTGACTCAACACAAACTTAACTCCTTTAAATGCTCAACATATCTATATATTTTTAGCTCACTTAAGCCAAAGGCACAAGTGAGCTTTTCTGATCAAAATTTATACGTTGCCATTGTCTTTGTCATAAACTTCTTACAATTTCATTTTCTTCTACAGAGCCACTGGGCCAACTTCAACCGAACATGGCACATGGTATCCTTGGGTAAAGGGCATTTAGGGTTATTCAAATTGAAGGGCCACACCCTCTTCCAAGGGGAGATAATAAAGGAATAGTTAAAATTGTGTGGGGTCATTTAAAATCTTCTTCTCAAGAACAACTGGGTCAGAAAAGATGAAACACGTGAAAGCTTTCTAACATAGTGTAGAGTCAAGTATATTCAAATCATGACATCCAGGGGATAGGGTGGGACCACAATTACAAGATACATATTACACTGTAGATATAATGAGAGGATTTTCTGATTTCTGTAAGTTTTTATTAAAATTATTCTTTTTCATCCAAGCCTTACTCCATGGCTTAAGTAAAATATTCTTTAAAAATTATCTTTATATCTGGATAAGTATTGTTAAAACATAACTAGATTAAGAGTGTCATCTTTCTGATTGTCATTAATATGTTATTATCAATTTTTTTTTTTACTGGATCATAGGATTATAAAACAGTGGAGAGTTTGCAGTAATACTGGAATCAGTACAATTTTTTTTTTGTCAATTCGACTCAAGGCTCGAATACATCAATTCAAAATACATTTTTAACCCTTTAAATCCGGGGGGGGGGGGGTCCGACCCCCCAACCCCATGATCTGCGCATGCTCTTCTTTTTTCCTTAAGCGGGGGACACAAGTTCTCTGAATTAGCTTGTATTTTTTAAATGATAAACAAACAGTTAAATTTAAAATAAAACAAGAGCTAATAAAATCTGCAAACTGTGTTCCTTTATTAGTCTTCCTGTTTTTATATTCATAAGAAGCAAAATTTATTCAAAAACATCTATACACGAGAAGACAAAACTCTTGCTGTGGCCTTCAACTCAATATTTAGATATATCGACGACGTTTTATCAATTAACAATAGTTACCTTGATTCTTATGTCGACTCGATATATCCTTGTGAACTCGAAATAAAAGACACCAATGAGTCTGCCACATCTGTTTTATATTTAGATGTTTTAGTGACCATAGACGATAGTGTACAACTAATAATACATGTAGTATGACAAACGGGATGACTTCAGTTTTTCCATGGTCAACTTCCCTTATTTATGTAGTGACATTCCAACATCACGTGCATATGGTATTGAATACGTCTCCCAACGGATTCGATATGCAAGAGCATGCTCTAAGTACGAGCAATTTTTAATCCGAAGCAAGTTACTGAAAATTAAGTTGATGTTACAAGGATTTCGACAACCTTCTTTAAAGCCAGCTTTTCACAAATTTTAGGTTGTTGTATTGACCTTGTTTGTAAATACATGTACAACCCATCGTTGGGTTGTATTTTTTCTGTGTTTCATACCATTTGTCAGGGCATAGCTTTTATATTTTTATGCCCCCATATCGAAGATTCGGGGGTATATAGTTTTCGCCTTGTCCGTCCGTCTGTCTGTTTGTCCGCAGAAACTTTAACCTTACCCATAACTTTTGATTGGTTAGAGCTATGGCTTTCATATTTCACATGTGTATTTCTTGTGACAAGACTTTTCTTTGAGTACCACCATATTTGACCTTGGAGTTTGACCCAGTTTTGAAAAATTTTACCGAACATTAACCTTGGCCATAACTTATGAACAATTGGTGCTAGGGCTTTCATACTTCACATGTGTAATCCCTGTGACAAGATCTTCCTTCGGATACCAACAACTTTGACCTTTTGACCTTGACGTAGGAGTTTGACCTAATTTTGAAAAACTTTAACCTTGGCCATAACTTATGAACGTTTGGTGCTAGGACTTTCGTACTTCACATATATAATCCTTATGATAAGACCTTTCTTTGGATACCAACAACTTTGACCCTTTGACCTTGACCTTGGAGTTTGACCTACTTTTCGAAAACTTTAACCTTGGCCATAACTTTTGAACCGTTGGTGCTAGGGCTTTCATACTTCACATATGTGGCTTTCATACTTCACATATGTAATTCTTGTGACGAGACCTTTCTTTGGATACCAACAACTTTGACCTTGACCTTGGAGTTTGGCCTACTTTGCGAAAACTTTAACCTTGGCCATTACTTTTGAACGGCCGGCTGTAGGGCTTTCATACTTCACATATGTAAACCTTGTGATCCTTTGGATACCATCAATTGTAATCCATTGACCTTGACCTTGGAGTTTGACCTACTTTTGAAAAACTTTAACCTTGGTCATAACTTTTGAACGATTGGTGCTTCGGCTTTCATATTTCACCTGTGTATCTCTTGTGAGAAGGCCTTTCCTTGGGCACCATTAATTTTGACCTTGACCTTGATGTTTGACATACTTTTGAAAAATCTTTAACCTTTTCCATATCTATTCAATGGTTGCTGCTAGGGCTTTCATATTTCACAGATATATTCCTCGAGACAAAACCTTACTCTGGGTACCAACATATTTGATTTGCATTTGAGAAAGTTTGACCTTTGCTATAAGTTGCCATACCGGGGCGTCAGTGTTACACAAACACATCTTTTTGATTACGGATTACTCCGTCTACCTGATCAATAAATAGGCTCACGGCGGGTGTGGATGCTTATTACTCCTCCTAGGCACCTGGTCCCATCTCTTGTTTTTCCAGGGGTCCGTGCTTTTGCCCTTTCGCGATTCTTTTTGTTTACTGGATTTATGAGATTGATCACTGCGTGGTCGTTATCTTCACCTTTTACAGCAAGGACCTTCTAAAACACGATAAAAACAGGTGACATTAAATCTCTCGTAACAAGCATTATTGTGAAAGAATTACCAGAAGAAAACAAAAAAGAAGCAGAAAAGAAATACCTTATATAGAAAAAAAACTGACTGACGGCATAAAAAAAACTAATGCTTGACAATGAAACGCTTAGGGGAATAAATGAGTCCATCCTTAAAAAGTTGTTTGTTTGGAATTGTCACCTGGGGGGGGGGGGGTTCAGACCCAGGAGGGAGGGAGGAAATTTTTTTTTTTCAAAATTAAAGTTAAATTAAAAACTGTTGACAAAAATCTTAAGAAGCAATGAACACATTGTTTTGCTGACTTTTTGTTAAAGGTATTACCTATCAATCAAGAACCCAGTTTTTGCCTAGACCCCATACTAATTAAGGAGGTTCGATCCTGAACTTTTGAACAGATTTTGGTCTAGACCTTTATTTCTAAAATTCTGCATCATTTATAAGTTCTATCATTAAATCTGGATTCTACAATGTAAATTAAACTATATCCAAAGAAAAAACCGCGTTTAAATTCCATTCAAATAGGATTAAGCCAGGAACTATATTTTGTGGCGGAAGGTTTTTTAGAAGAAAATGATCAATTTTTCCCTTTTGAAATATATACAGTACTGTTAAGTTTAGATTCCTATTTTTCCATGCTGGTTGTAAACAGAGCTGTTTTTTGCAGTGAAATGTTTTATGCTGGTTCTGAAATATCTATTAAATTATTTCTTATGAATTCTTTCATTATATTGTGACAAATATAGTAAATATATTCTGAAAGTCCAGGAAAAAATTGAGCCAATTTTAATGTAAAATTAACACTTTTTTAGTAATATCTAAAAATTTAGATCATAGACCCCCACTTTTGTTTTTCTTTTCTGAATATATAAGATAACTTTGATCAATCTGCTTAAATTCAGCAAAAGTTTAAGACTTTTAAATAATGTTCTTGCTGGTTAAATTTTTAATGCCAGAAAAATCACATTTTGTGAGAGCAGAAAAGTCAAATAATTGATTTTGCGAAGCAATTTGAAACTTTTTCTTAGTCACAACTTTAATGTGTCTTTTTTTAAATAGACTAATATTTTATTTTGTCCCATAATTTATTTGGATAAAAACTTTGGAGGGAAAATGTCGAAGATGTGATTTTTTGATTAAGACAAAAATTTCAGTGCAAAAAGGTCATATTAAATGTACTGTAGCGCCAAAAGAAGCATATTGACCCTCATTTTTTGTTTTGATTTTTAATTAAGCTATGTGTGTAGAAACTAAAAATATACTTCCCCAAAAAAGTTTAAGACTTTAAATATCAGGATCCAACCTCGTTAAGTATTTGGGTGACACATGTGATCAGGCCAAGAATTGGTTAAATTAAAAAAAAATATATCTTAGCTTTGGCCAATAATTTTTTTTTTCAGGAGGGGTCATTTCAATGAGGTGGGAGGCAATTCGAAACAAACAATAATTTTATTTTGGCCTGAGCGAAAAAAAAAACGGAAAAGCTATTGAGTTGGAAATTAAGGTAATACAGGCAGAAGAAGTGACCTCTCCTTCAACTGTAAAAGCAAATTACAATGAACAATACAGTCGTAAAACAGTATGAAAATCTGTGGAGTCAAAGAAAATAAAAACGAGACTACTTAGCAGATTGCAAAGGAAACATTTAAAATAAAAAAACAAGGGAAATGTGGACATCGACGAAAATGATATTATCGCATTCAAAGGAAAGAAAATGCTCCAATCTAGCTGACTATCTGAAAAAAAATTTAAAAGCACACATCATGCGCTAGGCCTGTAGGCAGCAATTTCAGTTGGGGGGGGGGGGCACAACCACACAGGAGGGGGTACTATGTACATGTACCAAGTAAGTTCCTTGACAAGCAAAAATAAAGGGGGGTCATCAGACGTTATTATTGAGGGGACACATAAAACAGCTGTTTTCTTTTACTACATGTATATATCGATCCCCCCCCCCTTTTCTACAGCCAAGTGCGCCACTGGCCGTCAAGGAGCCGGAGGGTTAGGGAACGATGTGAATGACTAAAGAAAATCGCAAACTGATCACAAAACTGATAGAACATCCAAAGTTTTTTTTTACTTTACTGTAGACATAGGCACTTGGGGGATGGACCCCCTCCCCCTTTTTCCATTTTTTTCTTTTTAAATCTTAAATCCGGAAGCTAAGGGTGTCCTATATTTTCTCGTAAAAACCAAAATGGCGCCGGTGTAGTTCTAACCCCACCGTAACTCAATATGTTCGAAAATTTTAAATCATGTAAAATAAATAAGATTGTACATGGCAATGAAACTCAGATTTATTTTTTGAGTCGAAAGTCAAAAGCAATGGTGAGTTTTGGATCGCCGAAGTTGAAATAATATGAAAAAAAATACGCACGGAAACAAGTCCGGGGGAAGACTTTTGTGCATCTTATTCGTAAACGGTAAGAGTCCTGATTCTCAAGATACATACATGTATTTGGAAAACTGCATTGTTACACTACAGTTTTATATAGAATATCTTTTATTTAATATAGTGGAGAGCTATATAAAAGACCGAAAATCCAGCTATATGATATAAATAAAAATCATTTATGAACGCCTAAGATAACATTACCGTGCTTATTAACCAAGCAAAAAAAAAATGAAATATGGAATTGCTGATTTACCGTATCATTCTTACAGTCTTACTCTACCTCCATGCAAATTTTCTTTGAAAGGAGTCTTTTCAAATGCCCCTCGTATGTTATCGATTATGTAATCCTTTTGTTTCAATATGCTGTTTTTAAATTTATCATTTTCGACTGATACATAAAAAGAGAGTCTCTTATAGTGCATATTAGAATACAAAAATCCATCCCCCCAGTGCCCGTAACTTATGAAGTCTGACAGTGAAATACCGGAATTCACACGACTAATCGTCATGGATTCTTCAATTATAACAATAGCCACGTTTCCGATTATCATTATCGAGAAAAGCAGTTACTCGACTCGAGACTACTTGACTTTCGAAAGTAACTTTTATTTGTACACAACTACTCTATTTCATTTTCTCACACATTCAATCATTAATTTCTCTTTTTCTTTGTCCCTTTTTCTTGAATATTCAAGCAATGCTGTCTGTTTCCTATTCTCTTTAGAGAAGTGGACAGGCTTTCGCCTACAGTGGAACCACTGGCCCAATTTCAACCAAACTTGCCACAAAGTATCCTTGGGTGAAGGGGATTTATGTTTGTTCAAATGAAGGGCCACGCCCTCTTTCAAGGGGAGATAATTAGGAATTAGTGAAAAAATAATGGCATCATTTAAAAATCTTCTCAAGAACCATAGGGCCAGGAAAGATGAAATTCATGTGAAAGCATCCTCAGGTAGTGTAGATTCAAATTTGTTCAAATCGCGACCACTGGGGGTAGGGCAGGGCCACAATGGAGGATCAAAGTTTTACATAGAAATATATAGGAAAAATCTTTAAAAATCTTCTCAAGAACAGCAAAGTGATGATGAGTCATATTTATATGGAAGCATCCTCAGGTAGTGCTGATTCAAATTTGTTCAAATCATAACCCCCGGGGGTAGGGTGGGGCCACAATGGAGGATCAAAGTTTTACATAGAAATATATAGGAAAAATCTTTTAAAATCTTCTTCTCAAGAACAGCAAAGCCATGATGAATCATATTTATATGGAAGCATCCTCAGGTAGTGTAGATTCAAGTTTGTTCAAATCATGACCCCCGGGGATAGGGCGCGTCCACAATGGACTATCAAAGTTTTACATAGAAATATATAGGAAAAATCTTCTTCTCAGGAACAGCAAACAGGGGTAGAGAAATAGAATTTTTCAGTACTTGCCCTCGGACAGGTTACCATCGTAAAATTACTTGTCCTACCAAAAAATATGCTTGTCCCACTTTTTCTTAATTAACATAAAATTAAAGCATTATCGTTAAACATTAAATTATTTCTCAACTGGTACACTACATGGGGACCAAACTAGACATAAAATCACTTAATTTTTTGCACGGAAAAATTTAGGGGTAAGTCTTGTTCCAGGGAGATTTCTTAGCTTGTGCAGTGCGCATAATTTAAACTTTTCTCTGTATTACTTTAACATCCCAAAAATACTGAAAGATAGAAAAAATTTTTTTTTTGAATATTATAAAGTATTTGATTATGAAAACCACCACTGCATGTCGATTGTGACTTTCAGTGATCGCCAATCAATAGCTCCAATTTTAATATCAGTATAACACGTTTGTACTCACGGCATGAATTTTTACATTATTTTTTACAATACCTAAAAAGGTCTAAAATCCTCTTCAACTTTTTTGACATGGAATCGATAGCTGCTATGTTTTACGTCCTGTGTGTATTTTAACTACACATAAATGGGTAAATTCTAGAGGAGTTCCGACCGAGTATTCGATGTAGTAATGAACAGCAGCGAAAAACATGTGCTCTACTGTGATTCATTACATTTCAACAGCGATAAAACAAACAACATTTGATTTTTTGTTAACTGGAGAAGCACTTGTCCGCGGGCAGGTACCACTTATCAAATAACTTGCCTGCCAAACAAAATTGGTTGTCCCGGGCGTCGGGCAATGCTATTTGTCTAGCCCTGAGCAAAGCTCAGATTGGTCATATTTATAATGAAGCATCCTCAGGTAGTGTAGATACAAATTTATTCAAATCATGACCCCCCTGGGGTAGGGTGGGGCCACAATGGAGGATCAAAGTTTTACATAGAAATGTATAGGACAAATTTTAAAAATCTTCTTCTCAGGAACAGCAAAGCCCTGATTGATCATATTTATGTGGAAGCATCCTCAGGTAGTGTAGATTCTATTTTGTTCAAATCATGACCCCCCATGGGTAGGGTGGGGCCACAATGGAGGATCAAAGTCTTAAATGGAAATTTATAGGAAAATATCTTCTGAAGAACTGCAAACCATGATTAGTCATTTTGATATGGAAGCATCCTCAGATAGTGTAGATTCAATTTTGTTCAAATGATGACCCCCAGGGGTAGGGTGGGGCCCAAAGGGGGATCAAAAGTTTTACATAAGAACATATAGAAAAAAAATTTCTTCTCTAGAACAGATAAGCTATGTTCAGTCATATTGATATGGAAGCATCCTCAGGTAGTGTAGATTCAAGTTTGTTCAAATGATGACCCCTGGGATGGGGAGGAGCCACAATTGGGGATCAAATTTTTACAAAGGAATATATGGGAATTTTTTTTTTAAATCTTCTCAAGTACAACAAAGCTATTTGTTATATTGACATGGAAGCATCATCAGGTAGTTTAGAATTCAACCCCCCCCCTCCCCCCCCCCTTCGTAATCTTTTCAATACTGAACTGATTTGTGCTTTTGCCTAGCCAATGTGCTCAGGTGAGCGATGTGGCCCATGGGCCTCTTTATATATATATATATATATATATATATATATATATATATATATATATATATATATACATATACATATATATATATATATATATATATATATATATATATATATATATATATATATATATCAGTTTGTCGATTTTCCAGTTTGTCAAACTCCTGAAGATTGAAAATGAAGCCGGTAGAGTTTTATTTTGGTGTTTTATATATAAATATATATATATAGAGAGAGAGAGAGGGGACACATGGCCGTAGGAACCGGGGGGGGGGGCACGGGGGGCCGTGCCCCCATACCCAATAATTTTGCCGATATATAGATTACTATAGAAAACATAGCTACTATATACTTGTGCCCCCTCAATAAAAACGTCTGATGCCCTTTTTTAATTTCTTTCTCTCTCTCTCTTTTTTTTTTTTTTTTTTGCTTGTCAAGGAATTTTTGGTAGTTGATAGTGCCCCCTCAACTGAAAATATGAAAATATATGGCTGTGCCCCCCCCCCCTCCCTCCCAACCGAAATTGCTTCCTACGGGCCTGGGACACTTTACATCAAAAAACAAGCACGCTTTGCATCAAATTACTCTGCTACTAGAAAGTTGTTATAATTGAAAAAAAATCCTGATAACAACGACACGAATTATGACCCAGGCTACCCCCAGGGGATTAGATATTATATCCTCAATTCATAATTAACACCCAGCTAGTATTTTACGCTGAATCTCTTCTTCTTTTTTGTTGGTTAATTTGTGGTGTCTTTATTCACTTTGATTAAAGTTTTTTGTTGTGACCTCACACGTGAGAGTCTGTGGCATTACGGGTGAAAATATAGGACATTGATAGCTATTGAGGACATCAGAATGTTATAAATACTAAAGCATCCTCTTGATTCATTACTTGATTGTTTTTAAAGGAATTTAACAATGCCGACGGAAAAGGCTTTCTCTGCAGGTGAGTAGGAAGAGAATGTTGAAAGGTTATTATGATGAGAAAACGAAGAGAGGACCGAGTGTAATATTTTGTAATCAAAACGGAGTGGTCTCCTTACTGTTGTCAATGTTTCGTAAACACATTTTTCTAATACCTTTCTGAATCACTTCTAGGGTGTTATTTGTTAATTTTTGTATCGAATTTAATGTCTGACGTTAAAAAAAAATCTAAAATCACGGAGCCATCCTTGATCATTAATTTTACGCCCCCGAAAATGGAATGTAAATTGTTGCATAATTGTTGCATATTATATTGACAGGATCTGACGTTCCTGAGCTGGAAATTGGGAAACTCCGAGTTTACAGCATGAGATTTTGTCCTTATGCAGAACGAACACTCTTGGTATTAACTCACAAAAACATTCCGTATGTTTTTATTTATTACATGTACATGTATATATGAAAACATTATAAAACCAAAATAATAAGAAACCATGAAAATATCCTGTAATTTGAATATCCTTCAAGTATTTATCTCGTATTATGTCTATGAAGACATCGCTGAACAAACAAGAAATCTCAAGCACTATATAGGAATCTCCCAATTAAAAAATGGAGGAGCTACATTACTGCAGCTAATCATTACCCAAGTCTTTTGTAAGAATTGTCTTTCTTATTCTGATTCATTACAAGGAACTCTTCATACACTTAATGAATTTTAATTTAAGGCAAATTTACATGCGACGTACATGCACTGTGTCTTGTAATTTTACCATTTTTTATCACTTTCAGACACGAGGTGGTCAACATAAACCTGAAAAGTAAACCAGATTGGTTTCTACAGAAGAATCCTATCGGCAAAGTGCCCGTTCTGGAACAAGATGACAAAATCGTGTACGAGTCCCTCATCTGTTGTGACTACCTTGACCAGGTGTATCCCCAAAACAAACTGACCCCTGAGGACCCTTACCGCCAGGCTCGCGATAAAATGCTCATAGAACATTTCAGCCAGGTAAATATAATTTTCCTCAAAGTGTAAAATATCTGTATGTTTCCACAGGTACTCATGAACAGGATTCCCCCCCCCCCCCAAAAAAAAAATTGCTTTCTCGATGTAATTTTCTTTTTAATCTCTGACAACTTCATCAATAACTTTAAAAAAAATCACAGAATCTTTATGATTCAGATGCAATTTCTCTTCACAGTTCTTTTGAATAGATGAAGTGCCCCTATGGAATGTTGTTAGATGATGTGTCCCTTTGTGGGATGTTGTTACATGAAGTGCCCCTGTATGGGATGTTGTTACATGAAGTGCCTCTGTATGGGATGTTGTTACATGAAGTGCCCCTGTATGGAATGTTGTTAGATGATGTGTCCCTTTGTGGGATGTTGTTAGATGAAGTGCCCTTGTATGGGATGTTGTTAGATGAAGTGCCCCTGTATGGGATGTTGTTAGATGAAATGCCCCTGAATGGGATGTTGTTACATGAAGTGCCCCGGTATGGGATGTTGTTAGATGATGTGTCCCTTTGTGGGATGTTGTTAGATGACGTGCCCCAGTATCGGATGTTGTGAGATGATGTGTCCCTTTGTGGGATGTTGTTAGATGAAGTGCTCCTGTATGGGATGTTAGATGAAGTGCCCCTTTATGGGATGTTGTTAGATAAAGTGCCCCTGTATGGGATGTTGTTAGATAAAGTGCCCCTTTATGGGATGTTGGTAGATAAAGTGTCCCTTTGTGGGATGTTGTTAGATGACGTGCCCCTGTATGGGATGTTGTTAGATAAAGTGCCCCTTTATGGGATGTTGTTAGATAAAGTGCCCCTTTATGGGATGTTGTTAGATAAAGTGCCCCTTTATGGGATGTTGGTAGATAAAGTGCCCTGTATGGGAAGTAATAAGTTAACATAAAAGTGATTGCTCTGACAATTAACAATCAAAAATAATTTTTAACTTTTTATTCAGTATTGGTTATTGTGTGTGGGCTTTTTTTCATCATTTAGATAATATTTCAGAGAAATAGTTACAGTGAATATAGAATGTAGTGTTTAATGTCCTGTATTTCTTTTTACACAGCTGACGACAGATTTCTATAAAACTCTACAAGCGCCTCCAGAAGAGAAACCGGCTGGACTGAAAAAGATTCTCGATCAGTTGTCAAGATTCGAAACTGAAATAGAGAAGAGAGGGGATTTCTTTGGAGGCGTGTTTTCCCTACATTTATTTAAATTCAGTTAAATAGATAAATAAAATAATAATGATAAATCATAGTATTGATAATTAATTCACATTTCATTACTTGACCAAAAATAGGACGAGGTATATCTGCGTTACACTGGTATCACGTTCTGCATGTAATACGACGGGCTGTATATTCGCCTGCTTATACAACTGTTCCTACCAACTGATAGTTTTATTTCATTTAGTGATGGTTTGTGTATTTTGTAGGTGAGCAAGTGATGATGATAGACTTTATGATTTGGCCCTGGTTTGAACGTTTCTTTATCTTGGAGAAAGTGCTTTCGCAAATGATTGTGACTGGAGAGTCTATGCCAAAATTATATGCATGGACACAGAGAATGTTGGGATGTTCAGCCGTACAGGAATGTCGTCACCCTGAGGAAAGACACTTGGCGTTTTTCCAAAGTTACAAAACTGGCGTTCCAAACTATGACGTAGGTTTGGAGGAATGACATCATTTGAACAAGACAGTAAATAAAAGTCTGATCAATTGAATGTTATGAGCAGAAAAACATGTACGCTATATAAACTTGTATGTTTTATATTATAATTCTTAACAAGCCATGATGTTACATTTGTAATTGCCATACACAAGTACTTGTGAAAATGCCGTTGTAAAAAAAAAAGTCAGATGAGTTTTTCATTAAATAAATGCATTTCTTCACGGAGGAAGATAACTGAGGCACTGTATATATATATATATATATATATATATATATATATATATATATATATATATATATATATATATATATAAAAGGAGAATGAAATCTATAGTTAACGCTGTCAAAGTGAGTGAAGAAAAGTTGTTTTCCTTCAGTGCTTTTAATCACAACGAGGGACAAGGGGTCTGTTCACCATGGGATACAATATATGTCCCTGCGTGTGTCCAAACCAATTCGCTGCACTCATTAGCAGGTCGGGTACACTTTTATGGAAGACATTTTTCGTCAGGTGACGATCTTTTCGTCAAACCCATTCTCCAATCAATGGAATGGGTCGCAATGCGCCTTTATTATTTAACAGCTACATACTTTCGTTATTGCCTGACGCCACGTGCGTCAGGCAGTATAAGGATTAATATTTCCAAGATCCGAAACTAAGCGATCATTCTTAATGAACTAGATTTTGTGCAAGCTGATTTACAACGGAATTTGTTACCTGTATTTAAAGAAAAACAGTTTGAGAAGAAGGAATCATATTACTGATGCAAATTAATGATGTGTTTAATTCCTTCAGTTTTTTGCATGCACATGTTTATTCTTTGCAATTCTTTGTATGGACATGTCCGTGTGACATTTTTTCTGCGTTTCTAAACTACTGGATCAGTCCATTTGCCTTCTACGAAAGGGGTGACACAATCATTTCGCGCCAAATGTCACATGTGAATAATCTTCGCGCCTTTTTCTTGGATTGTTCTATTGAATGGGTGTGATAACTTCTATGGAAATAAATAACGTTTATTCTTTTAACCCGATTCTTATGCTTCAGATTTTTTATTAACAGTAAATTTTATTTTATTTTTTAACAGAACACATTGTATATGGGCAGGCAACACAGAAGCAATGGATTTGCTGATTATTCTTACTATTTATCCTATAAATGGACTAGTCCAATCATAAACAAACTCCCTCCACCTAGTAAATGGGACATCCCTTCTTGATTCAGTCTCTTTCAAAATTACATTTATTAATAATGTGTGTTTCAAGGTTAGGCTTTTTAAAAAAAGCTTAGAAAGTCAGCCAGTAGCATATTATTTCATGCTTTGTAATGAACAAGGGTCTCCTTTTAATAAGAGAGTAGGTCGGTACCCGTACAGGAATGGGCTTCATTCCCGTAAGGTTCTAAGTAAAGAATCGGCAAAATGAAGAAGACATCATGATCTGTACTGGTTTTCATTTCATAAAAAGGCACGTTATTATAAATTATGAGAAAGGTCCTGAAATCGATTAAAAAGAAAAACTAAACAATTTTTAAAACTGTACATAAAGATGTATTTTAAAGTCATTTATAATACATGCATACGGTAAGCATGGTCAGACCATCATAAAGTGAGTTTTTTTCCGGAAGGGGGGGTATTTATTTAGTATCTTGTTTTGCTCTAGCTATAAACTGTACAGGCCATTTACTTTGAGTTCTAGAGCAGCATTGAAGCATTTTTGTCTCAAACACTTCAAGACAACTTTCACAGTTAAAAGTGTTCATAATTTACTTCGTCGTCGATCGAGAACGACGGAAAACTATCACTGACGAGAGTGTGCATAAAGAACCGCGCCCTCTGGTAAGAGAGTACATGTGATATGAATTTCTTTATAACGAATCATCTATTTTTCCCAGAATTATAATCTACGCTAGTGCACTTGCAGTTTCATCCCAACGTAACTAGACAGCCCGTGGGCTAACTAAAAAAGGACCAAATAGTGGCATGTCTTAGATATTCGTTAATCTGTAGTATTTGGTTATGACATTTGAGAAAGTCAATTCAGGCTCGTAGGAAGCAGTTTCACTTTGAGGGGACACAACCATACATTTTCAGTTGGGGGGGGGGGGACACTATGAACCTATGAACTACCAAAATTCCTTGACAAGCAAAAAAAAAGTCATCAGACATTATTATTGAAGGGGCACAAGCATATAGCAGCTATGCTTTCTATAGTATTCTATATATCGGCAAAATTATTGGGGGGGGGGGCGGCTCCCCCATGCCCCCTCCCCCGGTTCCTACGGCAATGCAATTGTACATCTTGTGTAATGAAGTATCGCAACTATGTCGCTCCTTGATGACGGAAACATTTAGCACCTCTCTCGCTTATACGTTCCATAGATAATGATTGATTAGTCAGGCAAGCTTTTTGAAAAGCTATTACTTGTAGTGCATATAATGTTTACTTGGTCACCGGGAAACTGTATAGCTTCTTTTTCACTTTATATGACTGAAATTGACAATGACTCATGTTCACATTAAATATTGGAGTTCTTTAAGTTTTAGATGATTAATAGTTGCGTCAAATACCGCCTAAGCATACATTAAATACATTTTGAAGATAATAAAGAGTAAAACAAAAATTGCACACTGGTGTACTGATGGTAAGATCAAAGAAAAATATCATATACAAGATATTAATTTTGACAAAAGCATGAAAAATATACATGTATGTAGATGCACAAATGCACTAAAAGACAGAAAAATACGCTTTTGTTGTTTGTCAACAAAAATCATCCAGATTTTTTCATTACTTCACGCCTAGTAGCTCATGGATTCTGGAGATTTTGTAGGGTAAGAATGAGGTCTACCGAGTAGACAGTTTACATTTTCTCGACGAAACCATGATTTACGCTAACTTTTACAGTTTGGGGGGGGGGGGTGCACCCCCCCCCCCTTAAATCTGCCACTGAATACTATTACTAAGAAAAAGGCTTCATATTCTAAGCACGCTGTAAACTGTAAAAATACATCAAGGCGCATTCTGTCAGTCGCGATGTTTTCTTTGCCACTTGAGAAAAACATACTCACTGCTTGTTCTACATAATAGCACCCACCTCTCTTTAAACAAATCGAATACTAATACTAAGTAGTTTATTTGAACAGGTTCATATAAGCTTGATAAAGCAAATTTTTGTAAATGAAAGATTATACACCATTTTCAACATCTATATGTATTTCATAAATGTCGAAAAAGAAATTAGTTTCCAAGAAACGATTAAAATTGCTGTTCATTTTGAATACTCGCAGAGAAATTTCTGTGTTGATACTAAAACTTGTAGAAGCCCATAATGCATTGGAACTCATTCGGCTAATAAACAGTTAGCTAATTTTACAAATAAATTTTAAAAATTTTGAATCTTCTTTAAATACACTTAAAAATTGTTAAAATAGAGATTCTGACACTTTCAGTCAAGAAAAACCACATTTAAAAAAAGACGTACAACACCTATATAGAATTTATGTATATAGGTGTGGTACGTCTTTTTTAAACTCTTTTTTAACAACTTTTAAGTGTATTTAAAGAAGATTCAAAATTTTTAAAATTTATTTTACATTTAACAATCCGGAAGACAAGCCCCTATGCTCTAGAGGAATACATCATGGCCCTGTGCCTATGGATTGCAGGGTCAAAGTTCAAAGGTATTCGATATTTACAGACTTCAAGCACCGCTACTTAATTCAACCATTATTCAGAAATGTCAGATGACAATATAAAATGACAAATATTAGGTAGAAGACCGTTATTACATGTATCTAGCGTAACTGATATGATCACCATTAGATCAATTCATAATGTGAAAAAAAAAACTGATTGTATGTTGTTTTTCGTCCATTTCGAGAATTTTTCACTCATATAGAGACGTCACCTTATAGCGATGATGGGCTATAATTTTAGACCAGAGCCATTAAGCAGTGAGGGACCGGTGTGACGGTAGGCGTTGGTATGATAAAGAACCCCCACTGTCCAAAGGTCGCGAGTTCCGAGTAGAGGTATATTGAATAGTCATAATTCTTCTGAGAGGTACAAGTTTACTCCAGAAAAGTTTAAGATACTCCTGATGAAGCCTGAAGGTCGCCGAAAATTCGGAGAGAATTAGTAAACCATATATACATGTATACGAGGAAAAACTTAATAATCAAAATAAATCTACGTTGCATGTTATACCTGGTGATGTTATTGTCAGGAAATAATGCTTTTAAGGATACATAACACAAACAGAAATTTGATGCACGGATTGATATATATATATATATATATATATATATATATATATATATATATATATATATATATATATATATATATATATATATATATATATTGACTGATTTTGATTAGAAATTACATAAATAATAAATCCCTAAAATATAAAGAAAGTAAGTTTTCCTTGGTGCTTAGATATGTGACTTTTTGTAGCTTTCTATATATTTCTATACAAAATTTTTCACAACTTTTTAACCTTATGACAAAATCTTACAAAATTTTTCCACTTTACCTGGCAAACATTATTCAGGTTACCAATTTAAATATAAATCTATGAGAAATATTGATGATTTCTGAAAAAAAAAAAGTTTGTGTTATTTATATCCTTAATGGAAATTGGGTGATGGGTCATGGGAAGGAGGACGGTAATTTTCAGGGAATTTTTTTTTTGACAAGAAAGCAGAATCTAACGCAAAGAAATCACATTAAGTTCTGAAAGAATATATTCGTGTGAAATTGAATTAAGAGAGAATATTCGTCAAAAGTGATAAAAACCTCTGCAGCATAACGGCTGACGAAACAACTATAAGAATGGAAAATTTCTCAGTTGTCAGTTGTTCGTTATTTGAACAGAGGAATGTTTCATAAATGAAACAGGGGATTTTCTTGGATGGATGGAGCTTGAGCATTCAAACGCAGGGACAATTTAACTGAAAAAATGACTCGAAAGTGAGGATTTGATTTTGAAAGTATGCGGGGACAAAATATTTCGTCAACAGAGATTAAGAGATGATTACCCCGATACAAAGTGTTTTGTACATTATACTTCCGACAGACTAAAACCTTTACATTGTAAACTGCTGCAATGTAGTACCAGTAGAGAGATATCAAATTGAAAACTTACCATGCAGGTTTCGTTGTGGCGTCGGCAAACCAAAACAATATAAAAAGAGAAATTATGAACGAATATGAAAATCTCGACTTTGATGATGCTTTGACGGAGATGCTTTGCTTGAATGCCAAAGACACGAAGTGGCGGATTTAAGGGGGGGGGGGGCGCCCCCTAAAATTGTCAAAGTTAGCATACATCATAGTTTCGTCGACAAAATGTAAAAATGTCTACTCGGTAGACCTCATTTTTACCCTACAAAATCTCTAGAATCCAGGAGCTTAAGGGGGCTTCGAGGCGGCACCCAGACCCCCTGCCTACTTTTGGCGCCCCCTCTGACTTCAATTCCTGGATCCGCGCCTGACACGAGCAATGTATTACAAAACTCGCCTGTCGTAACTTTTCCATCACTTCTGATCAGTAGTAATGCTTTGGAAAGTGAAAGTCGGAATCAAGTTGCCTGGCTGCATATGACTCTTCATCTCAAGAAAGCTCAATGCGATTTGAATTCAGCGTTTCATTTGATCTTCTTCAGTTCGTTCTTTGCAATATTAGGCCTCTAAATAAGACCTTGTTAAGGCACAAGAAGAGATGCAAAATTTGTAATTTGTAGGGGAAATGACAGGTTTCATGTTTTGTACGGAAGGCTTTTGACAATCGCTCAGAAAAATCAGGTTCCTGAATGTCTGCCAACACTCTCTACCATCGGCTCATACATTCACCTCTGTCGTTGGCTCGCGTATATCACAGTGATAAGCAGGAGAAATAGTGCGTTTCTTTTAATTCATTATGATTAAATGTTTGAGCTAATGATAGTCCTTTAAGATCATGGCCGTAGGAACCGGGGGGGGGGGGGGGGCGTGCCCCCCAATAATTTTGCCGATATATAGAGTACTATAGAAAACGTAGATATTATATGTTTGTGCCCCCTCAATAAAAACGTCTGATGCCTTTTTTTTTTGCTTGTCAAGGAATTTTTGGTAGTTGATAGTGCCCCCCCCCCCCCCAACTGAAGATAGATGTTTACTTGAAATAGATCTAATACTATCAGTTTAATTTGAAATAATCCTTGAAATGTTATGTTTTTTTCGTTATGTCAAAAATTTGACGCGAGCCCATTGCAGAGGTGTCTGAGTGATCGAGGAACGAACGACAACTCTGCATAGGAGATTGGTCTGCCAAGAGACATTGATGCAGCTGAAACTATCGAACAGAAGTTTTTAAGGTTGAGTGATTTTTTGCCATTCCTTGATTATGTTATTTCCCATCTGAGGTTCACTCTCAGTCATTGTTTTGGGGCTTCTACTTGGCCCCGTGTTTTCTAGAGAAATTTTACTGATTAAATTGTCGAATGAATCAAAACAGAAACTTGCTATTCCCTTAGACTTAGGAACAGACTAAGTCAAAATTTAAAATCGATATAACTCTCAAAATAATTATGATTATAAATTAAAATTTTCTTCACATGTTTGAATTGAATAGCTCTGCACAATTGCAAATTTTTAAGCTAATACGTTAAGATAGAAAGATGGGTCGTAAAGTGTAAGAGTGTTGGAACATTGGAATTTGAGTCGCTGGAAAGACCACTTTTGTTCTGTCATCATCTTTATCCAAATATCATAATATATTTACACTGTGTATCAATGTGATTCAATTCAGTTTTGCTCCTGCAAGCGATTATTTTAAGTGCTGTGAAGATTTATTAGGTCAACTACATGTACAGCTGTTTTCATCCGTCGTCATGCGATGTACGTTGTGCGTCGGTGGTAACATTTTGAACATTTTCAGCTTCGTCTCATGGGTAAAAGGGTACAAAAATTGTGAAGTGCAAAGCACGAGTGAAAATATCAAAAAATCCTGTCTCACGAGTGAAATAAATTCCATACCCAACTACAAAACATTGAATTTTCTGTTTATTACATTTTCGATCTTTGATTTTTCCCTTTGCCCCTGCCTTTTCTTACCACAGTGTCATAGGCTGTGACATTATAGTTGAGAAGTTGAGAGGTCATAGCTTAGCGGTTATGAGATTGAAAACATTGAAAACATTGTAACATGGATTTTAGCAACATATTTGGGAAGAAATTGGCAGTTTCAGTCTCTGTTTAGTTAGTATCTCTATCTTATTACAGGCCATAAATTATTTTTTACTTACTTTGATATCCTTTCACACTGTGACAGAATATCACTTTGGTATCCTTTCACCCTGTGAGAGAGTAACACTTTTATTCAATAAATAAATCACAGTATTTCACTGTTAAAAATGTAATAAATTTAGGTATGCGAGGTATGCAGAAAATAATCCCCATAAGACTTTAAAAAGTACAATACTGTCTTCAATTAATCATAAAAGTGAAGCAAAGAGAGCAATACTCAGCCGGAGGTCCAGGATTTTTTTCAAGGGGGGGGGGGGGGGGTCCACCCCAGTCAAACAAAATTCTAACCCAAAAATTTCTGGACAAGCAAATTAAAAAAAAATACAAAAAAACTAAATTCCCTTGGTGATGGTGAGGTCCACGTTTTCTAGGGGGTCCAAAGTCATTTTTTATTTGCTTCAGTATATACTTTTTATAACTCTGCACCCCCCCTCCGACCACCCCTCTAAATCCGCGCATGATACTGGAAAACTCGTCATCAACATTCACTTGGAAATGGAATATACCTTTTCTCCAATATTTATGTGTACGTGTATATTGACCATTTTAATCCCCTAGTTTCTCATAATTTGCAAACAAAATATTATTATCTTTCATCCTTATCTTCCTTGGGTATTTATTCATAACGTTCAAACCAATATTTCCATCTCAACTCTATTTCATACATCGTGCATTTCGTTCGATTAAATTTATTCACAAGTCAGAAACTATAACGGGGGAGAATTGTCACAGAGGTCAAAAACTATAACGATCTGTTGAGGGGAGAATAAGTCACAGAGGTCAGAAACTATAACGATCTGTTGAGGGGAAACACAGGACAGATCACATATAAAAGTCTACCTGCGCATCATCAGCTTCAATTAACTTCAGTCATGCCAAATCAAAAGGCTTTTTCCGCAGGTGAGTGAATATATTTAATACAATAGGTATGAAGAAGTTTTATCTATAATCAGTATTTGCTATACGACGGTGTATATTTGCCATTTTAATTTTGCGTTTAAACGCAAAAATTTTGCAATTTAACGCAATAATCCTTCCTTTTAAGGATTTGTTTTGAAACTTCAAAGAACCGTTTGGTTCTGTCTTTTTTGCAAAATTTTCCAGTTTTTGAAAATTGTAGTAAAATAATGGCATCCTAACAACCAGAATATCTGAAACGTATAAGAACCCAGCACTCTTAATGAAGCCTTTGATTAATTGCTTACGTATCACAATTAATTAAGAACGTTTCAGTGGTATTAATAAAAACTTGTCCATTTGATAGTACACATTTATTAATCTGTTTTCATTTGATTTTGATCTCAAATGATTCCATCACCTTTGTTCTTCTGTTTACTATATGCAACCATAGGAAAGGTTGTGATACTTTAAGTCCAAATACTCCTTCATGTTGTACGTAATTCCAACATTTCATTAGTCTTTTCCTGAATCCATTTATATATGGGTTAAACTTTGTGACCGCAACATGGGGTATAGTTTTTTAAAATCATTTTTCTTCTTTAGTCTTTTATTTAGAAGATCCATTCTAATTGTTTGCAGAAACTGTTTCAAAATAGAAAAAAAAATTGAAATAGAAAAGTGATTTGTGATTGTAAGCAACTGACCAAATATTCATTAAGAGTATAGCGATCTAATAAGTTAAAGACACGTCTCGTTCTTAGGTTGCCTTTTTTTTTAACAACCCGACATTTTTTCTCCTCTATAAATTCACATCAGTGATGTATCCTTTCAAAGAGCGTTTGCTCGGAGGAATCTGATTCTATAAAGCTAGACAGTGCACAATTTTCTAATAAGTAAAAAAATATATCAGTATGCGTGGGTCTGTTGTATTCTGCAAGGTTTGCGATTAAATGCAATCTTTTGCGTTTAAAAGGAATGAAAAATAAAAATAATAGATTTCTTTCTCTAAACTGGCCTCAACGGGCTATATATATATATATATATATATATATATATATATATATATATATATATATATATATATATATATATATATATATATATATATATATATATATATATATATTTATATATATATGATATCAGAAACTCTTCTACATGTAGTGTACAATGACAATAACCCTCACTTTTATTTATGTTACTGTCACTAATAAGTTCACTATTGATAACTAAATGATCATGATATGAATATAATCCAAGCTTAAAATGTCCGTTCTAAACCCTATAGGATTACACTATATTGTGAATTAGTGAATTGCATGCTATGTCAGATCCTACTTCCTTTAACGGCAGAGTAAAGGGTTGAGTGAAAAGGGACAGCCTAGCAACTCTATAGATCTTGTTTTATTATAATTTTTTCATTACACTTGTAACTCCTCCTTTTTATCTGAAAATAATCTATATTACTTCATAGAATTTGGGAATATTTTTTAATGGTTCTGAATTTTATCAATTCTTTTTTTACCAGGTTCCAAAGTCCCTACCTTAGAAAATGGCGTTCTTCGAGTGTACAGTATGAGGTTCTGTCCATATGCTCAACGAACACTCTTGGTGTTGGCTCACAAAAATATACCGTATGATTTCTTTTTTACAATGTGTATGCCTTTTTTGTAATATCTGTTTTTAAATTTCCTTACATTTTTATATGGAATAAGGTCGTGCAACACTCGACAATTCAATTTTCTAAACTAATCCAAGATTTAAGAATGTTCAAAATGAAAAAAAAAAAACCAGTTACTCTCTATATTTTGAAATTTTATGTAAAAGTCTGAAAACATTTAGAATTTGTAAATTTTAGATTTTTGTAACGCAAATTTTAAAAACATGTCGTGTGTTTTCGAATTTGATACATGGATTTAAATAAAAACATTCTATAACTCTTATTCATTGTAGAAATTATGCGATGATTTTGTTATATGATACATGTATATATCTTTTAGAACACAGAGTTGTCTTTCATACACCTGGTCGTGATGAATTTTTCAAATATTTATTAATGACAACAGATACATCTCGATTTAGAAAAACACTTGGAAACCAAATGTAAACGTACTTTATATACTTGGACATCATTTAGGCGATTAAAATAATAATTATAACATCATATTTCACCCCAAAAAATGTTGGCGACCTCGACACCAGTACAAACATAAGGAAGACGAGGACAATGCGTATGCATGCGCAGAAATTTACCCAAAAAATTTCGGAATAGAATTTAAAAAAGGTTTCATGTGACAAGTCGCTTAGCAGACTTGGGTTACACTGTCACGTGTGGCCTTTGGAGGGCTTTCAATCGTAAATATAATTATGAAATATTTGTTTGAACAACATGCTTGTGGACAGCATGTTATCTCAATGTACGTGTTGAAATTAAAGAAGGCTTTTTTTAAATGTAATAACAATATAATAAAAACAACCACAAAGTATTCTCTCACACAACATCCTCCTAAAATTCTATCTGCACCACTTCAAAAACTACTAATCAAAACATGCACGAAATCATAAATGTATCTAGTATTGCTGGTGAAAGTTCATTTGCATAATGATCACTATTGTAAATTTGATTGTCTCCAGGTACGAAGTAGTCAACATAAACCTGAAAAGTAAACCAGAATGGTTCCTACAGAAGAATCCTATCGGCAAAGTGCCCGTTCTGGAACAAGATGACAAAATCGTGTACGAGTCCCTCATCTGTTGTGACTACCTTGACCAGGTGTATCCCCAAAACAGACTGACTCCTGAGGACCCTTACCGCCAGGCTCAGGATAAAATGCTCATAGAACATTTTGCTCAGGTGACTCGAACAGTAAAATGTATACACACAGTGATCATTTGGTAAAACGCCTGTTAACCTCAATTTATTACGCTGCAATTTTTTAAGAAAATGGATTACATGCATAGAGTTTGTTACCATTCTAAAGTAATAATTTATGAGAACCCCCAAGACTTTTACTTTTTTTTAAGGCTTGGGTAGACTTTGAGTTTACCTCAGGACAAACACTTTTTTTGACTTTGGAAAACTTCCCTTCATTACTTATTTGTTTTATTCATAAAGGCTCTTGTCACATCAAGTTTGAGAAAGATCTCACTAATGAGCTCAAATATGCAGGGAGTTAAATGTTTTTACCTTTTCCTGACTGCAGGAGAAATTTTTAAATACAAATATATATATATATAAGAACTTAAGTTACCATATTTCATTATGCCTTAACCCATGCATTTCTTTGGGATTTCGAAGTCTCAAAGTATGGCCTGTCGCCCGCGTGGCGCAGTGGTTAGAGCGTCTGCTCTAGAGTCGCGAAGTAAGGAGTTGATCCTTACGTCGCGGGTTCGAATCCCACTGTGGGACGTGGAGACCGGTCCTTCGGATGAGACCGTATAAACCGAGGTCCCGTGTCGCAGTAGGTGCTGGCACGAAAAAGATCCCTCACTGCTCAATGGCCGTAAGTGCCGAGTATAGGACAAAATTTGCAGCTCTCCACCGGCAAGTGTTGGCGTCTCCATATGGGTGAAAAATGCTCGAGAGGGACGTTAAACATACAAACAAACAAACAAACAAAGTATGGCCTTGATTTTATATAACATTGTATTTTGAATTAGATGATGACGGAGTTCTATAAAGTCCGCCAAGGACCCCCTGCTGAGATACCTGCTGGCTTGGAAAAGTTTCGTAAACAAATGATCAGATTTGAAACAGAAATACAGAAGAGGGGAGATTACTTCGGAGGTGGATCCTTATTTTCTTAAGGAAGCTCTAAACACTGATACAGACTTTTTTATTTTGGACTTAGAGGAAATTGTATCAGACAAAGGAGTACATATTGAGTTTATTTACTTCATTTTCAACAAATGTACCTTCATTATATCTCCAGGAAAAAAAAATCAAAGACAGTTATGTGTTAGCGAATCACGGATGCATATTTACGTAGGGAAAATACCTGCAAATAATGTTTTCAATTACTTTTTCTTGGTCAAAAAAAAAATGTTAAAGATACTTTAAATTATTTCAATTTGTGTCATTTCCTGTAGATTTCCGTTCATTCTATTTTACACCAAAGAGCAGATCACCCTAACTGCATAAAACTACCATGGAATTTGAACTCTTCAGTGAGCAGTGTTTAGAGCTTTCTTAAGCAAATATAATTCTTTCTTGCGACAAATCATACCAATATCTACCATGCCTCATTGTTTGAGTTCGAAATCGTTGGTTGTTAAGGACATACGCAACGTAGTTTGAACTTTATTGTCTTTTTCCCTGGAGTTGAAGAGTTCCAATACTTAAAGGAATTATGTGCTACATTTTTATGTCTATATATGCTTTTCTACACTTCTTCTAAAACAAGTTTTGATAAACAAAACATGTAGAATATATGTTTCGTAATTTTTGTGTATTTTTCTTTGAATTATACAAGAATTTTCATCAATAGATATCTTTTCAAAACCCCATGTAATGCATGCTGATTTTTTGTCGACGAACATCTGATGGCACTATAATCTTAGATTAAGAATATCTTGAAAAATTATCAGTAGGTAAGGTACGTTGCGTATATCCTTAAAGTTACATAATCAACAATTTTTACTTTCTTTTTTAAATTCTTTTTATAGGTAACAAAATACAGATGATAGACTTTATGATTTGGCCCTGGTTTGAGAGGATCTTTATCATGGAGAAAATGCTTTCCCAAATAATCTTGTCGGATGAATCTTTGCCAAAATTATTACAATGGACGTTGAGGATGTCGGAATGTTTAGCCGTCAAGCAATGTCGTAGGCCTGTTGAACAACATATGGAATTTTTCAAAACTTCAAAAATGGGCGTTCCAAACTATGACGTAGGTTTGGAAGAGTAAAATCAGCTGGTTAAAATGAATTTTTAAAAATGCTGACATTATGAACTCTCTGATAGATTATCAAGTCATTATCCTATGTAATGTTAAAATGCTTTTTTTTCTCTTTGCTGTTTTTACTACATTGTAACAGGTATATATTTTATTGTTAAATAAAATTCGTTCTTTTTTTTCGGACAAATTTCGATTTTCAATGTCAGAGGCAGTGATAGGTTTTATAAACGATATGGATACGATTTGAAGCTTGCGAACTAACCTTTCAATTTCAAACTAGTCACAGAGATGAAAGATAAGCAGTGGGGAAAAGGCATCACCGATTAACTATAAGAAAAAAAAAACTCAAAGATCTAGATCTAGGTCAGGAGAAGATGCTAAGGAACTACCCGAAATTTTATGTCTCTTTTATAGACGCTCAGTAAGCTTTATTTGTAAAAAGATAAAAAAAAAAAACAAAACAAAACAAAAAAACAAGGATAAAAGCAGTGATGGATTTTGAAATTCCAGTGTATTGAAAAATTTTTGACTGCCATTCTTTATAATGACTTTTGGCCATGAAATCTGAAACGTGTCCATGTTGAATGTTAATAAGGAAAGTCCATATTCAATTTCAATAAAGCTCTATCCATGGTCAAGCTCCGTCCACTACACGTCATGGCACAATTATTCATGAGCAATTAGGATCGACTTTGTGGAAGGACAGTCTCTGTCAAAGGATTTTTTAAACCAATAAATCAACAGTAAACACCTATTTACCGGCTATGAATACAACAGCAAGTTTATTTTTCCCCAAGACAGCAACTATTATAATACATGTAATAGGTGTCTTATTATACCGAAGCAGAATTTACTTGTGTCAGGTCACGATCAGAAAACCAGAAGAGTTCCGAGAAATGAATAGTTCGATGAATTTCACCAATGGCAAATCGCGCAAAAAACTATAAATGCACGGTAGGAGCTGTGAGAAAAAAACCCAGGTTTATTCGTCATATATTTCTATAAAAAAAAATCCACAGAGGTATAATGATAAAAACTAATCACCGAAATGATACCGGAATATTTTCATTCGGTCAAATATTCGTTAAGCCATCTATGGACACATCTATATAGGCGCGCGTTTAGAAAATTGAAAAAAAAATGTTTTTATGTCAGGACTTCTTGAAAGTATAAAAAAATTTGAATATTTCCCCCCATGTTTCTATATTTTAAATCTTTATCTGATTGTAAATTATTTAAATTGAAGGGAAGATTTTATTCTGTCTCTGGACTGGCACGTCTGTTGTCTCTAAATACAGGATAATTGCAACATTCCAACAGAGGCCAACTCACTCATTTCCTTGACTTGTTCAATGTTTGTTAATCTTTGATCGATATCAAATTATATTTAATTTTCTCATGCATTAAAATTTAAAAGCTTGACCTTTTCTAAAAGTTCCTGCTCTACCAAATAAAAATACACAATTGAGAACTTGCGGAGATTTTGATGATTATTAAGACCAACATTTTTGTCCTATAAGGGGAATAAACCTTTTTTATTATTAAGAACTATCATAAAGAAAATACTATTAAATGTAAATATGAAAGTAACTGGATTTTACTGGTGTGGTTATTAAAATGACAGAACAGCAAATGAAATATCAATTAAGTTTTTATCCTTTATATGCCATAATAAAAGCTGGCATATTTAGCCCTGATTTGAACTTTTCTTATATTGGGATTCACCAATTATCATGTCTGACGGGTCAATACCCGCATTAGCGAGATTATGTAGTGTACCTCAAAGGAAGGGAATCAGCTGATCAGATCTTTGTGCTTTTGTTTTGAACATATTTTATTGACAATATGTCAAAGGGATTGGACGTAAGTTCAATGTTTGTGGTCTTTGCAAAATGAATTACACTTTAATTTGGATGAATTACACTTTAATTTGGAGTAAGTTTCGCTTGCGAAAATCACATTTAGCTTTAAAGATCTTACAATGCATTTTCTACATCCATTTTGTGTTAATTTCAATATTCTAGAACATGCATTGTTACTAATTATGGTAAATGTTACAAAGAGATATGGGTATCAACGTATATAATTATAACAATGTACTTTAATACACATCAGAATTACTACTTTTTATGTCCATCCAAAATCGTGGAGTTGAAAAAGGTCTATATCAGCATTTATTATACCATTTTTGGCAGGAAAATGTACAGCTACATATGTATAAATGTACATATTTGTTACATTTTAAAATTTTCTGTTTATCTGTTTGTCCGCAAAAAACTTTAACATTGCTCATAACTTTAGATTGGTTGGAGCTATAGCTTTCATATTTCAAACGTGAATTTCTTGTGACAAGATCTTTCTTTGGGTACCGTCGTATTTGACCTTGACCTTGGAGTTTGACCCAGTTTTACAAAATTTTACCCAACTATAACTTTGGCCTTAACTTTTGAATAGTTGGTGCTAGGGCTTTAATTCTTCACATGTGTAATCCTTGTGACTAGATCTTTCTTTGGATACCAACAAATGCGACCCTTTGACCTTGACCTTGGAGTTTGACCTACATTTTGAAAACTTTAACCTTGGACATAACTTTTGAACAGTTGGTGCTACGGCTTTCATACTTTACATGTGCAATCCTTATGACAAGACCTTCCTTTGCATATATACAACTTTGACCCTTTGACCATGACCTAGGAGTTTGACCTACTTTTGAAAAACTTTAACCTTGGCCATAACTTATGAACAGTTGGTGATAGGGTTTTCATACTTCATAAGTCTTCCTTTGGATACCAACAAATTTGGCCCTTTGACCTTGACCTTGGAGTTTGAACTACTTTTGAAAAACTTTAACTTTGGCCATAACTTTTGGACAGTTGGTGCTAGGGTTTTCATTTTTCACATGTGTATTACTTGTGACCAGACCTTCCTTTAGATGCCACCTATTGTAACCTATTGACCTTGGCCTTGGAGTTTGACCTACTTTTGGAAAACTTTAACCTTTGCCATATCTTTTGAACGGTTGGTGCTACGGCTTTCGTACTTTACATGCGTATATCTTGTGATAAGGTCTTTCCTTGGGTACCATTAATTTTAACCATTAGACCTTGACCTTGATGTTTGACTTTAAGTTACTTTTGAAAAACTTAAACCTTTTCCATATCTTTTCAATGGTTGCTGCTAGGACTTTCATATTTCACAGGTATATTCCTCTGGACAAGACCTTACTTTGGGTACCAACACATTTGATTTGAATTTGAGAAGTTTAATCTTCGCTATAAGTTGCCATACGGGGGCATCAGTGTTTCATGAACACATCTTGTTTATTTTATGGTTCATTGATACTCTAATAAGAGAGATAACTCTTAATGACATAAACGTCTATTATTCCCTTAAAGATTTGTCAAGTTGAAATTTCTTTTTTGTTTAATTTTGCCCATTATGATATACATGTAATTGGTTGTATTTTACTTATAAAATACATTTCTTTCGGAAAATCATAAAAGTTACAGCAGCATTTTATATGAGTGATCAGAGGGTTTATGAACCTTAAGCAAAACTTTATGACTGATAAAATTGATGAAATTGAAATTTAAATCTTGAAATCTCTTTCACTATTTTTAAGAAGATTACAGTATGTCAGACTTTTCATAAATGTTTCTAAAAAAGCAAGGGAAGATCTAGGGTTTACTTCCAAGAGTGGTTCCTGCATAAAAACAGATCTGGCTATTCAAGACAAACTTGGCAAACTGACAATGTCTAACACCAACCCTTTTCCTTAAATACATGACTTGTTTTAGGAGACTGCAAACTTGGTATCGCATAATTATGCAGCACTGGTCAATTCAATTCTTAATTTTCCTTAAGCCTTATGACAAATCAGATAATGGTCAGCTATAAAAAAAAAAAAAAAAAAAAAAAAAAAAAAAAAAAAACACTTTTTCCCAAGGCTAGTAATGTTTAAATGTATGTAGCTGGCGTCAAACTGAACTCTTAAATTGAGCAGCATACCGTTCAAAGGTGAATATTTACATTTGCTGTGTTTTTCTACTAAGCCAACTGTGAAATTGATTTGAAAGTCATTTTTGTGTATACTCACGCGTAGAAATATACACGGTGAAACTCGTGCTAAAGTGACGTCACAATGAGGCTACAGAGATGTAAATAAAAATGTAACGATATAGGACATCAAGAAATTTAAATATTGAGTATATTACTGGTGCTTTTAAATTTGTAAAATGTAAATATAAGGGATGTTTTTAAGTTTAGTGTGAATTATTGGTGTGTAAATCACACAGACTTGCACGTAGGCATATTTTTCATGAAGCGCTAGCGCGCTTCATGAAATATGCCTACGTGACAAGTCTGTGTGATTCACACACCAATAACTCACACAAAACTTAAAAAACATTCCTTAAATAAACTATAAGGAACGGTTTCCTCAATGTGTGATTGTCAAACAACACCTATTATATACACGTATAGATCTATGCGAGATTTGACATGATATAGTTATAACAGCATGGCTCCGATTAACGAAAGTACAATTACACCTATTTTCATTTAAAATCTGAGAAAAATTAAACACATTACAAAAACATTTATTTTGTCAAAATTTTTCATAATTACACAAAATCAGATTAAAACAGAATTTTCTAGAAAGGAACAAATAGTCAAATAGCACTTATTGTTCTGAGAAAAAATCGTATAACAATGATACATGCATATATATATATATATATATATATATATATATATATATATATATATATATATATATATATAAATATATATATAATGATACAAAATTAAACGGAGAGATAACCTTAAACAAAACACAACTAAGTCTTTAACCTTATACCAATGTCTACCACTTTACTTTGATGAAATAAAAAAAGATAAATGTGATAAGGTGCGATAAGTGATTGTACCCAAGGACTGGACATCATTACGAACTATAAATGGTTTTTATATGCACTCTTCTGTACATATAATTTATTTTGTTTTCAGTGATTTGTTATGGTACTTAGTGATGCTATTTAATGTGTCCCAGGTATATATCAGTAAGATACCCACTGAGATAAATTTTAATGCCCCCGTAATCAAAGATTCGGAAGCATATAGTTTTTGCCCTGTCCGTCTGTCTATCTGTCTGTCTGTTATCCGCAAAAACTTTAATCTTGACCATAACTTTTGATTAGTTGGAGCTATGGCTTTCATATTTCACACGTGTATTTCTTGTGACAAGACCTTTTTGGGGTAACTTAGAATATGACCTTGATCTTGGTGTTTGAGCCATTTTTGCTGAATTTTATCAGACTTTAACCTTGGCCAAAACTTTAGAATAGTTGGTGCTAGGGCTTTCACTCTTCACATTTGTATACCTTGTGACAAGACCTTCCTTCGGATAAAAACAACTTTGACCGTTTGACCTTGGAGTTTTACTTACTTTTAAACAACCCAATAGCCTTGGTCATAACTTTTGAACAGTTGGTGTTACGGCTTTCATACTTCACATGTGTATTTCTTGTGTCAAGAGACCTTCTTATGGATACCAAAAATTTTGACCCTTGACATAGGAGTTTGACCTACTTAAAAGACTTTAACCTTGGCCATAACTTTTGAACATTTAGTTCTAGGGCTTTCATATTTCACTGTGTATCACTTGTGACAAGACCTTCCCTTGGGCAACATTTGACTTTGACCTAGATGTTTTACTAACTTTTGAAAAACTTTAAACTTCAACATAACTTTTCAACGGTTGGTGTTAGGGTTTTCATATTTCACAGGCATATTCCTCGAGACAAAACCATTCTTTGGGTACCAACATTTTTTTTATCTTTTGACCTGGAGTTTGACTTGAATTTGAGAAACTGTAACCTTTGCCATAAACTGCCAATCGGGGGCATCAGGATTTCACAAACACATCTTGTTAAAATAATAATACCCCCGGTAAATCTAAAAACTTCCTTGATATAATCAATATCAGGAGGGACATACTGAAATAAACAGTTTATCAAATTGAAATATATGAAAATACTTATAAAAATAATTTTTACCATGAATTAAATAGATAAAAAAAAAGTTTTGTGATGGCTATTCAAACATACATGTAATCAGAAAGCTCAAATACGTCTCATATTCTAACGCAATCCCTTCAGGCTTTCAGTTGAATCCTCCAACCCACTCGACTCAGATACGTTTCCAGACGGTGTTTTTGGCCTCCTGAGTAAAGTTTCTAGCATGTTGCATGTTGATGTTACAGGTGACAAGCACTCCACGTTTGCAGAAATAACATTCTCTGCATTTGATGAGCAGTTGGTAGTATTGAGATTAGGTTCACCTCCATCCTGGTGGTTTTCAAGCAAATTCAGCAAAATGTTGCATTGCTCTGTTGACAATTCCATTATTTCTTCTCCTTCATTTAGAACCATTGGCTGAAAGGAAACAAAGGCATTTTGTGGATTGGCTTTTCCCGCTTGTTCATCGCAAACAAGATCCAGGGATGGTGAAAGTGGAATTTTAACTTCCTTTTGCTTTCTGTGAGGTTTTTCTGACGATGAACCAACATCGAACAGGTTGCCATCTCTAACATGTTCTTCTGTTGATATCTTCTTGTTGAGGTGTTCTCGTAAGCCTTCCTTTGCGTCAACTAGTCTTTGTTCGTTCTCGTTCCGTAAAACGTAGCTTTTGTTCTGTATGCGACGAGAAGACGCAGTTTCTTTCTTCTTGCTATAAAAAGATTCTGGCGTGCTTTGCTTGATAAAATCATCCACCATTGCATTTATATCGGATAATCTTTTCCTCGGCTTCTTCTTCTTCTTCTTCACTCTTAAGTTGCCCAAGTCTTCCGATAAACCATAAAATTTCATTTTTAATTCCAATTGCTGAAAGGACACGAAAGACTCATTAAAAGGGTTCAATTTTATAAATTATTATCTTTTCGAAAGCACAAAAGAATGTTGTACTTGTATATAATATTATATTGATCGCAGAGAGGCATGGCATTGCCAAAATTAGGACTATTTTTACGACCAACTTTGTTAAGTTTTGGATGTCGTTAAGGAAAAACGATTGCTTATGCTCTGTATCGTACTGACTGAAAATATAATGACGTAGGATAAAACATTTGAGCATAATTTGGACGCACGTTAAATTTAAACGCTAAGAGTCCTGTTACTAAAATTTCGTTTCAAGAGCACTGCATTGTTATAGAATAGTTCTACACTGAATACGTTTTGCACAATTTGGCTGAGCGCTTTATCATAGATTTTAGAGTTTGACCAACTTTTGGAAAACTTTTAACTTGGCCATAACTTCTGGACGGTTTGCGCGATGGCTTTCATGTTTCATATGTGTAATCCTTGTCACAAGACCTTTATTTTGGTATTTTTGACATCTTGTCTTTGACCTTGGAGTTTGATTTACATTAAATTTTCAAAAACTTTAACCTTGGTCATGAGTTGTCAAACGGGGCATGTTTTTCACAAATACATGTACATCTTGTTCCCTTATGTTTTCAATGATACTAAAATTACAACTTTCGTTAAATGCTAAAGGTAAATACTTCGTATCTAGAACTTTTCAAATGCTCTTCTTATAGCAGAAAAACTGACGATCATAAATTATCAAATTCTGTCAAATTTTACGGAAGTTCATGTTTTGAAGGACATATAAGAAATAACTTCATTTTTTTAGAAGATTATTTATATTAACTTCCACTCAGACGTAATGCACTAAGGCTGTGACGTGACATACACACATCAAATCGAAAGGATTTATCAATGAATACTAAATGAAGTGATACATACAGTGTATATCAAGCTTCGATTTGAATTCTCAAAAGCTACTAAAAGGTTTTTACATTATACACGATGAGCAAAAGTGGAAGAGTGAAGTTCAAGAATTTTCAAAAAGTTTAAATTATAGAATTTTTAAAACCAATTTTGGTTGCAAAAAATATTTAACACTGTTATTATGTAAATTTAGAAAAAAAAAATTGTTAAATTAAGAACCATAGACCACCACCTTCCAATTGAAACAGGTAGATGGAATGGTACTCAAGGAAAGGAAAGATTTTGTAGCTTACGCGGTAGTAATCAGATAGGAGATGGATATCACTATATTTAAGAATGTAGTGCTTTAAAGAACCAATTGAGGAAAGATTTTTTGAACCAAAGTTTGTTCTAACCTAAATACTATGAAGTTTTGTGAAGTCATGTGTCAAAAAGATGTTGTTTAGTTTAAACTTTATTTCATTTAAATAAGTCATCATATGTACACAAAAATAATGACATACAGGATTCGGAAACAAGTTGTTACAACTTATATTAATCCGTTTCCTTAAATTAACTCTCAATTATGTTAATTCTTTGAAATTTTTTTTTTTTACATTTATTACTAAAATTGATAGTATGATCTGTTCTCCTTAGCTAGCTTAATTACTAGTAATCTTACCTATTGCTTGACCCACTGTTTTATTCGTATATACGTTTTTATATGTTTTAAATGTACCCCATGTACCATTTACATGATTTTGAGAGAATAAATTGATCGATTGATTGGTATGAAAAGTAAGATTAATAAAAACCATGATAATATTATTCTGAAAAAAGGAAAAAGTAAATTCTTACAAAAATTCGGACAAGTAGTTTCTGATATTTAGAATTCATGGACTGTTGGTTTTCTTCCAGCTTTTGTAGAGTGTGCTTGTCTTTTATGAGTTCCTTCATATATTCTACAGAGGCCTTCAGAATGGATCCTTTGTTCTGTCTTAGGTCTCTATAAAATATTTTCATAATTTAGTAAACATCAACCATATGCACTTGTAATTGTGACAATAGTGTTGTTAATACAATTATAATTGATATTTTCTTTATACTTTTTTATGCCCCCGGAATAGAAGATTCGTGGTTATATCGTTTTTGGTTTGTCCGTCAGTCTGTCTTTTGTCTGTTTGTCCGCAAAAACCTTTAATCTTGCCATAACTTTTGAAAAATTGGTGCTAAGGCTTTTATATTTCTCATGTTTATTTCATGAGACCAGAACTCTCTTTGGATACCAAATTCTTTTTTACCTTTTGACCTTGATCTTGAAGTTTGACCTACATGTACATGCACTTTTTAAAAAGCTATAACCTTGGCCATAAGTTTTGAACGGTGGGTGCTAGAGCTTTCATCTATCACAGGCGTATTCCTTGTGACAAGACCTTTCATTGGGAAGCAACATTTTTGACATTGACCTTGGATTCTGACCTACATTTGAAAAAAAAACTATAACCAAAGTTTAACCTTGGCCGTGGTACGAGGGCTTTTATATTTCATATATTATGTGTTTCTTTTGACAGGACCTTTTCTTTAGAATTAATATTTTTGACCTCATGACCTTGTTCTTGGAGTGTGACCTAATTTTGAAAATCTTTATCCTTGGACATATTTTCTGAATGATTGGTGCTAGGAATTTCATATTTCGTTGTGACAAGACCTTTCTTTGCATACCAACATTTTTTAACTCTTGACCTTGACCTTCGAGTTGAAAAAACTTTTACCTTGCAGCCTTGAGCTGCCATACGGGGCCATCAGTGTTTTACAAACATGTCTTGTTCTTGCTTGGAGAGAAAACAGGTTGGCGTAGAACTATCAGTGACGAGATAATAATTAACTATGACTAAAGGGATGACTTCATTGCCATCTTACCGTTCACGGTAACTCCGTTGGTAGAGCGCTCGCTCCGTGATAGGGAGGTCGTGAGTTCGAATCTCGGCCGCGACTGATCTAAGTCGATAAAAAAATGGGTAGCAACTTTTCCTTCACCATGCGCTCGGCACTTTGAAGTGAAAGTTGCGGGTCCTTCGGATGAGACCTTAAAAACCGAGGCCCCATTCAAGGTGGGCGTTGGCACGATAAAGATCCCTCACTGCTCAATGGCCCTAAGTGCCGAGTAAAGGTAAAAAATTTGAAGCACTTCACCGGTATGTGGTGACGTCTCTATATGAGTAAAAAATTCTCAAATTGGACGTAAAACAACATACAATCAATTTTTTGCAGAATTAAAAAGTAATATTTCATTATCACCAACATATATGGTGTATATATGCTTCTCAACTGATTCGGCACACAAGAGCATGTTCTAAGAACGATCAACTTTTAAACCAAGGCAGTCTATTAGAAATAAGTTGATGTTAAGTTGATGTTAAAGGGCTTTCAACAGCCTTGTTTTATTCTACAGTCGTTACAATAAAAACAACTGTTTCGGTGTAAAATGCAACTTTTTAGGACCTATTAAAAGAACTGCGAACGATATAGTATTGTTCTCCCGCCTACCTCCAAGTTAATTTTTAAAAGTTAACACATTTGAATGATTTTTCATAATTATATTTATATGAATTTTCATAAGACATTAGTTCTTTGGGAAAAGAAAGAGAGATAACTCTATAATTTCGGTAAAACTTGTGTTTTTCACTATAGAAATCGACGGAAAACGGAAAATATTTTTAAAACATCTCCCCCCCCCCCCCCCCGTGAAACAAAAATTCCTTTTTACAGGTAATATGGACTGTCATTTCACAAATTCATACCAAAGCATTTTGTGTTTCACGGGGGGAGGGGGGGGGGATATGTCTACAGACAAAAAAGTACAAAAATGCTTATTTTTTTCACCAATTTCAAAGGAGTTTACAACTAAAACATTGTATTTCATTAATGATATGTGCTTAATTTCATATGCGTAAAACATAAGAAAAGATTTAAGGAACATTTATTCATATCCAAGGATATTTTAAAATGTGGTGATGCTTTAAAGCCCGATTTCAATGGAAAATATCGTCTACCCCCCTTATTTAAAGAGCTGGAATTAGGGGTAATTAACTATTTAACACTGGTATTAAAATTATCAGTCAATTGCCATTGAACTAGTCTTTGCATTCAACAAAGATTTTACGGCCAAATTGCCAATAGTATTGAATTAAAAGGGTTTAAAATGTAGGCGGGAGTCGAGAGTTAGCGAGAGTAATTCTTAATGTGTACATTAACTTTTCTACGGAAGCGCATTTAGGACCTTTGTCAATGTCAAATTCGTTATAACGAATTTAATTCGTTAATATCAATTTCTTTGAATTTGTTTGCTTCGCCTCGATCAATATTGATATTTTTCTGGTGAATAACAAACCATATTCACCACCGAAAGGGTCCATAATTGTTTTATTATATAGTCAGGCTTTGAATAAATAAGACATCGAAGTCTGCATAACGATACCATTTTCAATAACGAACCTCTGTCGTCGAAAAATTAAAAAAAATGTCCAGATTACAACTTAACACTTCGTGTTTTCCTTTTGTTGTGTGTAAGTCATCGAAATGTTTGGAAAATAATAGACTTGCCCAACATTTTTCCTGTTCAGATACACAGCTGGCTCCGGCCGTTGCAACCATTGAATTCAACGTTGTTTGAGGTATTGATTGTGACGTCACAATGCCGCTGCACGCGCACTCACCTTCCGGTGAATACGGCCTCAAATCCAGTGAATATGTAGTATTATGAACTGTTTGCGTTTGTATAGATTATATAGGGACTATTTATATACTATATAATAAAAGCTATTATAACATATTTATTGACTTCGTTTAAACAAATTCTGAAATTTGTTATAAATCTTTAATTTGTTGTAACGAATTAAATTCGTTTAAGCGAAAATTTGACAATTCGTTATATCGAATTCATATATACTTTTCTATAGGCCCTTATTGTTGAATTTGATTTAATGAATTTAATTCGTTATAGCAAATTTTAGAATTTGTTTAAACGAATTTAATTCGTTATAACAATTTCGACAATTCGTTATATCGAATTAAAAAAAATTCTTGATAGGTCCTACTTGGGCTTCCGTACTTATTTTTATAAATTTTGCAATACCTTAAAGGGTTTTTATCACGTTTCAAAATTTTTTGATATGACAAAGTTTACATGCTATTAAAATCATATATTTAAAAATCTTTGCTAGAAAATTAATATTTTTGATGTTTCAGCGATTCAAAGTTTGAATTTCTCAATATGCATATTTTGATCGCCGATGTTACGCGCCATTGCTCTGACGTCATAGGTGTCAATCCTGGTCAAGCGAAGTACTTATTGTGTATAGAAAAGGGCTCATTTGTTGTGTCTTTTAAACCTGTTAGAAAATAATTAAGTGATAATTGAATAATTGACAACTTGTAAGGTATTATTTATGGCTTTATGGTGCACAAATGTGCACAAGAAAGGTTTTGGGAAGAATTTTTTCCCCACATTTCCTGGACTTGATCGAGAGATAAAAGGGGGGCCTTTCTCTGCAAATGCGATGGTGTTTATGCCCGATCGATCACAATTTTTTTTCTTCTGTCCTATAAAATATTTTAAGGAAAGATACTTTAAAAAAAAAAAATGACAAACACGCATTTTTTAAAAGTAGCACAGAATCTAGTAGGAATGTTGTGAACTTCATATTAATGGCTTACGGCGCCATTGAAGAAGTGTCATTTCTAGTACATGATATGCACTGCTAGAACAGATAGACGATATACAGCATTTATTTATAATTAATCAAAATAATAATGAAGAGGAATTCAAAAATTTCAAAATTCCAAAAAAAAAGTTAAACTTTAGTAATTCGTTCTATTTAGTTGAAGTCCCGAGTTGTCAACGGCTTCGTCTTCGGTGACCTCTCTCCAATTGTTGGCATAATTTCGGGTTATTTCTCTCTGCTAGACGTTCATACCTAAAAGATTGACCGTCCATAACCAAAGGAATATAGTCTATGTCAAAATTTCAACCAACCATACTGTGTATTCTATTTATTTGGCGTAAAAATCTATTCAATATATTTTTTTCTTACGATAAGCTTTACGAGTTCTTTTGACCATTGACACCTATGACGTTTCAGTACCACGTGACCCCTATCTAATTAGTGGAGATTTTTACTTCGAGGACCCTATATTACGGGCGTTTTATCGTCTAATTACGGCCGTTTTCAACATTATTTCATAATTAAACGATAATAATATGTTTCAAGAATATAAAAGTGTTTCATTTTTAAGAAATTTAGATACGTGATAAAAACCCTTTAAAGGGGCTTAGACACAGATTTGAAGTTAATATTTTCTCAGTTTTTGTAAACTGTGCTCTGTTATTGTTAATGTTTACGTTTCACGGGGTGTGTTCAATTTGTTAAACTCTGCACACATCACTGAGTACGGACTGACAATACTGGTGAGTTGGTTTTGCTTTCTCACATTTCTACTCTGAATTTTCTGGATAATAGTTTTAATATTTTTCATTAATACATAGCAAAATTTCTACTTTTCTTAAGTATTAAGGATAAAGTTTACTTTGTGAAAGTGCAAGGATGTGTCAATCAAACGAGTCCCGAAATTCGTAGTTTCAATAATTTCCAGATAAAATAAGTTTTTTTTTATTATATTTCTGTGTGAAATGCTATAGCAACATATAAGTCATGATATTATACAGAAAATTTGAGAAAATATTAACTTCAAATCTGTGTCTAAGCCCTTTAATCCTACCTGAGGCACAGTCAGAGTTGGACAGTGAATATCTAAATTGTTTTCTGTTTATATTTATTGACTCTCAGTATCTTTGCATCTGTCAGTACATGGGTATTTGAGTTAATTTACTATCACTTTAGGATTAACTCTAAATAACAGATGCCAGAAAAAGTGAGAAACTCTTCGGCAAGTTGAATTAAACTCTGAGTAACAAGGGACGCTATACATGCGGCTAGGCTCCGTTGGAGATACGTATGCGTGAGCTGAATGAGAGTCATGATTTTTTGAGCTCTGAATTTAAACTTATCTTTTTGTTATAATACACAAACTTTTGGAGATTAAACTAACGATTTCAGCTGTGTGTTATTAGGTCTAAAACACCTGAAAATGGTTCCAGAGGTTCCAGTGGAAATAAATCAAAGAAAGGCAAGAAAAGAAAAGAAGGCCCAGATGTGAACAGTGAAGCGCAACAAAGAAAAGTAAGTGTTGTGAGTACGTCTCAAGACAATGTATACAATGTAGACACACGAAGAAAACTCTCACCCATTATTTTCAACCCCGGTGAACAATCAACAGAGTATGCAAAACAATCAAAATCATACATATCAAATTCCACAAATGCTTTTCATCTGTAGGACCTGTACCCCCTGTACAACAGGTACAACAGTATCAGGGCGGAATGCAGCCAATTGATTACGGTAGTAAAATAGATAATCTAGCCAAAACACTTGACAAAGTTTTTCAGAAACTAGATAGACTTGACCAAATTGAATCAAGAATCAGCAAATTTGAAACAACAATGAATACTGTCACAACAGATGTGTTCGAATTAAAAACAAAAATGTCAGAAATAGAAAAAATAGCATTACATTCACTAGTGGCAAATTAGATGAGAATGAAAAAACATCTAAAGAGATATAGTAGCAGAAATGATGATTTCCAAAAAATGCATGAAAATATAGAAAAGGAGAAATGAAAATATAGAAAAGGAGAATGTGGCACTTAAAGAACAAATGGCAACTATTACAAGCAAACTGACCAACCTAAAAGACCAGCAAAATGAATAACTGCAATTACGGTTATCACTGCCCTTCGGGATCAAAGCGGTCCGGGCGATCAAGGCGACCCAGAATTCAGTGTATTCGAACAATTTCCCAAGGAAATAAACGAAAATTGTAAACTACTATACCCGCACTACAAAGCAGCTAAACGACAGGTCAAGCAAGCGCAACTGATTATGGATAAACTTTATATTAACGGCGAACGATTTGTGCTGAAAGATTACGAACAGGAAAACCCAAACACCGCACCACACAATCTAGATCCGCGCCTATCTCCAGCGGCCCGTGAATTCCGACCATTCAACAGACGCGGCTCAGTAAGTCAAAGGTAGGATAGCCTAGAAGGAAATCTACCACGTGACAATTTAGACTTATCCAACCGACTCTCTCGATCCACCCACTTAACAATCTCGTTCGTTTATAAAAATTGTAATTGAGAGAGTCAAACCTCCTGGTTAATAACATTTATATATAGAGAATTATGATGTAATTATAAACACATTATATATATATGTTATATGTTCTGCTCACGTATGTAACAGTATGTTGTTATAATTGTAATATGTTGCCTTGATTTCTATGTTGTTAAATAACAACCAAAGAGATACTAATAAACTGGTAAACTGGTCAGAGATATCAATTTAATTCATGACAATGGTAATTAAATATAAGATAATTATCCCCCTTAAGTGACCTCTTTAAGGACAAGTTCGAGGTTAACTGTTTAAGGACATACGCAGCGTAGTTTGAACTTTATTGTCTTTTTCCCTGGAGTTGAAGAGATCCGATACTTAAAGGAACTGTGTGCTACATTTTAATGTCCATATATGCTGTTGTACACTTCTACTAAAACAAGTTTGGATGAATAAAACATTTAGAATATATGTTCAGTAATTTTTGTATATTTTTCTTTGAATTATACAAGAATTTTCATCAGTTGGTATCTTTTCAAAACCCCTGGTAATGCATGCTGATTTTTGTCTACGAACATCTGATGGCATTATAATCTTAAATTAAGAATATCTTGAAAAATAATAAACAGTGTTAAACCTCAATTTTGTCATATTTTAAGGGTCAAGAAGGAATAATCCAAGGGACCAAGGAGTGTTGCTGGGCGTAAGGCGCATTCAAGAGCTACATTGTATTCTCCAGGTGCAAGAAGCTTATCGTAATACAACCTTTCGTTACAACAATGTTCAGATAATATAAATCATACTGAGCAAAATCTTAATCATGATCTTAGAATACTAGATGAATGGACAAAGAAATGGTTATTGAATTTAACCCACAGAAAACCAAAGCTGTATTGTTCATTTTAAAAATGTGCAGCAGTTTCCTAAATTATTTCTTTGACAATTGCCAATTAGAGTATGTTACAGAACACAAACATCTTGGGATACTACTGTCTTCCAACTTAGGATGGTCTGATCATATTGATATCATTGTAAAGAAAGCTTACAAAAAACTGGGGTTACTTTAAATGCTAAAATTTACTGTGTCAAGAGATATTCTATCCCAGATGTATATATCTTTTATTAGGCCACAACTAGAATATGCTGTTGAAGTTTCGTTTGAATGCACAAAGACAGACATTGAAAATCTTGAAAAAGTTTAATTATTTGCTGCAAGAATAGTTACTGGGCTTACAAGCATTGCTTCAAGAAATTCATTATATTTGGAAACAGGTTGGGAACCTTTGGAGTACAGGAGAAACAGAGCAAAATAACAATGTATAAAATGCACAATAATTTAGTACCTACTTATATACAAAATTTAGTACCTGATACAAGAGGCAATATTTCAAGATACACTACTAGGAATTCTTTAAACTATTCTTTCCCAAAATACAGATTAGAATTATTTAACAAATCATTTATTCCTGATACTGTCAGAAAGTGGAATTCACTTAGTCTTAAAGCAAGGGAGGCAACTCTTATTAAAAATTTTAAGAACTGTCTGCACAACAATATTGTAAAACCTAAGAAATATTTTTTTCATATGGAAAAAGGTTATTGAACATAATTCATATAAGACACCTTCGATATAACGAATTGTCGAAATTGTTTCATAATATATGTCACACATCTAAATGGGCATAATCTGAATATCAAGCATGATACCAAATATATTAAAATACCATTGACAAACATATTGATGTGAAATTATGATATTGCAAAATATCGGGAAAATTATAATACCATGAAGTACACTGATGATGTAATCAGTGATGTCATAATTTCAGCTGTTCTCAAATGGAGTACAATTAATTAGCAACAAAAATTTGAATTTGTAAACTTTAATTATAAGCACGATATCCTAAATATTGTACAGGGTGTGACGAAGAAAAACATCCAGACTATAAAGCCCTGTCAAGTTTTCATTTATTAAGGTTAATTAAGAAGTTTAAATAAAACATAATGTAAATAAGATGAAAGACAGTTAAATCCTGAACCCAACCCCCCCCCCCCTCCCCTAAATGAGAACATTGTCAAAGCGAAGTCAATCATTGAGAAAACCTTAAGAAAGTCAGTTAGAAATGGATTGGGACAATGCAAGTGTATCAAGTGTATTTAGAAATTTTTGATTTGAATTGAGTGTGTCTGCATACAAGATTTCAGCATTGCAGCATTTAAAGCCAACTGACATTCAGAGTCAGTTAAGTTTGCAAAATTGATTGAAAGGAAGAGCTAAAGAAGTGGACGTCAGCACATACCGGTAGTTCTGAAATGACACATTTATTTAAATGCATCTTTAAATAAGAAAATAAATATGAACTTTGGGGGTTCTAAAATCTCGATATAAACAAGAAATCTGTCAAGTATATCATGTGAAACGTACAAAGCAGTGGTCAGAAATTTCTGAACATGAGTCTCTTAAGATATTTAGGACAATGGTAAGGAAAACATGTGCAGTATAACATTTTAGGAAATCGTTGCCATAGAAACTGAAATGGAGAATGTTGGATGCATCTGACTTAAAATAATAATTTTGAATATCTGCTGATTAAAATGATATATAAAATGTACGAGGGGTGATCAAAAAGTTCGAGAACTAATTGAATTACTTCCTTAAAAGAAATAAAATGAGGTTTTAGTGCTCATTATTTTTTAAAGTAGTCCTGTCTGATTATATTTTGCACATCTGTCATTGTTCTGCCCATGCGCGAATCACGTGATCAAGGCGGTCACGTGACATGCTCCGTGGCGTTCTGTTCACAGAAGCTAAAAAGATTTTTCCGAGTCTTATATTTCTTACCATGCAAGTTATTTTTTATCACAAGAACAGTCCATCTGTCAGAAATGGCCAAATCTCGGAAATAGGATGGGTTGATAAGGACACCCCTTCCCAGAATGAGCATGGTGATCATCAAAACCCGAATCCTCTGTCTCGGGAGCGTCGTTTATCCAATGTGAATGAAGTATGGACGACCTTTTTTTATATCATATCTCAAATGTTTAAAGTCTAAATTAAACGATATTTTAGGAATTTAATAATAATATTATTGATAAGATATTCAATTATTTTTCTAATTGTAACTTGGCGTTCTTTCATAACAAATTGCTCAACTAAGGACACATTTTTTCCCCGGCTTGCTTTTGCTGGGCAACGGAACATACATCATTTTTAACCATATCCCTGCCTACACTAAAACAATCAAACCAATTAATGACTGAACTTCTGGTAAGTATTTTGTCTTCATAAACCTGGTACAAATTATCATATTCTACTGCAAAGGAATTTCCAAGATATACGTTAAACTTTACAGCCGTTCGTTGGTCGAGTACGACTGAGTCCACCATTTTTTGTCACAAGTCACTTATACATATTGACGACATTTTCACATTGTGACGTCACAGACACGGAGCAAAACATTATATAACACCTGCTATTTATAGAGGATGTGTATGACTATATGTGTGCAAAATTTCATTCTGATCTGAATTGTGGTTTTGTAAATACAGAGATAGTTTGCGAACTTTTTGATCACCCCTCGTATATATAGCTTTTGTTGTAATGTTTCTTTCTGCCTTTAGATGTGTGACATATATTGCGAAACACCCTGTACCTGTCTATTGTATACATTGTAACTTTAAAGATATGCACGCTTTTTTGTGAAACAAAATGATTTTATGATTTGAGAAATATGATGTGTGATGAAAAAATAATACTTTCCACAAAATTTTACTAAATGAGTCGTTGTTATTACAATAAACAATTAAGCAAGATCTGCAATTAAGAATTCAGCGGAATATTGATGAAGGAAGTGCGTAGACAGTATATATAGACGCATGTCCGCGGGAAATCATAGACGACGAGATACGTTGCATTTTGACTACGATTATGAATAAAAGGTTAATATTTGTCATTACAGAGTAGATGGTTAATACTGGGGTTTTTTTAAATAATAAGTATATCCTTTAGCATTAGACGTGTGCCATCCATGTCAAAAGTTATACTGCATACCAAACGGCCTACCTCATTTTCTTGACACCATTTTTGTTTATCAGTCTAAAAGTAGCGACGATGTCACGTGATGCATAAATTTAAATAAAGGCATCCTTTCCTGGCAGGAAAATAAATAATTATAATTTGACATCTTTATAACGCGTTCATTTTCAATTGTGTAATTTACAGTATTTTCGTCACTTTATTTGGTAAACAAAATAAATAAATTTCCAACTTATTTTTAACTGACCCAAGTTATAGCGTGTATATCTTTAAACATCGGTATCATAAAAGTGTGTAGAGATGGGATTACTGCAAAAATCTTGATCCCATGAATTTCCATTGAAGATCAAATGAAATATCTGAAAAGTAGGTAAAAGATTGTTTCTAAACTCTCTCCCTCTCTCTTAACAATACATTATTTATATATATGCCGTCCAACATTCATCTGTGATTGACATTCAGCTAGGGGATGCTTCAAGAGTATTTCCTTCAAAAGACCAAATTATTAGCCCACGTGCCTCATATAATATTCATGTTGTCGGTGGTTGAAAACTTTTCAGCGGCGTATTTGGCGTGCTTGACATAAGTTGTCATTAATGCTTTGATTAAGTATCATATTAGATCAAGATGATCAAGAGATAACTATTACTTTTTGTGTTACAAAAACCTACTGATTTTTATTGCGTTTTTATATTTGTAGGACAAAGGAGAGTGTGGATTTTTCGAGGCGTTAATATTCTCTCTCTCTCCAAAAATACTTGTTTCTTCCTATCTTAAGATAAGGTTTGCTTTCACAGGGAGATAATTCGTACGAATCACTGAAGTGTTTGAAACCGGCGAAATCTAAACCAGCGATACTAAGCATTCAATCGCAAATGAATTTCCTCTATATGATTTTTGTTTTATAGGAACAAACAATGGACATTTTGATTTTGGTAGAAAATCGTATAGCAAGTCAAAGCGCAGGAATCTAAGAATTAAGCGGACATCTTCAAGATGATTACCATGGTGCACTATTGAGGACCCCATAATTTTAAGAGGAATAATTTATTTTCAAAACGAATCTGGGCAAGTTGCAGGGACGGTCGAGTCAGCAGCAAATTGAACTAAGAATCAGAAGCATTGTACATCATGCATTTTACCACTTTACCTAAACATATGAAATGACATCGAGAACGAAAGAAAGAATAGACTTGGTCCGATCATCCTGTTTAACTCGATGCGCCTGGATTGTACTTAAATCAGAGTTTCGAAATTATAAAGAAATCATTTCATTATAAGAACTCTTCTAAAAGATCTTACTGAGGCACGCTTGCTGGAAGTAGAGTGGCCAATTCCTTAATTCTGTCATTGATGTTATAACGGCGCCGTCTTTCAACTGAAATGTAAATTACGTAATGATAACATGCAGGTATACGTACATGAGATATTATTACTCTTGTGTCTTTTTGAAGCTCATTACAAATCTTCATTCAAATGTCAAAATTGTCTTTATAATTCACTGATAGAAGATCGAGAGGTCCAGTCCTCTAACAAGCTTATACATTATATGACAGTTGAAATACATGACCCTAATGCAGTAGGATCTACGTTATATCAGCCCAATCACAAATAAGTGAATGACATTCGTAAAAGGGAGGTAAAGCTGGCTGAATTGGTGTCTCATGTATTGGGAGGTATATGATCGTAAAATTCATGATTTTTTTTGTATATGTCCATTCCTTAGAAGACTTCATTTACAGGAACGAGTTTTACCATAAACGACTAAAATAATTCAACTAGGAAAATAGAGCAATTGTCACTTAGCACTTATTAATAATCACTACAATATAAACATTCTCACTTATTAATAATCACTACAATATAAACATCCTCACTTGATAATAATCACTAAAATATAAACATCCTCACTTGATAATAATCACTACAATATAAACATCCTCACTTATTAATAATCACTACAATATAAACATCCTCACTTATATTATGATTATCCTTCTTTTTTCTCTCCTTCATCCAATGCTCTACATTCCCTGGCATCGTTAATATCTCTTTTCCTTGTGAGGTAGCTACGGTGTCTTTAGTCTGTCTAAGAGCTTGGACATTTTCTGTGGACCCGGGCTGTTGGCAACAACAAAATATTATACAATTATGGACTCTTTCGGTGGTGAATATAGTTTGTTATTCACCAGAAAAATATCAATATTGACCGAGGCGAAGCCGAGGTCAATATTGATATTTTTCTGGTGAATAACAAACCATATTCACCACCGAGAGAGTCCATAGTTGTTTTATTATATACTCAGGATTTGTATAAATAAGACATTGAAGCATGCATGACTATACCGTTTTCATTAACGAACCTCTGTCGTAGAAAAATAAAAAAAAATGTCCAGATTACAACTTGTAACTTCCGTGTTTTCCTTTTGCTGTGTGTAGGACATCGACATGTTTAGAAAATAATCCTGCGATAGACTTGCCTAACATTTTTCCTGCTCAGACACACAGCTGGCTCCAGCCGTTGTAACCATATTGTTTTCAACGTTGGGGTATTGATTGTGACGTCACAATGCCGCTGCACGCGCACTGACCCTCCGGTGAATACGGCTTCAAATCCAGTGAATATGTAGTGTTATGAACCGTTTTTGTTTGTATACATTACATAGGGGCTATTTATAGACTATATAATAATATTTTATATCACTGTTGGGGGTTTGATTCACCCGAGGCCTATACGTATGGCGATGACATGATACATTGTACATGCAGAATCATCCTCATTTGTTGTGAAGTTTTTTCAATTGCCATAATGATGCAATGATTTGTTCAAGGTAGATGATAAAAATAAATTTTATTTCTCTGTGCAAGAATATACAAATATTTTTTCTCCTTATAAGCTCATCTGCCCGGGAGATTCATGCGAGCTGTGTCCGGCGTATATCTGTCTGTTACGTGCGTGTAAATATTTCACATTTTCATTTTTTTCAGAACCATCGAATAAATTTCAACCAAATTAGGCACAAAGGTCTTTGGTTAAAAGAAATAAAGGTTTATTCAAATTGAGGACCATGTCCTTTTTTAAAGGGAGATGATTAAGAAATACATGTAGTTAAGATGGTTTCATGTAAAGATTCATATATCGAAAAAAGACGAAACTATGATAATGTTTCCTTAATGAGTCTAATTTGAATCTTTTCAATTTTATTGTGTATAGGACAAGGGAGGAGCGGAAATAAGGGATCATAATTTTACATAGACATGTATAGCTGAAATAAAATCTTTTCAAGAACAACAGGGCCATAATAAGTCATCTGTTTATGTGGACTCATTTTTTTAAAATCATAATCCTTCTGGAATAATAGAGGGCAAAAGTTTTACATATACAGGTTAACTTCGGTATCTCGACATCGGCGGGACTATCGGAAATAGTCGAGATATCCGGGGTGTCGAGATATCAGAATTGAGACTTAAGATTTCACGGCATAGCAAAACAAAGGCCAGTACATGAATTCAACAGTTAGTAATTCATGCAGTGATGATAGACGGTCAAAGTTTCATTTAGTAATATGTTGGGGGGGGGAATCCTTTTCTCCCCCCCCCCAAAAAAAAACAGGAACACAGTCATATTATTAATTATTCATTTTTATCATATGGACATCTCCCTGTAAGTTAGAAGTTTGATCAAATCATGCCCCCATGGGGCTAAGGTGAAGCCACAATTGAGATTCAACATTTTTATAAGAGCGACCCCTCCTCCCAAAAAAAGTTCTCAGGAAGTGCTAAAACACAATTACGAGTAGTCATACTGATATGCAAGCTTCTTCGTGTTGTACATTCAAGTCTCTTGAAATCATGACCCCCTTGACTAAATTTGGGCCACAAGTTATAGAGTATAATAAATGTAAAAAGAGGCCCATGGGCCACAACGCTCACTTGAGTTACTTTATTCCTTCTGTTCTTCAGAAGACTTCAAAAAATTTTATATTTCCTTGAAAAATTTTGACCCAATATTTTGGCCCCACCCTAACTCTAAGGGGTCTCTTAATCCACATTCCATGGGGATGCTTCAATATCAATATGACTTACATGGCCTAGCAGTTAAGAGAAGAAAATTCTTTTCCTGTATACAAGCATTTTGTTAAATTTGATCCTGATTTTAGCCAACTCTATTCCTGGGTCTACAATTTAAAAAACAAAAAATAAAATTCCCACAACATGGGAATGCTTGCAAATTAATGGTTCTGCTGTTTTCTTTAGATTGAACTTTTTTTTTTTTTTTATATTTCCATGCGAAATTTTGATCCCCTTTTGTCGTCCCACGCTATCCCCGGGGGTCATGAGTTGAACAGTTTAAAATCTACACTATCTCATGCAGGAAGCTTTCACATAAGTTTCATCTTTTCTGGTCCAGTGCTTCTTGAGAAGAAGATTCAAGATTTTTGTTATATATTTCAATGTAAAAACTTAGTCACTTATTGTATCCCACCCAAACCCCTGGGTCATGATTTGAAAATTTAGAATAATTTACTTTATGTCTAGAAGCTTCCACGTAGGTTTCATGTTTTCAAGTCCAGTGGTTCTTGAAAAGAAAATTTTTAAAGATTTTTCTCATATATTTCAACTTTAATCCTTTTTGTGGCCCATCCTACCCCAGGGTCATGATTTGAACAATGTACAATCAACATTATGACTGAAAGATTTCATATAAGTTTTGTCTTTTCTATTCCAGTGGTTCTTGATGAGATGATTTTTAAAGATTTTCCTTATAGATCTCAATGTAAAATTTTGATCCCCTATTGTGGCCCCACATTACTCCCAGGGGTTATAATGTGGACAATTTAGAATCTATACTTCCTCAGGAAGCTTCCAAGTTTCACATTTTCTGGTCCAGTGGTTCTTGAGAAGAAAATTTTCAAAGATTTTTCTTATATATTTCAATGTAAAACGTTGATCCCTTATTGTAGCCCCACGTTACCCCCGGGGGTTTTGATTTGAGTAATTCAGAATCTACACTTCCTCAGGAAGCTTCAACATAAATTTAACCTTTTCTGGCCCAGTGGTTCTTGAGAAGAAGATTTTCAAATGATTTTCCTATATATTTCAATGCAAAACTTTGATCCCTTCTTGTGGCCCCGCCTACCCTATTGGGAAATGATTTCAACAATTATAATTTACACTTCCTCAAGAAGCTTCCACATAAGTTTCGCATTTTCTGGCCCAGTGGTTCTTGAGAAAATTTTAATGACCCCACACTATTTTTACCATTCCTTGATTTATCTCCCCTTAAAAGTGGGTTTGGCCCTTCATTTGAACTTTTTAGAATTCCCTTTATCCAAAGATGCTTTGGGCCAACTTTGGTTAAAATTAGCCCAGAAGCTGAAAATGTGAAAAATGTACGGAAATACAGACGGACGGACGGACAACGGGTGATCAGAAAAGCTGACTTCAGCTTTCAGCTCAGGCGAGCTTAAAAAAAAACTGTAGGTATAGTAAGATATAGAAATGGTCTTTATTAATCTCAAGAATATTTGGACTTCAATTAGTCAAATTAATATACCAACATTTCCACTTAGTGTATAATCAGTGCATAATCAGGTTTATAAAATGATTATACATAGGGCTAAGGTGTTGATCAAATTTTGAAAATAAAAATAAATGGGAAAAAGCTATAAAAAGCTTCTAATTAAAAACGGGGTCATAATTAGGCAAATGAATGGCAAAACATCTGTTGTTAAAAAAAATGGCTTCTGGAGCTAAGGTGGGGCAACATAAGAATCAATGATTTACATGGGAATATATTGGATATATCGTTCAAAATATCATTCTCATGAATTGCAGGGCAATTTAGTCCTAACAATATACAAGCATCCCCAAGTAATGCATATTCAACATCCCCAAGTAATGCATATTCAAGTGCTTCAGAGGACGAGGTTGGAGTCAATTTGTAAAGATACTATCAAGCTCAATTTACAGTAAATTATCAGCTGGAGTTGACTTAAAGAGATTTCATTCACTAGTATGTACGTATGTATAACGTCAGATGTCAGATAGAGATGTTTGCATGTATATTAAGAAATACTATAAAATTAGGTTCAAAAGTTGTTAAACTTCAATCAGATACTAGTATATTTCTCTAGCTTTTAACTCCACTATTCTCTATATATTATCATCTTTTTCCAAACAATAATTATCAGTTGAAGTGATATTTAACCGGTAATGTTTCTCATAATGTTTCACGTTATTCAGTTTTTCTCATCAGTAAACAATACCATTGTGTAACTGCATTTAGACATGTTTCGTTTCTTTTTTAATTTAGTTTTACGTTCATAGAATTGTGCATCTTAGTGAAATCTAAACTATTGTCAAGTTTTATTCAGATCATTCCAAAATTTTGAGAGAAGTAGTATTATTAAGGATTATTAAGAGATGGTTTTAATTTTGTAATTAATCATAATATTAAATAATTTAATTCTGGTTATAACGCGGTACATGTATTTGATTGGATAAAAAAATTACTTTATATCGTTTAAATTGGGTTGCCTACGCCACAATAACTTGCGTCAAAAACGTATCGATCCGCCTGACGTTACATTTAATTTTTTTTTACAAGTTGAAGTCATTTTCTAAAGGCAATCATCTTTTTTCTTACACTAAATGAATGAAAATTAAATTATAAGGAATGAAATTAATACCTACCCAATTTATACGGTATAAAGTGGGTTGCAACAGTTTAAGCTTTTTTATAAACCGCTTCGCGGTTTATAAAGCGTAAACTGCCCCTACCCAGTTTATACCGTATTAATTGGGTAGCTATTAAATTCATTCCTTAAATAAAACATGATAGAAAAATTTGATATAGAAAATATGTATCAAAATATAAGTATTCTATCTGTGAGACCCAAAACCATAGAAGGCGTAAAGAAGATAATTAGAATAGTCCGTTTTAACGTGGCAACACCTTCCAATGAAATAAAAAACGATGTAGTTTACTTAAATTTCATGTATTATTGAAATAAGACTTAAACTGCAACAGGGCTAGCTAGCATTGAAAATGAAATTCACAGATCGCTCTGTTTTCAGAAATCCTGGCAATACCGTTTTTCAATTAAATTTTAAAAATGCGTAAGAATCTTGATATATATCTACCTCATTACAGTAAAATATAGCCAAAACTATAGGAGGAGTAGCATTTATGAAAGAATTGACATATAAACACTGGAAAAATGTTCAACCAACTGTCGATAAAAACAGGATGCAGAAAATTATGATTATGGAATACTTGTATAATAGATTTCTTGAAACAGGATTATATTTATAGGAGGAGGCGCATTTTTAAGAATTTCACTGATTTTTTTTTTATCTTAGCGATCATGGCAACACCTTTCATCAAAATTAAAAAAAAAAAATACGGTATACCATCTTAATTATAAATTTTAGTTGAGTTACAATGTGTAATAAGTTTTGTTCAGATTGGACGGGACTAACATTTCGATGGATTTCACAGATAATTTTCTTCTTTATGGCCCCAACTTCAAAAAAAAAAACGATGCAAAGAATTCTGTGATAATATGCAGTCTACATTTTTACCAAGTTTTATTGATATTGAGCATATAGCATGGGGAGTAGCATTTTGAAAAAAAAAGTTTTTAAAGGCAAGCAGACAAACGGTAAACTACCAGTTTGCTGCTCAGGAAAAACCAGGTTACAAGATGGAACAAGTTTATATTTGTAATAAAGGAACAAAATGGAAATGATACTGTAAGGTGTAAAATTTACGTCCATTTCTGTTTTTAAATTTCAAGTTGTATAATAATTTCAGTTATTAGTATTTAAACCAGCATGGCTAATGTGTTTTTACATTATATATTGGAATTTATTTTACGTTCAGCAATTAGAAGTAGTTGTTATCCACAGGAAGAAATCAGCTTTATAACCTAGCTGCAGATCTGTAGCTCGCTGCTCTGAAAAAAAATAGGATGGAGACCAGAGAGCTACAGTGCCACCCATTGAAAAAGTGTATATTTATTGCAGACAAAAAGAAAGCTGTTTCTCGATTTTTTTCACCTATTTTTCAAAATATTACTGTATGTTTCTAACATATTCCTGTACTACTTCCACAACGAAACTACATGTACAAGTCATGCACGAAGCGCAGTGGACTGAATTATGCCACCACCTAATATGGCAGTATAAATATGCGAAAATTTCGATGGTCTGAATTTCAGGCCCAGGAGGGCTATAAACAGTTGTTTTGGGAAATGATTTGTTGTGAAAGTAGTAAAGGAATATGCTATAGTAAAATTTTGAAATGGCAGCATAAATAAACGGAGAAATAAATCTGACTAGAAAACAGCGCACTTTTTGTGCGCAACAAATAAACACTTGTTTCAATTGGTGGCACTGTAGCTCTCTGGTCGTCCATCCCAATTTTTTTCAGACCAGCAAGCTACAGATCAGCAGCTATAAATAACCTATAAAAATATTTTAATCGGGCATATGAACATTTTCGGAATTAGACACCCGACAACTGAATTCGGACTGTTCACTTAAAGTGACACTGTGACGGAAAAAGGGGAAAACTGACAAAAGTAGAATTTTTGGATGACACATGCAAATTTTGTTCAATTATTAAAGATATTAGGTTTCAGAAAATTACAGGTTTCAGAACCTAAAAAATCTACTTTTTTGGAGAAAAATAAAAGTAACAAGATGTGTTTGTGAAACACTATGCCCCCGTATGGCAGCTTATGTCGAAGGTTAAAGTTTCTCAAATGGAAGTCAAAATCCAGGCCAAAAGATAAAAAATGTTGATACCCAAAGAAAGATCTTGTCTCGAGGAAAACACCTGTGAAATTTGAAAGACCTAGATACAACTGTTCAAAAGTTATGGTGAAGGTTAAAGTTTTTTAAATAAAAGTCAAACGTCAAGGTCAAGATCAAAGTGGTTGGTATCCAAAGGACGATCTCGTCACAAGGATTACATATGTGAAGTATGAAAGCCCTAGCACCAACCATTCAAAACTTATGGCCAAGGTTAAAGTTTTTCAAAAGTAGGTCAAACTCCTAGGTCAAGGTCAAAAGGTCAAAGTCGTTGGTATTCAAAGGAAGGTCTTGTCACAAGGATTACATATGTGAAGTATGAAAGCCCTAGCTCCAACCATTCAAAAGTTATGGCCAAGGTTAAAGTTTTTTCAAAAGTAGGTCAAACTCCTAGGTCAAGGTCAAAAGGTCATAGTGGTTGATATCCAGAGGAAGTTCTTGTCACAAGGAATACACATGTGAAGTTTGAAACCCCAAGCTCCAACTGTTCAGAAGTTATGGCCAAGGTTAAAGTCTCATAAAATTTTCCAAAAGTGAGTCAAACTCTAAGGTCAAGGTCAAAAGGTCAAATATGATGGTACCCAAAGAAAGGTCTTGTCACAAGGAATACACATGTGAAATATGAAAGTCATAGCTCCAACCAATCAAAAGTTATGGGCAAGGTTAAAGTTGACAACAGACAGACAGACAAACAGACAAACAAACAGATAAACAGACAAACAGACAGACAGGACAAAAACAATATACCCCCGGGATCTTTCGATCCGGGGGCATAAAAATAATTTTTGTTTGCCCTCACACAAAAATATTGCTTTACTGCTTCCTTTTTATTGTGCGCATGCGCAGAAAAGTTGAAGAATTTACCATGGTGTGAATTCCATAGATATAGATCTCGGATGAACGAGGGCTTTGATACAATCTTCAATAAAGATGATCAGAACTTATTCCTCACATCTGTTTGCTCCAATTCAATGTTGTTCACAAGTTTCACGCTAGAAATAAAAGTCGCGTGACCTTGACATTGTTGACATTGACGATAACAACAAAGCAGTATAGATACAACCTTTGTTTTTCCGGCACTCACATTTTGCAGTTCTTTTCATGCTTTACAGTGCAGTTGAGTTGTCAAATTTTGCTTTAGTCATATTTCACATAAATCTTTTGTTTTATAATACAACAAATTGCTGTCCATTAAAAAAAGGACTGCAATACGTGGACCATATATGCATGTGTTTCTAAACGAAATTCAACGAAAAATTCTTTTAGTGATTATACACAGGCGTAATTAAATTTAATTTTTTTACATGTATCTTGTAATTTTCATCGTTATTTAAGTCTGCTTAATTAGGCTGTAATGATAAAAAAAAATCATGACCTTGAAATGATATGAATATGAAATGTTGATCTAGGTATCTATCACAATGGTAATGTAGCTTTAAACTTAACAACAAAATTAAGAGGCTTAAGAGTGCAGGTATCGTAATGGTTGAATTTTAACTACATTGGCGGATCCAGGGAGGGGGGAACGTTTCGGGCGTTGGAACCCCTCTTATTTTTGCCGAAAGAGGAAGAGAGAGAGATTGTTTTTTTTTCTGTAATATAGATATTTTTACGTCTAGTATTTTCAATAATATATGTACTTCAATTTCTACCCTTTCTGCTCTCTAGATAGAGTTTGCTTATTGTTTTTCTCCGTGTACCTTCACAACCCGGCCCCGGGCCTCGATCACCCACACGTAACATGAAATATTTCACTTCGACATCATCGGAAGATTCCGGCGAACGTATGGCTATGCCATTTTTGGACCATCTTCTGAAGTAACTAACTTTAAGAAGTATGCATAAATGTCATGAAAGGGAGTATGCATAAGAGAATAATTATTTCTCTCCTTATATTATGGGGATATTTTAATCAATGAAGAGAAAGGTTCAAAACGCCCCCGTAGTATGTCGGTGAAGGGGGCTCACTTTTTCTAAAAAAATTATTCTTTTGTTATAATTTTGATATATAAGTTTTGATTTGCATTGGAAGGTCCCCCGCACTTTTTGTTGCGGGAAGGTTCAAAATACGGAAAATCAAACATTTAAGGACTCTCTATACACCAGAGGAAAATATTTTTGGAAACACAGAGAAAATTATAGTGTGTTAAGGTTTAAATATTAAGCTTATCTATCACATTTTCAACATAGGGTACCTTGCATTTACCCCAGGAAAAATGTTCAAAGACAATGAAGTACTGATGAACTGCAGGAATCATTGTTGTTTACTTAAGTCGGCAAAATACCTGCAAATGAAGTGTTCAATCTATTCATCTTGGCCTATTAAAATGTTTTAAATGCTTGATTTGATCACAAATTAAGTAATAAACTACATTTCAATTTATTTTATTCTTAATCAAAGGGCAGATAACTCTATCTGCATATAATATTACCACAAAATCAGAACTCTTTAGTGTGCAGTGTGTAGAGGGCTCGTAAAAGAAATCAAAATGTACCGAAAAGTTAGACAAAGCCCCCCCCCCCCCCCCCCCCCCCCGAAATAGGATTTTACAGTGTGGTGCACAGGTTGTTATTTTTATTTTATTTATTTATTTATTTATTTATTTTTGCTTGTCAACTTTTTGGAGGTTGCCCCCTTTGAAAATCGTTGCTACGGGCTTGAATTTAAGTGCCTGCGGTGTGACCTAGAACCCCCCCCCCCTTTTCTAAAACTGCTGGATCCAACCGTTCTTGAGCACTAGAGGGTCTCGGGTTACATGTATCTAAAGATGCTAGGTTATCGATTAACTTGATCAATTTAAGACACACAAAAAATTAACTTTGTGTGTGTTTCTTTCTCTGTCTCTTTTTAAATAACGGAATGGTTAATATCAGCACCTGCAATCGTAACTTCTCGGCAAAACGCACGAGTGTAGACCTAGGCTACTTGGTCTTGCAAGCACAGGTGTGTGCACTGTTTGCAAGTGACGCTTAGACTGGTGACAGTATTTGCTACGGACATGAAGAACTATACACCAGTTTCATAACATGTGCAGTTTTTTTCTTTGAAATCATCTGAGGACAGTGAAAATTCGAGTAAATTAAAAGTCGAATATCTTGGAAATGGTGTAACCCATATCTATTCTTGTTAAACGACCGTCAATGCATCCATGGACGAGTTCATTGGTTACTCTGAAAGGTGACACAGGTTAACCTTTCGTTAAAATTTTATTTTCTACAATGATATGCCTACTTTGAGTGATAGAACTTTCGTAGCAAAATTGTTAAATTTTATCTATGATTAGCCTATAGATTTTTCATATAAAAAAAAATCGCGCTATTTCGATACATGTAACCCATAACGACTGGGACTTAACATCTGTACTAGATTTATACGGAAGATTCTATCATTGGAAAGATAGAGGGTACATGTGTAGCACAGATCTGTAGTACGCAATATATATATATATATATTTTTGATGTCTCTCTCTCTCTCCACCCTTTGGAAAAAACGTGGCTACAGGCCTGTATCAAGCTATATTTGGATTGCTGTCATCCTCACAATGTCAAGGTTTTGTGATTTCGGAACTCCACACAAACCCTTGACATATGTCGTTATTTAAAAGTTGGGCTAGAAAGCTACTGCTTCATTTGTTCCTGGTCTAGGACTGGAACCTATCAGAAAACAGTTTTTATTGTAGGAAAGTTTTGTAAACAAACATGACTGTCTTTAAAATGGAAACTGTCAATATTGTAGGATTTGTGACAAGTTACTTTAATTAAATGAAACATCGGGGATTAATTTTTTGAAGATCGTCATCCTTACAATCACAAAAGATTTGCTCTGGAGTTGGGCAATTTGTTAACGACGGATTTGAAAAAAATATTTTCATTGGTTAGTTTATAAATAACTATTACGTCATGTGTAACCACGAGCCCAACTTTTAAATAACGACTTATGTCAAGAGTTTGTGTGGAGTTCCGAAATCACAAAACCTTGACACTGTGAGGATGGATTGCTATCTATCAAATTATTTTGCGAACAAGCAATACCGGTAAACATGGTAAATACTATCGTTTAAAACCTAGTAGTTGAATTGTTTTTAATTCAACATTCAAGTTGTTAAGCTATCTATATGTAAGTTCTTCCTACGTATTTAAAATGCTGGTACCACAGAATTTAGTTTGTATAGAAGGATATATGAATAAAAGAGAAATTCGGATCTTGGTTACGCCAAAGAATACATCAATACGATGTGCAGATTTTAGAGCGAGGTTTGCCAGTGATTGGCATATTCTAATTCGAAAAGGGCGAATTGTTCTAAGGGCAAGTTGCTTAGAGGCGAACTCTCCAGCATTCTCGCGCATGCGTAGCCTGACGTAAGCCCATGGCATCCGGTTTAACCCCGCATATATATTTTCTGCGTGGACCTCAGGGTTCACGCAACAAAAAAGTAATTTGAATGATACGTATATATTTTATTGAACTCGATTATCAAATTTCGTTCTTATTTGTACCAGTTATCCATTGTCTACACAAACACATGGTGTGTGTGTGTGTGGGGGGGGGGGGGGGGTGACGGTACATATTGTCGTTTTGTACATATTGTCGTCGGCGACAATATGTACACACCCTCACTGCACATACTGTCGTCCATCGGTACATATTGTCGCCGGCTGAAAAGTTACACATGTACATATTGTCGCTGGCGACATTATGTGCCTCACCCTCACTGTACATATTGTCGCCCAACAAATATTGTTGCTTAAAGATTTATTTTGTTGTGTTTTGGTAGTTTTGTGAATGTAATTGGTGTGCTAATCACACTGACGTGTCTCGTATGCTATTTCAAACAGCGTGATTGTAACGGTACATTATGTCGTCCTGTTCATATGGCGACAATGTGTACCTACTCTTACTGCGCATATTGTCGTCCATCAGAATATGTCGCATGACAATGCACGGTAATGCCCCATATAAATATAGCCAGAGAAACCAAAAACTTCAAAAGTGGTCATATACATTTAATTTGATCGCTGAAATATTGCTGACTAGGCGTTAAACAATCATAATCAATCCATTTAAAGATGACTAATCGTTGATTTCATGTGTTTTTAGAAGATAATTTATAAAGAATTTTCCATATATTCACATGTAAAACTTTGATCGCCCATTGTGGCCTCACCCTAAGCCCGGTTTTACTTTGAAGAAAATTGAATCTGCGCTACCTGAGGATACTTCCATATTAACATCACTAATCACGGGCTTACTGCTGTTCTCAGTGGTGGATCCAGAAATTTTAGAACAGAAGGGGAGGGGGGCCGGGGGGGGGGGGGGCGGGCGGTTCAGATTTTTTTTTTTTTTTTTTTTTTGACTAGCAAAAAATTAAAAGTCATTTGTATGTAAAGGTGTGTTACTATATGTGTTAAGTAAATTATTTAATTATAAAATTTTACCTGTAGACTAAATTGAGAGTATATACAAATTAAGCAAACTTAATTTACCAAAGCAGAACAAAAAATTAAACAACCCGAAAGGGGGGGGGGGGGCGCCGGTGCTACATTTCTCTGGGTTTTTTTTTTTTTAGAAGATTTTTAAAGATTTTCTGTATATATTCATATGTGAAACTTTGATCACCCATTTTGGCCCCACCCTACCACTGGGGTCATGATTTGAAAAAAATTGGCTTTGTTTGTTTGTTGTTATAATGTCCATCTCGAGAATTTTCATCTCGAGAATTTTTCATTCGTATGTAAACGTCACCACTTGCCGTTGGAGGGCTGCAAATTTAGACCTATACTTGGCACTTAGGGTCATTGAGTAGTGAGGGATCTTTTTCGTGCCAGCACCTCAAAATTGAACGTACGCTATGTAACGTAGCTTTCACATAAGTTTTCTGACCAAGTACTTCTTGAAAAAGAAAAATTGAAAGAATTTTTTCTTAAATACTCTATGAAAAACTTTTATCACCTTTGAGGGACATGATCTGAATAAAACTGAATCTACACTTTATTATGAACCTTTCACATAAGTTTCCACTTTTCTGACACAGTGGTTCTTGAGAAGATTTTTAAAAATGTCATTTAATTTTTACTAATTCTTAACTACTTCCCTTGAAAGAGGGCATGGCCCTTCATTTGAACAAACTTCAATCCCCTTTATCCACGGATGCTTTGTGTCAAGTTTACAGACAGAGGGACGATCATACAAAATGTGATCAGAAAAGCTCACTCAAACTTCCAGTTCAGGTGATCTAAAAATGCCAACCCCAACACCAATTATATCGGCACATGATTGTACAGCGCTTTGACAAAAGTATTCGCGATTTTTCAAAATGGCGGACGTAAACACGACACGCTTCGTAAAAATAAACAATAAATTGTGAAATAATTAACGGACTTACCTTTATTAATACTTGGTGAGATGGCCCTTAGACTTGATTACAGCTAATAGTCGACGGGGAATGGATTCGTACAGGGATTTGATATAGTTTTCATCGAAGGAATTCCAGATGTGTAATATCGTATCAAACAATTCTTCAGGAGTCTTAATATTTGGAGCTCGATTTTGCAGAATTCTTTTGATTTTTAGCCATAAATTCTCTATAATATTAATGTCCGGTGATTGCGCTGGCCATACAATTGTAGGAATATTATTTTGTTGTTTGTAATCTTGAGTAATACGAGCTCTGGGGGCGTTGTCGTCTTGAAAACGATAGGTATTGTTGAGGAAATGTCGGACAATGACAGGCCAAAGTTGATCTTCTAAAATGGATATGTATTTGACTGCATTAATACTTCCATTAATCATGCAAAGTGTACCTACCCCGTGGTAGGTGATGCATCCCCACACCATAACCGAAAGCCTTCTCTGCCGAGGGGGGGGGGGACCTGCACTGTGGCAAGTAGGACTCTTTAGATGTTCTCCACACATACACTCTATGATTTTTTCCTAAAACTATCTGTCTTTCATCGGAAAATATTATAGTGTTCCAATAATTATTTACTGTGAGTTTTCTTTTTTCTAAACACCAGGCAACACGCCTTTTTCTGTTGATCTCGGAAACGACCATTTTTTTCTTACAACTCGTCGCGCTTAGAATCGTGATCACGCAAAAATCTTTGGACTGTCCGTGGGTGAACAGAGTCATTAGCATCCCTGCTTTCATTAAATTCATTAGTAATGTCCTTTAAAACCCGTCCTCTGTTAGTTTTAGTATGTCTAATTATCCAGTTTTGATCCCTTTTTGACAGCTTCCGAGGGCATCCTTTTCTTTTCAAAGTTCTGACTTCACCAGTAGACAAATATTTTTTCCAAATAAATCTGATGGTTGATTCAGGTATTTGTAATAAATTCACTATTACCGATGTTTTCTGCCCCTCCATTTTCATGTCTACGATTATTTTTTTTGACATCATTTGATATTTCTGTCGATTTCCTACCCATCGTTATCCCCGTTTGTTTACATGAAATTCCAGACAGCAGACGATAAAAAAAATTATATATAACGTCACTTCCGATGTGAAGACAACTCTGTAAAAATTTGGGATGTCAACACGGCATTTAATTAGAGTTATTGTCCATTCCCCGAGCGAAGCGCACAGCGAGAACGACGCCATTGCGTAAAAATTGCGAATACTTTTGTCGCTGTATATAAGAATAACGCAATAATTTACAAATAATCATTACTACTGAACAAAAAACTAGTACATGTATTCAATCGCCACGTATATATTAGAAGAAAAAATAATAAGCTGATTTATCAGATATCTCAAGAATTACGGTATATTGACAAATCATAAATAGTAATGTACATCCATACCGGACACAATTTTCTAACCAAAAAGTTTTCTCCCTACAGTATTGTGAGTAATATCTCCCTCCGTGCGTGTGTGTTTGTTTGTCAATCTCTCTTTCCTTTCTCAAGTAAAATTCGTCAAAGCAATATATCGACGACAATATATGCCGACCTTGACTGTACATATTGTCGCCGACGTCAATATGTGCTGGTGCTTGACTGTACATTTTGTCGTTCATTATGCAGGGGGAAAATAAGGCTCCTCGGTACAATTTGTCGCCGGCGACAATATGTACCGATGGACGACAATATGTGCAGTGAGGGTAGGTACATATTGTCGACGACGACAGTATGTACAAAACGACAATATGTACCGTCACAGGGTGTTCCCCAATTTTTTAGGTCACCTGAGTCACTCAGGTGACCGATTGCTATCTGTTTTTGTCTGTCGTCGTTCGTCGTTCGTCGTACGTCGTTCGTCGTCAATCGGTCGTAAACTTTTGAACATTTTTAGCTTCTTCTCTGGAACCACTGAACAAATTTCAACCAATTTTGGCATATAGCATCTATGGGTGAAGGGGAACAAAAATTGTGAATTTCATGGTCCCTGCCCCCCTGGGGCCTGAGGGGTGGGGCTAAAACCACCAAAAATAATGCAATCTTTAAAAATCTTCTTCTTTACTCCTGGACATCAAGCAGTCAAACTGTTGGCATCATTGTAATAAGCATGGAGCCCTCTATCAAAATTGTGAAATTCATGGCCCCAGGGTCAGGGGTTCTGGCCCCAGGGTGGGGCTATATAGATTATATAGTGAAAGTGCATTATTTCTTTGAAAATCTTCTTCTCTGCTCCTGGGTATTAAATAAAGTTACTAAGTACATAGTTATGATGAGCAAGAGTGCCTCTTCCAAAATTGTGAAATTCATGGCCCCAGGGTCAGGGGTTCTGGTGTTAGGGCGGGGCTCTATTGATTATATATAGTGAAAATGCATTATTTCTTTGAAAATCTTCTTCTCTGCTCCTGGGTATTAAATAAAGGAACTAAGTACATAGTTATGATGAGCAAGAGTACCTCTTCCATAATTGTGAAATTCATGGCCCCAGGGTCAGGGGTTCTGGTGTTAGGGCGGGGCTCTATAGATTTTATAGTGAAAAAGCATTAATTCTTTGAAAATCTTCTCTGCTACTGGATACTAAATAAAGTAACTAAGTACATAGTTATGATGAGCAAGAGTACCTCTTCCATAATTGTGAATTTCATGGCCCCAGGGTCAGGGGTTCTGGTGTTAGGGCGGGGCTCTATCGACTATATGGTGAAAATGCATTAATTCCTTGAAAATCTTCTCCTCTGCTCCTGCGCATTAAGGTGATAAACTAAGTACATAGTTATGATGAGGAGGTGGGCCTCTTCCAGAATTGTGAAAGCCATGGCCCCTGGGACAGGGGTTCTGGTGTTAGGGTGGGGCTCTATTGATTATATAATGAAAATGCTTTAATTCTTTGAAAATCTTCTTCTCTGCTCCTGGGTATTATTTAAACAAACTAAGTACATGGTTATGATGCATAAGGATGCCTTTTCAAAAATTGTGAATTTCTTGGCCCCTGGGTCAGGGGTTCTGGTGTTAGGACGGGGCTCTATTGATTATATAGTGAAAATGCATTGATTCTTTGAAAATCTTCTTCTCTGCTACTGGAGATTATTTAAACAAACTAAGTGCATGGTTATGATGCATAAGGATGCCTTTTCAAAAATTGTGAATTTCATGGCCCCAGGGTCAGGGGTTCTGGTGTTAGGGCCGGGCTCTATAGATTATATAGTGAAAATGCATTGATTCTTTGAAAATCTTCTTCTCTGCTACTGGAGATTATATAAACAAACTAAGTGCATGATTATGATAGGCAAGGATGCCTCTTCCAAAATTTTTAAATATATGGCCTCAGTTTTTGGGGTTCTTGAGGAGGGGGGGGGGGGCTCTATTGATTATATAGTGAAAAAGCATTAATTCTATTAATCATTAATTAATCCTGTCTGCTCCTTTGTGTTGAATTGATAAATAAATTGCTTAGCTATGATGAAAATGGGAGCTTCGAACAGAATTTTTAAATCTTGAGGTCCTAGGGTCAGGGGTTCTGGCATAACGAAGGGGGGGGGGGGCTTTTGATAATATAGTGGAAAAGTGTTAATTCTTTGAAGTCCATAGTTATGATGATGAGGGTAACTCTTCCAAATTTGTAAATTTCTTGACCCTTGGTCTTGGGTTCTGGTGTTAGGGTAAGGCTTTGTTGAATCTGTAGTGAAAATGCATTGTACCTGTGAAATTCTTCTCTGCTTCTGGACATATTGGAAGCAAACTGAGTAAAAGTTTAAATGATATGAGTAAGCGTATTTCTACCAGATTTTTAAACATCTGGACCATTGGTCTAAGCATTCTGGTCCTGGGCAGGGCTCTATTAATTTGTATTCTACTGAGAGAAGTTATTCCCCTTTTCCATTCACCTTTGATAATTAATCACTGTAAATAATGTATTTGAAAGGTTAATAGAATAAGATAATTATGCAAGAATGTTTATCGTATAATTAAAAAAGTACTTTCTTAGTTTTAATAAACAGGTAGACCTGTAAGTAATAGATAAATAAAAATGAGACAAAAATAACTTATCTTATTAAAAGTTCTTCAAAGACCATAAGAGAGGTCAATGCTACAGGTCTTAGTATGGGTTATAAATAGTACAGAAGCACTAATAGTTTGTTAATAGTCTGCATAGTGTTAAGTGGGGGACAGATAAGAACTTAATTTATGAGTTGATACTGAATACTAGACTAATTATTTTGTTGATCCTGATCTTCCTACTTCTCTTGCTTTAGGGCAACAAAGCTTCAACTATCAGTGTATTTAACTTCTAAATTGTTGTATTATACTCAGGTGACCGTTAAGGCCCTTGGGCCTCTTGTTTTTCTGAGAATACTTTTTTGCTCCCTTTCCCGATAGCTTGTATCATTTTATAATTTAATAACGCCAAATTTCCAACCAACGAAAAATAGAAAACAGGGATCTTCAAGAGCTAAGAAAAATTTATAAACTTTTATCTTTATATAGATACATGTATATTTCCGAGCGCACAATCTGTACATAAAAAAGGATCAAATTTTATCAGAGCGGTTTATGGCGTCACTCGAGAAAATAAAATTGTGTGATATTGTTTCAGGAATTGATTGTAGACATACAACCTTTGATTTAAAGATAAAAGTACCTTGTCGGAAAACTGAGTACATGCAACAACATTACCAGTGCTTAAACATGTGTACAACATACACAACTCTTTTCATACTCGACATATCAGGGGCGGAGAAGAAAATTAAATTAACAAACCTAGGCATAAGGCAGTGAAATGATACCCGATTTTACATGTCTCACGTTCCCTCCTAAATATAACATAATAACTTAATATCATATTCTCTTGGAATAGCCAGCCAAAGTGTAATCCAAATTATAGGGAGATCTGGTTTCCGGGGCCACTTTGAGGCTTCCAGCTGGCACAAAGAAAAGCCTTGGTGGGTTGAAGTTCTTGATGCTGGGAATTTGAGAGACAGACCTCTAATTACAAAACGCATTAATTTTAATATTGCATCGATGTATTGTAAAAAAGTTTTTGTATTTAGGCCATGGCCATGATAATAATTATCGAGGGAAATTACATGAACACTATTAATTCCATATGTATATGTATACGAGATCATGTTCAACAAAGAAATGGCTTAATTATGTTAAAAATTATTCAATATTTTGCACATACTTGTATTATCTGTCTCAATTATTTAATATCATCTTTAAAAGATGGAGGGGGAATCTTTAATAATTGTTTCTTTTCATTTTGAGCTAATTTAAAAAAAAAAACAATCTTCCAGTAGAATCAGCTTAAGCAATGTATGAGTACATTTGTATATTTTAAATCGGACTTTGCAAATTTTGATGTGTAGTTGTTGAGGAAGCCAAATATATAATATACCCTATATGAAAACTTTTTACCAATTTTTCGATATGTACTCGAGAGATATCGAAATTTTTGAACGACTTCATAATACTCTACAAGTTCGGATAATTCTTAGATACCATTTACGTGTACATGTATATGAATACACAACTCTATTTTTTCACCTCTTCTAACTTTTTACAATGCTTATCTAATTTTATATACATTTTATTTTTACCAAAATCAAATGGGGGTTGGGAGGTTGGAGGGTTATGCGACAACCCCGTACATCCCATTTTTGATCCCCAACTGAAATATCATGTATAGATACATATTAATTATTATCAATTCATGCGGCGATTTGTTTGTAAGATGCCCCAAAATCGATTTTTAAATTTTTTTATCTTGATAATTATGATGTCTTTTATTGCTGTCTTCATTCATTTCTAATAGATGTCAGAAATATCGAGAAAAAAATTTCAGTTCAGTTAACGTTATGTAAGTTTGAAAAATGTGTTTCTATACGTTCCCCGAATGTTGGCTTTTGTTTTGCAAGTCCGCCTGTCCGTAGTACGATGTCACGTGTCTGTGATTTTGAAGATGTTCTCAAAGATATTTTGAAGTACTAAAGAAGGAAGGATATTGGTATATCCTTCCATCTGACCAATGTAAGCACCCATTTGTCTGGGACACTTTGTCTTTGTTTATATTTACTTACAGATAAGACCGCTTGATCATCAGATTTAAGGCCTTCGTCAATGGACGCATCACATTGTACGGAATTCAGCATGTTTCCTAAGAGACTGTCAACCTAGATTTAAAAAGATAGAAACAAGGCCATGTTTGTCAAGTCAAATTGCTCTTCATTTGCTCCTTAAGTAATGACGGTCATTTTCAAGGTTTCTTACATAATTACACTTGCTGAGGTGAAAAGTTCAAGCCAAATGCGAGAACTTCCGCAGACAAAACTTTAGTGGAAAAATAACAATAACACTGCCCCCACCTCCTTTTATCTCACATAATTATGTTTCTCAAATTTTGCTTTCATTCTAATTCTTATTATTAAGATCTTTACTGCTTCTTATTATTACGTCACCCCAAAGGAATCCGGTGACATGTATATATAGCTATGATTTGTATATAGTGTTATGACGTGTTTATAGTCACTGTGAGTATATATACATGTCATATAGTGAAATGACATGTATTATACAATAATTGACTTTTGATGAGGTACATTCGTGACTATACTGACCTGATCAGGTATTGGTTGACCGAGGCCAAATTCAAGTCAATAACCGTTTAATTAAATAATGAGGAATTTTATAATATTTTTGACACTCTAGTTTTTGTCTCCAACAAATTTAAACACTATATAATTTAATGTGCAGTATAACAACACGTTATAATTTCAATATTTCAACAGTTTAATAACTGATATTATTTTTACTGTGTAATTTAATAAATCTGATTGCTTTGCTTGATATCAAATGCAGAATTACATTTTACGATAATGACTTAGGGAAAATGTTGGTGTATTTGTAATAGTGATAAGTCTTTAAAACTTACAAAATCTAATAATGAATTTGTTTGTTTCTTTTTTGTTCCAAAGAAAATAATACAACAAATGTAGCCCTTTGATTCAGTCAATCCATAGACATATCGTAACCCTATGATTCGGTCAATCCATAGATATATCGACTTCACAGAAAAGCATATCGACTTCGCACTTCGCGCTCAATCGATATACTGTTTTGTGAAGTCGATGTTTCTATGGATCGACCTCATAAAAGGGCTATATTTGTATATTTAAAAGTGGAAAACAGTATTATAAAACAATAAATACTCAACCATATACTACAAAAGGAGTTTAGTCTCTTCGGTACTGGCGTCTGCAACGTTTACATTCACAACGACACATGCTTTAAAAAGTACAATTTGGTTGGTCGAAAAATCGAAAAAAAAAAAAAAGTAAGGAAATATACGGTTGGTCAAAAGGGAAAACCCGACTAAACATCGGTTCATTTTTAGGTGAACTCACTCTGAGGTACTTCTCAGGAAAGGGAGTCTAGACCAGTCTGAGAGGATGAAATTTCCTGATCATTTAATAATTAGTGATAAACAGTGATAGGACATTTATAATGTTATGATACATGTATGTATGTATTGTTATGACATGTCTATATGTTATGACATGTATATACTTTTATGACAAGTGCAGTGATATGACATGTACTAGTATATAGTGTTATGACAATCATGTATTTTGTGTTATAGCATGCATATAGACTAGTGCTATGACATGATATGTACACTATATATAGTATAATGTTATGACATATATATAGTGTTATAACTTGTATACAGTGTTATGACATATAAACGTAAATAGTGTCATTGTTCCGTGTGTTTTTTTTTTTCATTTATCCACCTAACTTTGTCCACGGGAGTTCTTCATTTTTTTCACTAACTGCTAATTCAATTATTTTCTTTCTGGCGCTTGCAGCAAGTCAAACTAATTTTTGGGAAAAAGGAATCAGTTGGACAAACTTTAATCCTTTTACCATGGATTTAAAAAAAAAAACTTTTTCCTTCTAAGATTTTCAAACTACCTAATACTGATGTGAGTATCCTCACGTTTTTTTTTTCAAACTTTAGAATAAGGGCCTTACAGACATGTATATGGGAGACAGTAAAAACAACTGAAAAATCTGCTTTCAACTCGAATGTTACAGCGGGGTGACATACGATAGTGCATGTATATTTCGATAAGTTGAGTACTCGAATACTCGTTGACATCCCTTAATATAAGTTGTTCGAAATGATAATCAGAGACAATCGATATATCCCACTTGTCATAAAAGTCATATATACATGTATATCATACTGAAGGGGTCATTCCTTTTAACAGAATTTGTCTAATAAATCAAAGTATCTGAAGACAAATAAAAGAAAAGATGTTCAAATGATGAAGTTCTATTGATTGATAAAAAAGGGGGACTGGCTCTCTAATTATTTAAGGGGAAAACGTTTTTCCTTTTTAAACGCTGGAGATCTTGTACTAAATTACTGAAGCAAAGTTGTTAGTTTTGAAATTCCGAACCATTCAAACACAAACAATACTTGTAATAAATGTTTAGAATAATTAAGGAGTTTAAGGGTTAAAATTATCCCTAAATCTCTAGAAACAAAGAAAGATTTTAATTAGTAATGCAATATGGAATCACATTCATTCTGCACAATACAAGATCAATCAATAATCTATTTTTAGAAGATTTACGGATCTCCCAAACATCCAGCTACAGTGTATAACATTGTTAACGGCTGAAGATTCATCCATTAAAATATAGTTTGTCTTATATATAAACATTAATAATTGACGTTTGAATATCAACCCATATATCAACCCATAAAGTATTAGAAAAATTAGGGATTATGAGGTACCTGATCCCGATTTTTTTTTTTAATAAAAAAAAATAAACAGATAGCTCTCTTATAAGAAATAAATTGTGACAATTCTGATATGCAAATTCCGGATGACCAAATGCATATAATGCAGCAATGAATACAAGTACTACATGTAGTCTGGACTCATGTCCTTCCTTTTATCTATATGTCGACCATACAGTCAGCTTTATCTTTATTATATACTCGTGTTAATTACCATATTACTATAGCATAAGTTATTAATATTGATTTGTAGAGGACATTTTAAAAGTTGACTGTAAATAGGAACAACATAACCATATACGCATATATTCTTCACTTTATTAGTCGAGATCACATAATTCATTACCTCCCCTCATGCCCACCTCACCCAAACCGAACTTCCAAAATATGAAAATATAACGAGTGAACGAGTGTTTATTTTCTGATTTCTCCTGGTGCTGTAAATTTATATATATATATATATATATATATATATATATATATATATATATATATATATAAACAATTATAACAATAATATGTAAGATGTGAAAAAATAAACAGAAGGTAACGTCATCTTTACAAATTTCAGCCTATCCTTCGATGTGTATCATACTTGAACTTTTTACCCCTTTCACTGGTTTATATTTGAACGTGGGAAGATTTCAGAGGTATATTTAAAATGTTTGAATAACACCAGGCCTTGAAAGCTTAATTTACCCGTATTACTACCACCAAGAAACACAAGGGCCACGACGCACGCCTGAGTCAATTTGGCCCTGCTGTTCTTTAAATTTTTAAGAAGTATATAACTTACATCATCTAAGTCCTCCATATTAGATATGGCACAGCGAAGCTCCTCGGAGAGAGGAATTTCAACAATTTTACTAGTAGTGCTTTCCACCAAATTTCCTAGATCCGCTCCAAGATCTATGCTTTCTGGCACAGACAGCTCCTGGCTGTTCATTGTCGAATAATTCACGACCGAAAAACCCCCAGTCTCACAGACCTAAACATATAGGAAATAGTCGCAATCATACAGGATGCAAAAAAAACACACTTTGAGAATTGAAATAAGCGGAATGTTTGAAGTTGTTTTAATTTCACAGAACCTTTCTATTTACATACAACTGGTAAGAAGTAAAAGCAGATATTTTCTTGAGATTTTATAGCAATGGATTCCTCGTTTCTGTCTATTATTAAAAACTGTGTTTGTTTCCCCTTTAATTAAAAAAAAAGCTGGTGTCCTTAAACTTTCTGCAGTTACATACAAAGTTCGTAAAAATATCTATTTTCAAATTTGGCTGAAGCACACTACTCCAAAAATATTGCTAGCATATTTACATGTTCATTGTAAATGTTGGGTTGTTACTAAGGAAATAAGGGTATGTTAATTTCTTTTATTTTGTAAAAGAGTTTATATTGGAGAATTTAAATACATTTGCCTCATTTATATGCACTCACTGCCTGTAAATGACGTCAAAAATGATCCTATTTTGCAATCCAATCAAAATAAGACAAAAATGTGCCTTTTTCTTGATATTTTTCTTATGGGAAACAGAGCGCAGCTTTGAACAAGCAAAGTTTTTCTGTCAGTAATTAGTCTTGGATAGATACATCTTAAGTGAAAATATAAGGTTTGTTTAAGTCTGCGCTCAATATTTTCTGGTAGAAAATCTGCTTGAAAATAAGCAATTTTACACAAAATTTGCTAAAATGGCGTTAAAAGGTGAACTTCATGATGTCATATTTCTAAATTAATGGCATTTTGATCAAAATGAAAATCATATGGTGTTCTGTTGGGGCCACTCGCACCTTCGCACTTTCGCCTTTAGGGCGAAGCGAGAGGTCGAAGGCGAAGGAGCGAAAGTGCGAAGGTGTTAGGGCGAAGGTGCGATACTAGTATCGCTCCTTCGCCTTGGCATTCTCGCCTTCGCCTTTTTTTGTGGAGCTCTCTATCGTTTGAAGATAATTTTAGTATAAAAATTGCGTCTGCAGCGCATGCGTACAGTGTACCAATAACATCCGAGAGAAAAAAAAAATACTGGCGCAAAAAAAAAAAAAAAAAAAGCCGAAGGCGACAGTGCGGTAAATTATTGAATCTACACACAGTAACTCCAAAAATTCACTGAATATAGCAGACTAAAATTAACTTTTAACTATAAAGAGTTCCATAAAAGTAGAATGCGATGGCGAAGTTGCGAAGGTGAAAGTGCGATATTAGTATCGCTCCTTTTCTTTCGCATCTTCACACTTTCGCTCCTTCGCAATCGCAAGTTCACAGTTTCGCCTTCGCAACTTTGCACTCTCGCATTTTCGCCCTAAAAGCGGAACACCATAAAATCACGAACGTAATCACGTGTAAAGCTGTACAAATTAAACCTATATATAAAGTAAAATTAAGATGTTCATTTTTGAGACTATTTGAGGCACATCAAATAGATGGAATTAATCTTTTGATTGGTTGGAGCTATGGCTCTCATATTTCACATGTGTATTCCTTGTGACAAGGCCAACATATTTGACCTCTTGGCCTTAGAGTTTGACCCAATTATGCAAGAATTTACCCAACTTTAACCATGGCCATAACTTTTAAACAGATGGTGCTAGGGCTTTCATACTTCACATATGTATTTATGGTGATACCGGGTAACACCTTTCCAAGGATATAAATATATTTTGACCTTTTGACCCTGACCTTGGTGTTTGAAACACTTTAAAAAACTTCTACATTGTACATAAGTTTTGATCAGTTAGTACTATGGGCTTCATATCCATGTTACAAGGCCTTTCTTTGGATACCAACAATTTTTGACCTTTTGACCTTGAACTTGGAGTTTGACCTACCTTTGAAAAACTTTAACCTTGGCCATAACTTTTGAACAGTTGGTGCTAGGACTTTAATATTTCACATACATATGTATGTTTTTCTTATGACAAGGCCTGGGTACCTTTGATTTGACCCTTTGACCCTGACATTCAGTTTGACCCACATTTAAAAAACTTTAACCTTGGCCATAACTCTTTAATGTTTAGTGCTTGGGCTTTCATATTTCACAGGTATATTGAGAACAAGTCCTTTCTTTGGATAACAACATTTTTCATCCTTTGACCTTGGAGTTTGACTTGCATTAGAAAAACTTCAACAATCGTCAAAAGCTGTCATGCGGGGGCATCAGTGTTTCACAAACACATCTTGATTTATATACATGACTTTTCTTATCAACGTACAAGGGGTTCGTGTTCATACATTTTACATCTTTCACACACATACAAATAAGAATAAAAGACTCTTCTTACCAACTTAAGTGTACAGGGGATCTGGATTTTACACAAAACATGAAAATGACTCGTTTTACCAACTTACCAACTTACATGGGGTCTGTGTTTCATAAAAGGGGGGTGTGTCATTTTTTAAATTTATTATATAAATTGACAACTGAAAATCTCGGCGCATGTGTAATAACTATTTACAAAAAGTCACTAAATCGTGTTTTCAATGAATTGTATAATCCCCTCAATCTTAGTAGCCTACACAAATCCAAGTAAGGATGAATATACATTATCCAACAACAAATTACTACAACAGCCATCATTTTCATATCAATCATAAAGCTTAAGATGAGAAAAAATTCCCAGTGTCAGTATAATTTATGATACAGTGCGCCTTGCTCACAATATCTGAGTATGAATATTTATATAAGATGGCAAGCTTTTTTACCATTGTGACCTTGAAAGAACTTTCGCCTTTTGAAAAACAGTTTATTTGTCAAATCATATTTTGCTACAGCTATTGTGTACCAGAATTGTATTTTTATGCCCTCATAATCGAAGATTCGGGGGCATATAGGTTTTGATCTGTCCGTCCTTCTGTCTGTTTGGCCGCATAAACTTTAACCTTGCCCATAAGTTTTGAATGGTTGGGGCTTTGGCTTTCATATTTCACATGTGAATTCCTTGTGACAAGACCTTTCTTTGGGTACCAACATATTTGACATCTTGACCTTGACCTTGGAGTTTGACCCACTTTGGCAAAATTTACCAAACTTTAACCTTCGCCATAACTTTTGAACGGTTGGAGCTAGGGCTTTCATACTTAAAATGTGTATTCCTTGTGATTAGACCTTTCCTTGGGTACAAATATTTTTACCTAGACCTTGGAGTTTGAAAAACGGTTGAACGGTTAGTGCTAAGGCCTTTATATTTCACAGATGTATTTCTTATGACAATATCTTCATTTGGGTACCAACAATTTTGACCCTTTGACATTGATCTTGGAGTTTGACCTATTTTTGAAAAACTTTAACTTTGGCCGTAAGTTTTGAATGGTTGGAGCTACGGCTTTCATATTACACACGTGTATTATTTGTGACAAGACCTTCCAACGGGTACCATTAATTTTGACCCTTTGACCTTGAAATGGAGTTTAACCTACATTTGAAAAACTTTAACCTTGGTCATAACCTTTGAACGATTGGTGCTAGGGCTTTCATATTTCACAGGTGTATTCTTTGTGACGAGATCTTTCTTCGGATACCAGCATTTTTTATCTGTTGACTTTGCCCTTGGCTTGCATGTGAGAATAGGGTTGTGTCAATTTATCGATACGTATCGATATTCAAGAATGTATTGTAAATAACTTCCAATACGTATCGGGCAGGCAGTTTTTCTTATAATTTTGTGAAAAGGGTGGGGATTTCAATGACCAAAGATTATTTTTAACTGTTTTGAATTGAAATTGATCAATATAATGATATAAACATTAAGGAGATAGCTCATCTTAAATAACGATTACAAAATATATAGACAACTATATTTTTTTAACATGTTAGTTTTACAGTCGTTAAAAAGTTTGAATTTGAAGTGTATTTTGTAATGACAATGAAACAAGAACTTCGAATTAGGTTATAAAACACTCAGGTTTTATCAAAATTATGCATTAAATGATTTATAAGACTTTTTTGATAGACTTGATGATTGGTAACAGCCATTTTCCTGGTCTGGAATATATCAAAAAGTCATTACTAAGTTTTTGTTTCTTGAAAACAGATATGAATACCAAATGTTTCTATACAGTTTATAAGAAAATCTACTTAAAAAGTGTGTTTTTCTAATGTGAAAAATTATTCAAATACACATGCACAAGAAATTATCTTTATTATTTTCAAAATGATGAATTTTATTACAACGATGTCTTTTAAACTTGTTCAAATTAAAATATTCAATTGGTCTAAAAATGACTATTTTTCATAAAAATGTAACGTTTTCTAGGTCATAAAAACGGTTATCATGGTAACCACTGACCATAGCAACGATTTTTAATGACAAAAATACAACATAGTGTAGCGACATTGCCAATTTTAGCTATATATAATTATGTGAAGCAAGGGCAGAAGACCTACTGGGGAAAAATCGTATTCCAATTATTTGAAAATATTACCGATGTTTACAATAAATGCTCCAAACAATCGGGGGGGGGGGGGGGGGGAAATCGAATACCTAAGTACCGACGTTTGCAAAAAATGCTTCCAATTTCCTGTTTTTTCCCCCTTTTTTCACATGGTAAGTTTTGCAAATGAGCTTACAGCTACAGGTTATCTTTTAAATGTCTTCCTCGATAACTTTTTCTTTAGTCCACGGTCAGTTTTATAACTAAGGTCATTGACAAAATCATGTCACCCCGACAGATATTGACGTTTCCTATTCAAGTGCCCTCATACATGTCTAGATTAAGATTAGGTCAGTAATGATGTGTTATTGTCAGAAAGTCTCGACCAATTATGACTTATGACATCGGTATTAAGTGTTTTATATTGTTCCAGTTAATAAAACAAGGGGAGTTGACACAGTCTCTACTTTTAAGCAGGCATGAATATATTTTTTTCCTCCTATATTAATGACAGACTGAGTGACCAGGGTTCGACACTAATGATAGCCCTCTAGCCTGGGACAAATGAAAATTTAGATCGGGCTACTAAACATGTCTTCAAGCTTGTCCTGCAGGGCTACTGAAATTTTAAATACCAAACATTCACCTGGAGAAATTGTAAAGATTAAATTTAAAAAGTATAAGTTCCAATTTTGTTAGTGGGGTTTGAGAATTAACGTTTGAATCGTCAGACGGTCGACATTGCTATTGCCCGAAGTTGTTTTGGTCTGACCTATCAATAATCTTTATTATCTGTGTCTGAAGGTGTATTAGGTGTATTATTTGTTTTTTTTTCTAGGTGTGTCTGAATACTCTCATTAAAATAAAAATGATATTTTTAAAACGTGCTAATTTCAGCGATTTAATTTTTTCTTTTTTTTTAATGAGTGTATTCAAACACACCTAGAAAAACAAATAATACACAAAATACACCCTCCAGAAACCAATTAAGCGCCTATGGTTGCACATCATGTTTTTCCAGCAAGCACTCTGCTACACTGCAAATGTATCCCATAACTATTCTAATCATTTTTCTACACAAGCTCTAACACTGCACCACGTGGGAGATTCCTGACCAGATTTTAAAATAATATATAAGGAATAGGAATTTCTAAAGACCGGGCTTGGAAACATCTTAGTTTCCACTGATCGAGGGGCTGTATTTACACAGAATCAATTAAGGGATTCGCGATGTTCAAACTGGGGGTATTTTTTTTAATCGTATTTATTATAGAAATCAAAAAGAAACAAAATTAGTTGATTCCTTTTTGAAACATCACAAAAAAATATTTATACGGGATTATCGGGGAGTGAAAGTAAGTGCAATTAAAGATGTGTCGAATCATTCTTTCTATGAGCATTTACTAAAAAAAAAAGAATGAAATAGATCAAACCTCACTTAAAAACTAAATAGAATTAAACTGTAGAAAAATTAAACATTTTCAAAGTACGTTTTTTTTTTCATTCGAAACCTTTGAAAATGCTCAGATTTTTCTTTTGTAGATAAACTCACCCCTCCTGTCGAAACAGTCTTATTTCCATAACTACCACTAGATTCTGCAGAATAAGTGCCTTCATCGTCTTCTGTTGCATTTCTATACTCTTCATCCATTTGTTTCAATTGTCGGCGAATAGCCTGCAACTTTTTACTTGCCTGATACATTATCTCCTTATTTTCCCTGAAAAAAGATTTAATAAATATTTTTTTTTTTTTTTACTTTTATGCAGGAAGGAGTCAAGGAGATCAAATAACAAGGCTAAGTAGAAATAGTATGATTTTGAAAAAATAAATAAATAAAAAAAAAAAAAAAAAAAAAAAAAGATCTGGTCACGACAACACAAAAATCATGATTGGTACCTCAGAGATAAGTACGATAATACACGAATGACAGTTGTGTTTTCTCATTTTATAACTTGGACATGCCGATGATTTTACGGCATCCTTTTTTTGTATAACACAAGAGGTCCGTGGGCCTTGTCGGTCACCTGAATATCATAAAAGGCTATGACTTCTTTGGCCAAAAATGGAACGGACTTGGAATTGTAATGGCAAAAGTTTTACGGCTTGGTGAGTCAAGAAATGGCGAGGACTCTTAACTCACTTTCATGTTCATGCAGCTCGAGAATAAAAAAAGGTAACGTACACATAATAAATTTGAACATATTGCCAATTTTGATCCACCTTTTGGCCCGATCCCTGTCCTGGGGACATTAATTTTATCATTTTTGTAGAGGGCTAGCTGCTCATAATAATAATGCAAACAATTTGCTTACTACATGTCCATGAGAATGAAGAAGACTTTCATACCTGTATCAAAATAGGGATCCGGGAATTTTTCGAACTTAAAACACACATAAACATACACCTTCATACAAAAGCTATCCAAACATGAAAGCATATTTGGAGATGAGGAGACTGGACACTTTTCACGGACTTTTCTTCAGATATATAATCTTATCAACTTTTTAAGGAGTACTAGGGGGAGAGGGTCCAGGGTTATGGCTAATGGGAAGACACCGACAGGTCACCCCCCGTCCTTGTCATGATCGGGTAAACGGAAAAATCTGTAGACAATTCAGTGTGAACATAATGGCCTAACAATTTGTAGGAGGAACGTCAATCGCCATTCGACACAATGATAGATTGTAAATAAGAAGTAAATTATGTAAAAAAAAAAAAAATATTGTAACTACGGAGAAGAATATAAAATGTTTTACTTCAAATCAAAGGATACGTGTAATTATATGGTTTTTTCAGTTCAAGTGTTGATTAAAATTATCTTACTATTTTTAAAATGTTCCAAAAATTACGTTTACTTATGTAAACTATGTTAAGCTGTATTTGAAAATATTATCTATTAGAAAAAAAACATTATAAATTCTCAAAGTCATTGTATCTTTTTATTTTATTTATTTTTTTTTTTTGGGGGGGGGGGGTTAAGATAGGGCTTCAGTATATCTTTTATTATCCTTGCTATCCACTCGTAGAAGGGGGTTTAGAGGTTTTAGTTAGTGGCAAGATTGAAAAACAATGATCCTAGTACCTATGATCTCAAACTTTGCATCTTTCTTTCACATAGCAATCGCAACTTCTCCGGCCTTTCCGACAAGAGAAAAAAAAAATCGAATGTGTTACATAGGCATCCTTGACACACCCACTCCCCATTTTCACAAACATTTAAATAAATGCAGAACGGCCTTTCATCTGTAGAGTCTGGAACTTACCCTCATTGAATGTAAATATATTACTCAAATTATACTACAGAATGGATAATCAACTCTGTCTATCAAGTACTTTATTAAATAGAAAGCGACTCCATTCTGTTTAGCCTTTTACCATCCGGTGTTGTAAATATATTCGAGGTGTTTTTCGGAGTTCGGAAAGGTCCGATAAAATGCGATTGATTAAGAAAAGTTATACCCTTTTTTTTCTCAAGGTTAAAGGGGTGGGTCCAGTATTTTAACCAAGGGGGAGGGGTCTACATCCTGTAACAAATGTAAAACTAGTATTTTTTTTTTTTTGGCAAGCCAAAATAATAATAATAATAATAATAATAATATAAAAAATTAATTAAATTAAAAAGATCCTGCCCAAATCTAAAATTCCTATTCCGCTTGCGTGGGCACTTTCAAAAGTCAATTTTCTTCTGATAACACCCCTAACCGTTTTAAAAAAGGGCTCAGTATTTCCTTGGGGATGGGGGTGTCCAAGATTCCAAGGTCATTTTTTCGTTATTTTTACATAGAAATTTAATACCTATGAAAATTACAGGGTGGTCCAGACCCCCTCCTCTTCTAGAACCCCCTTGAGTTAATTATTCTTCAAGACATTGTTTAATTACGACTCAAATTTTATGTATTGAAATCTGTATAATGACGGTGTGCAGATTTGTGTGTTCATATTGAATGGTGTGCTAACTTTGTAAATTATATTGCTGTATTAACATAATAAATCTGATTTATTTTGTTTATACAGCAATATAATTCACAAATCTGTACTGGTCCCTGTGATTTTATTATGTTTATACTGGCTGCAATCGTATTTTATTGAATTTATGGAGTGTTTTTCAGTTTGACCCCATGTAAAAATTCGGACTTAAGTTGGTTCCCTTATCCTTTTTGTATATAAATGATCACGTAAAATCAAGTAAAATATCTTAAATGTACTGGCCCTGTGATTATTATTATTTTCAATAAAATACGATTGCAGCCAGTGGAATAACGACTGGAATCATTCAGCAAACATATTCTTTTAATTAGATATTATTATGATCATTTACAAAGCGTTTAAGTCGCCCGCGTGGCGCAGTGGTTAGAGCGTTTGCTATATTGGTGTAGTAAGGAGTTGATCCTTACGCGGGTTCGAATCCCACTCTGATGAGGCCGTACAAATCTAGGTCCCGTGTCGCAGTAGGTGCTGGCACGAAAAAGATCCCTCACTGTCAATGGCCCTGAGTACCATCGGCAAGTGGCGGCGTCTATATATGAGTGAAAGATTCTCGAAAAGGGACGTTAAACAAGCAAACAAACAAACGAAGCATTTAAGGCGAGTTTCACAAAGAATCATATTACTGGTGCAAAAAAATGATGTGTTTACTTCCTTTACTTTTTTTTTTTTTTGCATGCATCTGTTTATTCTTTGCGATTCCCTATACGTACATGTCCGTATAACTATTTTTTCTGCGTTTCCAAACTACAGGATTAGTCTGTCTTCTACGAAAGGGATAACACAATCAATCGCGCCAAATGTCACGAGTTTATCTTTGCGCCTTTTCTTGGATTTTTCTATTGAATGGGTGTGATAACTTATATGGAAAAGTTTGTTCTTTTAACCTCATTCGTAAGCTTCAGTCTAAGATTTTTTAATAACTACAAATTTTATCCCATTTTTTAAATAACATATTACATATGGGCAGGCAACGGATTGCTTGCTACAGGTAAGTATTCTTCCTATTTTGTTTCCCGGTTTATCCCATAAGTGGACTAATCCAATCATACCGCTCCCAGTAAGACTATGCCTTTAGTTCAGTTTCAAAGAAACTATTCAAGATATTTTTATCTAGACACATGCACTGATGCTATTCAGCTGTGTCCAAAGTCTTCAAAGAAACCACAGGTTCGTAGGAAGCAATTTCCGTGGGGGGGGGGGGGGCACAGACATATATTTTCAGTTGGGGGGGGGGCACTATCAAGCCAAAAAAAAAAAAGCAAGGTCATCAGTCGTTTTTATGAAGGGGCACAAGCATAAAGTAGCTATGTGTTTTGTATAGTAATCTATGTACTAGTATCTGCAAAATTATTGGGGAGGCACGCCCCTTCCGTGCCCCCCCCCCCCCCCCGGTTCTTACGGCCATGAACCAGATATTTTATGCAAGTTAATGTACTGGTGCATAATTTGCTGAAAATTTATCAACTATCCAATTTTTCTTACCTTCACCTTCTTAATGACTTCTGACTTCATTTTTTTATTGTATATAAAACATAGTTTTTAAGAAACTATTTCAGGTATTCTCATAAAACTTCATAGAATATCTTGCATTAATGATGAACCTATATGTGAGACATTCATGTTATGTGGACAGATTTTTACTTTTTTGTCTTATCAAGTAGATCACACAATGTATACAAGAGGTATAGATTATTTTGTTTTCTCACAACTTTCCTGCTTTGGCATGCACTATGGTTATTCATTAATTTACAATATTACATTTGTTATTTAGTCATAACTTTTCAGAAAGTGTACTGTAACCAAATCATTATCAAGGTTTACATCCATTTCATTTTATTCTGATGTATGGCCTTCTTTCAGTGTACAAGTTAGGTGTAGATTATTTTTCTTTCTCACAACTTATACATGTATACACCCATAACCAGTAGTATGACATTTGTTTTAGGTAATGATTTTTCAGAAACATTTTGCCATACACCTCATACACAATATTGTGATTTATACCTTTTCATTTCACTTTACCATGCACCTCCATATACATCCTAACTCCTTATATTCAGTTTTTCAAACATTGTTATTTCTCTTCAAATTTCTAAGAGTAAAATTTGTAAAACAATATTAATGTCATGTCATTGAAATGTTATCCACGTGCATGTACATTCAAAGCATCTCCCAGTTCTTAAATGATGAAAAAAAAAATAAACGTGTTCACATATTTTTTTTCCTCTTTTCATTCTTTTGATGAGTTCCAAACAAGTTAAAAAAATCATGGTGCCTTCTTATGTACAATGTCCTCAAAATGCACGGTAATGAAATATTTTGAACCTCAAAGAAATTGACGGAAACGTTTGGCACTTCTCTTGCTTATACGTTCAATAGATATTGATTGATAGTCAGACAAGCTTTTTTGGAAAGCTATTACTTGTTTATTAAAAGAATAATTATTGCTGAATGATATTCCAGTCGTGATACATGTACCACATGCTGCAATCGTATTTTATTGAAAATACGGAGTGTTTTTTACGAAATCCGGATAGGCTCATTTTTGACAAGACATAAAAAAATATTTATCTCGTTATAACGAGTTAGTTATCTCGTTATAACGAGATACTAACTCGTTATAACGAGATAACTAACTCGTTATAACGAGATAACTATCTCGTTATAATAACTCGTTATAACGAGATAACTATCTCGTTATAACGAGTTAATTTTTTTTAATCTTGTCAAAAATGAGCCTATCCGGCTTTCGTAGTTTTTCAGTTTGACCCCATATAAATTCTGGTTGAAGTCTGTTCCCTTTCCCTTTTTATATATACTTATGTAGTTACCACGTAAATCATGCAATATGTTACTTGCCCCCGTGTGAAAAAAGATATACATGTATTTTGTTAAAAGCAGAAGTTTTTGATTTCTTATTTGCACATGCTAAAGAGTTCACATTCATAATAAACAGTTGTAATCGACACAATTTAAGATATCAATCAATTACAATGTACTACTAAGTAATAAGTCGATGATAGACATGTATACTTGTCAAGACCGCGTGAATGCGCGAATCTAGTGACAAGGTGGACATGTACTCTTTTAATGGCTTTTGACTGAATTATACAATGAAATCTATTACTCAAAAGGTAACAGAGGTCAGTCAAAAGTTCACGAAATATGCGCCCCTCTGAGACTATCACAATGGTCGTATTTCAAAAAGAAATATTAAAGAAAACAAAACTCGTGTACGATTAAACACCTGTGTGCTAAAATTATTAACATTAATCAAGAGCATCGTCAAGAGGAGCATCACCTCCTGACAGCGAATACTCTCTGAAAATGATTTATATAGCAATCACTGCGAAATGTATCAAATTTCTGTTGTCTTCTTTTTAAATAAAATAAATAAGTATGAAAAAAGACAACCCAAACTTTTTCTTTGGGTATTTTGAACAAATACTGCTGGATTTGAGGTCAATACGATGATTTAGCTACTCGAAAAGTTCAATTCACACCGAGCCCGAAGAGCGAGGTGAATTTTGTACTTCGAGGGTGGGGGAATCAATGTATTGTCTAGTTTATTCAATGATTAAATGATTAACCAAACCCTGTCATCTTTCTTGCTTATATTTGCTGAAGTCCTAGCCAATCGCAATGAGAGAAGTGGGGCTAACCAGTTGTAATTTCTTAATTTATTTGATTGATTGTATGTTGTTTTACGTCCCATTCGAGAATTTTTCACTCATATAGAGACGCCAGCATATATACCGGTGAAGGGCTTCAAATTTAGACCTATACTCCACACTCAGGGTTATTTAGCAGTGAGGGTTCCATATCATGCCAACGCCTAACGGGGCACGGGCGGTTTTAAAGGTCTCATCCGAAAGACCCGTGACTTTCACTTGTAGTGCCGGGCGCTTGGCGAAGGAACAGTCACTACATATGTTTTCGTCTTAGGTTTGACGCGGCGCGGCGAACGAGAATCGTACCCGGGCCTCCCGATCACGAAGCGAACGCCCTTCTACTAGGCTACTGTAACCGGTAATTTATTTTGGTGAGAAGTAGTAAAAAATAAATGTCAGACATGTAGCTTGATTTGAAAGGGGGCATTATCAGGAAAAAAGAATGACAACTCAGCTGGAAAAAAACACAACCCCGATCAAAAAGAGGAGAAATCTCCATATCTTATTCCGGGGTTGGGTGGGTCGATGAATGTAGGAGATTTTGTACTACACTGTATATTGTATAAAAAGGGGGCAACCAGAATGTCAAGGAACAATTTTAACCTGAATAAACAGTTAAAAAATTACGCTAAGAAGAAAGTACCCTCTCCCGATTATATAAGAACTGTATGTTAAGTTCACCGGTCCATAAATGTAGGAGGGAACTTTTACTA